>NW_027361675.1:54312500-54840000 GCF_039654945.1 Dendrobates tinctorius
CGATCCTGCATAGTGTATCCTATGAGGAACAGTTAAAGGATCTGGGAATGTTTAGCTTGCAAAAAAAGGAGGCTAAGAGTGAGACTTAATAGCTGTCTACAAATATCTGAAGGGCTGTCACAGTGTAGAGGGATCATCCTTATTCTCATTTGCACATGGAAACACAAAAAGCAATGGAATGAAACTGAAAGGGAGAAGTTTCAAATTATATATTAGAAAAAAACTTTCTGATATTGAGGGTGCATGATCAGTGGAACAGGCTGCCACGACAGGTGGTGAGTTCTCCTTCAATAGAAGTCTTCAAGATGGCTGGACAGACATCTGTCTGAGATGGTTTAGTGAATCATGCAGGAAATTGGACACAATGACCCTTGAGGTTGCTTCCAACGCACAATTTTTGAAAAATAATATTTTTTTGTTAGGAAGTTATACGGGTTAAAAGTTGACCAGTGATTTCTCATTCTTACAGCAAAATTTGTAAAACAATTTTTTTAGGGACCACCACATTTGAAGTAACTTTGAGAGGCCTATATGACAGAAAATACCCAAAAGTGACACCATTCTAAAAACTGCACTACTCAAGGTGCTCAAAACCACATTGAAGAAGTTTATTAACCCTTCAGGTGGTTAACATGAGTTAGTGGAATATGGAAGGAAAATATAAACACTTCATTTTCTTTCACAAAATTTTTCCTTTAGACCTATTTTTTACTTTCAAAAGGGTAACAGGAGAAAATAGACCATGTAGTTTGTTTTGCAATTTTTCCTGAGAATGCCGATACCCCATATGTGGGGGAAAACCACTGTTTGGGCACACAGCAAGGCTTGGAAAGGAAGGCGCGCCATTTCACTTTTTGAATGTAAAATTTGCTGGAATAATTAACAGGCGCCATGTTGCGTTTGGACAGCCCATTATGTGCCTAAACAGTGGAAACCACCCACAAGTGAAACCATTTTGAAATCTAGACTCCTTAGTGAAATTATCTAGATGTGTATTGAGCACCTTGAACCCCTAGGTGTCATGATCCATGCTGGATCAGGACTGATAACACAGGTAACCTTTTTTTTTTCTAAGCTGTGCTTAGGTTTGGTTTTTGCCCTGGTGGCCATTAGGATTATTGCACTGTGGTGTCTTTTGTCCTAAATTTGCCCCCCAGTGGTGGTGAGCGTCATTGCACTCTGGTTTCTTTAGTTAGTGCACATGATTATAATGCACGTGTGATTGATTTCTCTGGCTCTGCTATAAAAGAGTCACAGGTGTTGCAATCAGTGTTGGTGATAGTGTTCATTTCAACCATCCTTGGTGGAGGAAGGAGCTGGAGAGTGTTCCTTGCAGCACTGTCTTAGCCCTGGTGTGGAAGGAGTCAGAGGGGATTTCTTTGTCGCTCTGACAGAGCTTGGTGGCAGCTATTCAGGAGGAGAGCTGCATTCTGGTGGTGGACTCTGTTGCCAGGAGCAAATGCAACAGAGTAAAGCTAAGTGGTGTTTCCCTGTTTGTGTTTTTCCTTAATGTGTATTAGTACAGCGGTGGGGCGAGTGCCTGCGCCGCCCAGCTCCCTAGCAAGGGATAGGTGTAGGGTGTGCTAGGGTGACAGGTTCCTGAGCGGCCCCCGGTGCGGAACCGGCATAGGGAACGTTAGGAGCGTTAGGGACACTGACTCAGGGGAGTGCAGGAGGTCTCCACGTCCCCTTTTCCTATCACAGGGCCCACCGTTGTAACTGTTTCCCCTTTCCCCGTGTCTTGTTGTTTTAGTTACCGGCCTGCGGGCCGCGTCACACAGGATGGGTCATCATGACATTATCACCAACCGACAATTTTTTTTTTCTCTGCTGAGCCGTGGACCCAGTTCAGCCCTTTTGCTCAAATGCTGCAGATCCTTACTAATGAGATTAGGGGGCTGCGCGGAGGGTTGGGGCGGCAGCTACGGCTGTTGGTGGGCTCTGGGGGCTTGGTTCAGGAACAGGCTCAGCCAGAACCCAAGATATCCCTCCCTGACAGATTTTCTGGAGGGAGAGATCAATTCTTGGTGTTCCAACAAGCATGCAAATTATATTTCAGGCTGCGCCCTCGTTCATCAGGGAGTGAAGAGCAATGGGTGGGAATCATTATGTCCCTTCTTAAAGGGGATCCCCAATCCTGGGCTTTCTCCCTACCGGACGATTCTCCATCATTGGTGTCCGTGGATGAGTTTTTTGCAGCTTTGGCGCTTGTGTATGGGGATCCTGATGGCGTCGCCCTGGCGGAATCCCGACTCCGTAGGTGTACACAGGGAGCCTGGGTTGCTGAGGAGTACTGCTCAGAGTTTAGGAGGTGGGCCACTAACACTCAGTGGAATGACCTTGCACTTAGGAGTCAATTTGTGCAGGGTTTGTCTCCAAAGTTGCAGGATACTCTGGTGCAGTACGCCGCCCCCAGGTCGCTGGAGGCCACCATGTCCCTTGCCATCCGAATGGATAGACACTTCAGGGAAAGACATATACAAAAAGTGCCTCCTGATGTCCTCGCTAGGGAAGAGGACCCACCAGTGCGGACGGAGGAACCCAGACAGCCCGGTGTTGTTGATACAAAAAAGTGGATGTCTGCGGCTCGTCGTGGTGGGGGGGTATGCTTTTCCTGTGGGAAGCCTGGCCATTTTATGAGAGCCTGCCCATTTCATGCCAAGTCTCCAGACGAACCTATGCAAGTAGGAGGAGCTAGTTTGCATTCGGAGCTGCCTATGGTTTCGGGAGTGCTGACGGCATGTTTGTATTGTGAGCAGACTGGTCATGTCCTGAAGGCTTGCCCATTGCGCGCCAAATTATCTGTGCCATCTGAGAAGCCGCATTCCCCTGGTCGCTTGGAGGGAGGCGACCAGGGAGTATACATTTCCTCCATTTTGCCCTCCCAAGGTACCATGTCAGCAGAGGTCTTGGCTGGCAGGGCATCGGAGGTGATACCGGTGCTTGTGGACAGCGGAGCAGGAGTCAGTCTGGTGGATGCTCGCTTTGTCCAGACTCATGGTCTGAGGTGTAGGACGCTAGCTCAGCCTATAAGCGTCCAGGCCATAAACTCTGTTCCACTGAGCCAGGAGAGCTTGACCCAAGTCGTAGAGAATATCCATCTGCGTATAGGACATCATGAGGAGTCCTTGTCATCCTACGTCTTGGAGGGAATGCCAGTACCTATTGTTTTAGGCCTCCCTTGTCTGAAAAGACACAACCCGGCAATAGATTGGCGGGCAAGGGAAGTGGTCAGCTGGGGGCACTCGTGTGAGGGCTGCTGCCTAGGAACTACTGTCTCTGCCGTCTCACTTCAACGGACCCCTTCCTCTCCAGTGAGAGCAGCAGATGTGCTGCTGGAGAGTTCAGGTCCGGACCTGTGTGTGAACGAGTGTGTATGGGTGGCCACCAAAAAACATCCAGTGGAAGTGTGTTGTGGAGTGTTACCAGCTCATACCAAACATACACATACACAACTCTTTCCCCAGGTGAGCGCTTGGGAGACGTGTGGTGCCTCCAGAAACGTTGCCAATATCAGCGGGCTTGTTTGTCATCAACTTGACATGCAGGTAGTTGCTGGAGTGAACTCTGGGTCTGGGCCTTCCCGCTGTAGGTGGTTCCCTGATGAGGAGTGGTCTTGAGGGTCCAGAGTCCCCTCATTAAGGGGAGGGTACTGTCATGATCCATGCCGGATCAGGACTGATAAAGCACAGGTAACCTTTTTTTTTTTTTTTAGCTGTGCTTAGGTTTGGTTTTTGCCCCAGTGGCCATTAGGATTATTATCCTTGGTGGAGGAAGGAGCTGGAGAGCGTTCCTTGCAGCACTGTCTTAGCCCTGGTGTGGAAGGAGTCAGAGGGGATTTCCTTGTTGCTCTGACAGAGCTTGGTGGCAACTATTCAGGAGGAGAGCTGCATTCTGGTGGTGGACTGTGTTGCCAGGAGCAAATGCAACAGAGTAAAGCTAAGTGGTGTTTCCCTGTTTGTGTTTTTCCTTAGTGTGTATTAGTACAGCGGTGGGGCCAGTGCCTGCGCCACCCAGCTCCCTAGCAAGGGATAGGTGTAGGGTGTGCTAGGGCGACAGGTTCCTGAGCGGCGCCTGGTGCGGAACCGGCATAGGGAACATTAGGAGCGTTAGGGACACTGACTCAGGGGAGTGCAGGAGGTCTCCACGTCCCCTTTCCCTATCGCAGGGCCCACCGTTGTAACTGTTTCCCCTTTCCCCGTGTCTTGTTGTTTTAGTTACCGGCCTGCGGGCCGCATCACACAGGACCGTATCACGTGCCACGTCTTGTTTTTTTAGTTACCGGCCTGCGGGCCGCATCACACAGGACCGTATCACGTGCCACGTCTTGTTGTTTTAGTTACCGGCCTGCGGGCCATATCACACAGGACGGGTCATCGTGACACTAGGTGCTTCAAAAAAGTTTATAATGTTGAGCCGTGAAAATAAAAAAATCATTTTTGCCACAAAACCTTTTTAGCTCCAAATTTTGTATTTTGACAAGGGTAACAGGAGAAAATGGAACCCAAAAATTTGTTGTGCAATTTCTCCTGAGTTCACCAATGCCCCATATGTGACGGAAAACTACTTTTGAGGCACAGTACAAAGCTCAGAAGTGAAATAGCGCCATATTACAGTGTAGATTTTGCTGCACTGGTTTGAGGGTGTCATGTTACATTGGCAGAGCCCCTGAGGTCCAGAACAGTAGAAACCCCCATAAGTGACCCCATTTTACAAACTAAACCTCTCAGTGAATTCATCTAGGGGAGCAGTGATTATATTGACACCATAGGTGTGTCACAGAATTTTACAGGGGCTGGGGGCTGACTGTGGCTGGCCACACTGCAGCAGTCCCACCACAGCCACAGAGCCCCAGGGCAGGGGCCAGGGGGTGCCCTGCGCAGCCAGCCGCACTGCAGCAGTCTCACCACAGGACCCCAGGGCAGGCAAGGGCCAGTGGGGCCCGGCGCAGCAATCAGCACTGCAGCAGTCCCACCACAGCCACAGGAACCCAGGGCAGTCAGGGGGCAGAATGTGAGATATGGGGGCAGAATGAGACATGGGGGGCCGGGGGCAGAATGTGAGACATGGGGACAGAATGGACATGAGGGCAGAATGTGAGACACGGGGGCCGGGGGCAGAATGGACATGGGCCAAAATGTGACAGTGAGACACAGGAGGGGCAGAATGGTGTCGGGCAGAATGTGACAGATAGTGAGACACAGGAGGGGCAGAATGTGAGACACGGGGGCAGAATGTGATACACAGGGGCAGAATGTGACAGTGAGACACAGGAGGGGGCAGAATATGAGACATGGGGCAGAATGTGACAGTGAGACACAGGAGGGGCAGAATGGATACGGGGCAGAATGTGAGACAGGAGGGGGCAGGATGGGAGACACATGTGGCAGGATGGATACGATGTAGACAGATGGGGCAGGATCGGGAGATCATATGGGGCAGAATGGATACTCATGAGGGCAGGATGAGACAAAATATGGCTGGAGCCAGGATGGAGGATATTGGAGCCTAAGATGGGGGATATCACCATAGGGGCTAATTAAGGTATATTATTACTGCAGTGATGCATTATTTTATTTTTTTGCGCATACTGTTTTAAATGGGGGGAGGTCCTGTTACTGTGCAGAGCGACACTGTCTCCTTTTTTTCTTCATCTGGTGTAGTGTAGAAGTTGGGAAAAAATTAAGTAATGTGTTCTGCAAGTGGAGCTCTAGATAACTGTGTTATTTCCTTATTTCCTGCAGAGACGAGCCCTGGCTGGGAGATGTGATGGCGTTCTGTGCTGGATGAAAGATGAAAAGCGAAGATAAAGGACTTCACCTAGACACGTCACTGGTGAGTCAGTGTGTTACCTGTACACTGACATTATACACTATATACAGAGTGCCTTTGTACAATGTCACCAGTGATCACTGTATAACCTGTGCACTGACACTGTACACTATATACAGAGTTCCTGTGTACAATGTCACCAGTGATCACTGTAATATCTGTACACTGGCACTATATACAGAGGACCTGTGCATAATGTCACCGGTGATCACTGTATTACCTGTACACAGACACTGCATACTAAGTACTGATCTCCTGTGTATAATGGCACTTATGGTGATTTTATGTTTTTTTTTTAATGATCATTATTGTAGTATTCAGTCATCATGTGGTGGTAATATGTGGTCTGGGCATCATGCGGTGGTATTTGTCCCTTGTATGTGCTATTATTCTGTCACTGTGGTGGTAATATGTGGTCTGGGCATGGTGCGGTGGTATTTGTCCCTTGTATGTGCTATTTTTCTGTCACTGGTGGTACTGTGTGGTCTGGTCATGGTGTAGCCATATTTGTTCCTTGTATGTGGTATTATTGGTCACCATGTGGTGGTAATATGGTGTCTGGACATGGTGCTGTGGTATTTGTCCCTTTTGGATGTGATATTATTGGTCATTTTAAAAATTGAAAAATAAAATACATACCTAAATTGTATTGAATATTTTAACAAATGTTTAATAGGTTAGAGTAGAGTAGGGCCTGGCCAAAAGAGTCTACCTTGTCGTGGTGGCAGATTTAAAAAATCTTTTGGCCAAAACAAGAGCTGCTGGCTATGTGTGAGATCTGGAGATGGGAACTGTTATTGTGATTGGTGAGAAGTGGAGTTTTTCCAAGAGAGAGTGGTGGAACTGTGGACAGTTTGAGTGGTGGAGGGTGGGGCAGGGGTGGAGCCTAGGTGGAATCTTAAGGGGGCCCCAAAAATTTTGCAAGTATGTGGCCCCGAAATTCCTAGTGGCAGCCCTGTTTACCAACACCTGGCCACATTACTAATGTGACCAGCTATTGGTAAATCTGGCAGTTCTTTTCTTGTAGATGAATGCTCTTACTATCCTCTGTAGTGAACAGAGCTGCATTTAATGATATACCTTAAGCCACAATACGACATCAGCGCCTGTAGACTGAACCCTTGAAATCACCAGCTCCCTCCTGCTGCTATCCGAGTCAATCTCTCTGGATAAAATGGCAAAATGTGTTTCTTACCAAGACCCTGTGCAGTCTTGCTTTCTAATTTGAATTAGAAAATAGCCGTGACCTAGAAATCATAATAGCTCCTTTCATTTCAAGGACGTTACTAGCCGCGGTGAAGGTGTTTCCAGGATTTCGGCGCATTGTTTCATCTTGACACTAATTATTATTCATTACTGTATTTAAATTGCTACAGGTTGGTTAACCGAATATTTGTTTTCACGTTTGCCTTGTGGTAACTGAATCCTGCTATCACAAAGACAGACTATTCCATAACAAAGCCCAGCTGGCGGCACAGTCACACCATGAATAAAAATGAATCCCATCAATATTTAGCAAAGCCCCGCCGTGCACTGCATGTAGTCAAGGCGGCTACCTTAGAAGCTGCTGTAAAAATGTGATCATCCAGGACTGAACATTGTGTAGTGGCTTTGTGGTCTGTTTTACTATATTCAGCAACGTAAAGGTTAAATCAAACTTCTGGTAAGAACCCCTGGGGTGCTTTGCACTCTCTTTGTATTGTAGAGTAAGGGTCAATATTCAGTACAAATCCATAGACCTTTTCTGAATTTTACTCACTGGCCGAACACAATGCTTCCAACACTGGGCTGTATATAGGCATAACTAGCCTCAGCGAAAGAAAGATGGCAGCAATTACTGCGCCATTCACTTCCTAAGCAGCAGTAAATATGAATAATATTAACCTGCCTTAGCTACCATTGTTTTTAATCTTGGAGTCTGTGAAAGTAACCATAGCTGCTCTCTGGTAAGAACTGTCGGGAATAATAAGAAAACATAATTAAGCTTTCAGAATTCTAATTTAATTTTTTGCTTCTGTATCTCAAAAGAAATAAAGCTTTCACCAGATAGAATTAAAATAAAAAATAATCCATGTAAATGGAGAAATAGTGACATACTACTTATAGGCAAGATCCCACTCGCTTCACTTTAACCCCTTTACCCCCAAGGGTGGTTTGCACGTTAATGATCGGGCCAATTTTCACAATTCTGACCACTGTCCCTTTATGAGGTAATAACTCTGGAACACTTCCATGGATCCCGGTGATTCTGACATTGTTTTCCCATGGCATATTGTACTTCATAATAGTGGTAAAATTTCTTTGATATGACTTTATTTGTAAAAAAAAAAGAAAATGGAAATTTGGCGAAAATTTAGCAATTTTCCAACTTTGAATTTTCATGCCCTTAAAACACAGAGATACGGCACACAAACCACTTAATAAGTAACATTTCCCACATGTTTACTTTACATCAACACAATTTTGGAACCAAAATGTTTTTGTTAGGAAGTTATAAGGGTTAAAAGTTGACCAGCGATTTCTCATTTTTACAACACCATTTTTTTTAGGGACCACAACACATTTGAAGTCATTTTGAGGGGTCTATATGATAGAAAATACCCATTCTAAAAACTGCACCCCTGAAGGTGCTCAAAACCTAATTCAAGAAGTTTATTTACACTACAGGTGCTTCACAGGAATGTTTAAAAAAAATGAACATTTAATTTTTTTCACAAAAAAATTACTTCAGTTCCATTTTTTTTTATTTTACCAAGTGTAACAGGAGAAATTGGACCCCAAAAGTTGTTGTGCAATTTGTCCTGAGTACGCTGATACCCCATATATGCAAGTAAACCACGGTTTGGGTGCATGGCAGAGCTTGGAAGGGAAGGAGCGCCGTTTTACTTTTCAATGCAAAATTGACTGGAATTGAGATCAGAAGCCATGTGCCTAAGCAGTGGAAACCCTCCACAGGTGACACCATTTTGGACTACATTCCAGAGGTTTTCAATGGGGTTCAGGTCTGAAGATTGGCCTGGCCATGACAGGGGTTTGATGTGGTGGTCTTTCATCCACACATTGATTGACCTAGCTATATGGCATGGCGCATTGTCCTACTGGAAAAACCAATCCTCATAGTTGGGGAACATTGCCTGAGAAGAAGGAATCAACTGTTTTTCCAGGATAACCTTGTATGCAGCTTGATTCATACGTCCTTCGCAAAGATTAACCTGCCCAATTCCAGCCTTGCTGAAGCATCCCCAGATCATCACCGATCCTTCACCAAATTTCACAGTGGCTGTGGCTTGTACTCCTCTCCAGGTCTCCTTCTAACCATTAGATGACCAGGTGTTGGGGAAAGCTGAAAATTACACTAATCAGAGAAGATTACGTTACTCCAGTCCTCTATGGTCCAATCCTTATGGTCTTTGGCAAACTTCATCCTGGCTCTGCTCTGCTTCTCATTGATGAAAGGCTTTTTTCCAGCTTTACATGACTTGAGCCCTGCCTCTAGGAGCCTGTTACATACTGTTTTTGCCGTGCACTTCATCCCAGCTGCCATTCCTTTTGTAGGTTACTTGGTGTCATCCTGTGGTTGCTGAGTGACATTTGAATAAGATGACGGTCATCCCGGTCAGTTAAGAGTCATTTTCGCCCTCTGCCGGTCTGTAGCTTTGTTGTCCCCAATGTCTGCTGCTTGACCTAGTTGTAATGGACTACCATCTTAGAAATTTTAAGAATGGAGGTAACATGATGCTCACTGTATCCCTCTGCTAGTAAAGCCAGAATTGAGCCCTTCTTTTCCTCACTTTAGACTTTTCTTTTCAACTCCTTTGGCTTGGTTAAAAGTTATTTTTTCATTCCTATTACTTTTGGGATATTGCTAGCACTTGTTTTGCCATCCTGCTTGTCTTATTGCAAGAGGAATGTAAACACCACAGCAGGATTTTTTTTAATACTTTCTTTTGTTAAATAAAGGGCCCGTTAGACTAAGCGATATCGCTAGCAATATCGCTATAACGTCACTAGTTTTGTGACACAGCAGCGATATTGCTAGCGATATCGCTATGTGTGATACTTACCTCCGACCGGCTCCCCCGCTGGTTATCATTGATCGCGTGAGAACGTTCTGGGCCGTTTCTCATCGGCCACTTCCTGCTGGGCTTCCTGCTGTGGCAACGAGCGACGCGTGGACGCGGGCGGGAGGACGTCAGGATCACCTCGTCTGACAGGTAAGTATCGACCCCCAACCACTGCTATGTCGCTGGTGAGATCTGCCTGTTTGGCAGTGTAACGGTATTAGCAGGCCAGCAGTTCAGTTGGGGAAGAGGGAATCATGCAGGGCCCATCTCTCAGGGCACTCACCGCACTCCTCTTGGATCCTGCAGGATGTGGATTGCTGTCCCCGCAGCGCTGGAGACTGGACGCCGCGCTCCCTCTGATAGAGCGCGCATCCAAGATGGCCGCCGCTCCCCACAGGCCCCGCTGTACACCCCCGTCCTCCAAGGCTCCCGCTCACCGGAGTCGCTCTGCGCCTCTCCTCAGAGCTCCCGGGGGGTCCCGACACCAGCGGGCACCAAGCGCTGCCACGTCCTGTGCTCAATGCAGGCGGTAAGTGCAGGATATTTTGAGGAGTAATGGGAGCTCCCTCAGGGTGCGTCGTTCTCTCACCGCTGCATAGCCACGCCCCAGTTTGGTACATCCTGAGAAAGAAAGAAAGCACTGGTGAACTCATCAATGCAATGCGCCCACGGAAGACAACAGTGGTGGATGATCGCAGAATAGTCTCCATGGTGAAGAGAAACCCCTTCACAACAGCCAACCAAGTGAACAGCAATCTCCAGGAGGTAGGCGTATCAATATCCAAATCTACCATAAAGAGAAGACTGCATGAAAGTAAATACAGAGGGTTCATTGCACAGTGCAAGCCACTCATAAGCATCAAGAATAAAAAGGCTAGACTGGACTTTGCTAAAAAACATCTAAAAAAGCCAGCCCAGTTCTTTGGACAGATGAAACCAAGATCAACCTCTACCAGAATGATGGAAAGAGAAAAGTATGGCGAAGGCGTGGTACAGCTCATGATCCAAAGCATACCACATCATCTGTAAAACACTGCAGAGGCAGTGTGATGGCTTGGGCATGCATGGCTGCCAGTGGCACTGGGTCACTAGTGTTTATTGATGATGTGACACAGGACAGAAGCAGCCGAATGAATTCTGAGGTATTCAGAGCCATACAGTGTGCTCAGATCCAAATGCAGCCAAACTGATTGGTCGTCGTTTCATACTACAGATGGACAATGACCCAAAACAAAGCCAAAGCAACCCAGGAGTTTATTAAAGCAAAGAAGTGGAATATTCTTGAATGGCCAAGTCAGTCACCTGATCTCAACCCAATTGAGCATGCATTTCACTTGTTAAAGACTAAACTTCAGACAGAAAGACCCACAAACAAACAGCAACTGAAAACCACCGCAGTGAAGGCCTGGCAGAGCATCAAAAAGGAGGCAACACAGCGTCTGGTGATGTCCATGAGTTCAAGACTTCAGGCACTCATTGCCAACAAAGGGTTTTCAACCAAGTACTAGAAATGAACATTTTATTTACAATTGTTTAATCTGTCCAATTACTTTTGGTCCCTTTAAAAACTGGGTGGCACATGTTAAGGAGCTGAAACTCCTAAACCCTTCATCCAATTTTAATGTGGATACCCTCAAATGAAAGCTGAAAGTCTGACCTTCAACTGCATCTGAATTGTTTTGTTTAAAATTCATTGTGGTAATGTCTAAAAGCAAAATTAGAAAAATATTGTCTCTGTCCAAATATATATGGACCTAACTGTATATAGAATGCATATATTGGGCGTTTTAAGCCCGTTTACATACTTTATTGTTGTTTTTTCGCACATAATTATGTTTTGAAATATTCACATTTTAGGCTGCGTTCTCATTGGCGCTGGGGTCTGCCAGGAGGCGATCCGTAATGGATCTGACCTCCTGGTAACTCCAGTTAAGGCTGCCGGAATGCTGGGATTCCATCAGCCTTAGCTGGGGTCACTAGGAGGTCAGATATAGAGTATAATATAACTCGTTTTTCTTATCTTTCAGGTTACATCAGGGGCTTATCTACAGTATTACAGAATGCTGTGGATAAGCCCCTGATGGCGGTGGCTGCATCTCATAGGGCAAAAGATTCCCTTTAAAGGGTTTATATGATCTGAACAACCTCTAGCTATATACCAGTTTATATAACTGGTGGGTGGAAGCGATCTGATAACATACCACCATTGCACTTTTTCTTCCTAAAGAAAGTGGGCCCTAAAGGTGGCATTAATTTGGTCATTTTATAATAAGCAAGTTGGTTTACTAAGATAAAATTGTCCACCAAATCTACTGATTTAATTTTAGAGCAAATCTTTTCGAAGAAACTGAATCTATTGTTCTCCTAGTAAAGTGGGTAGTCTACTAAACCCATCACATGTAAGTGCAAGTCCCCCAGCATTTCCTAACTGCATTATATACTGTAGATACATAATATATGATGGTGTGTTATATCTCTAGGGCTAGCCCTTGGAATAAATCATAATATCATAATTAACATAAGAGTCTCAGGTAAGTTATGAAGAGCAAGTTGCCCTTAAAGAGTTAAACCAATGTCCGATTAGAGCACCAAATATATAAGGCTACGGTGCAGTTCACTTTTCCTATCATCTAGATGACTTTTCCACTTAGGTGACCAAGAATGAGAGCAGCTCTGTGTCAGCGACTGGCTGCCGTTATGATTGTCCTGACTGATGACAGTAGTACCTTAATATCTAAATTGTCTTTGACTTATGATCAGTCCATAATTCCCAAAGATGCTATGAATAGAATTAAATAAGAGGACAAAAAGGGGGAGAAGGAGGCACTAGTTGACCGTATTGTGTTTGGGGGTGCAGTATAGTAATAGGCAGTAGCTTCTGGTCACAAAATAATGTATTTTATAAGAAAATCACTAATGGTTAATTCAATAGCAAACCTCCCCCCCAACAAGCTTCTATTTCAAAGCACCATCCACTACCCCCAATAGGTCCTAATTTCCTACATATTTTCCAGGAAAAGTAGTTTCTGTTTGACACCAAATAATAACCACTGGTATCTTACTTATGGTTCAACCATTTCAGGCAAGGTTAGGTCTAGATTTGTAAGTACTGATGTATCTACGTCCTGCATATTTTGCACCATGATTTACTCAGACATTTGCACTAGTCCCTTTTGAACATCTTCTTTTGCACATTTTTTTGTGATTCACAGTATGACAGTTCAGTGATATACTTTATTTCAGCTGCACTGTGCACTTTATTTTTATGGTGGATTTTTTTGAATTGAATCATTGTCTATATACATACAAACGTATTGTCTATTTTTGTCCTAGAGTGACTGCAAGATTCATTTGTCCTTTCACTTTTTCCACCTTTCCATTATATTTATTATTGCAATTGTGCATATGTTTATTGTCAACTTTGATATACATCTCTCAGTATCTGACTCTGTATGCTTCTTTCTGTTCCATTGCTTGGATTTTAATTATACTAATAATTTTTAAATTTTTTCACGATAATAAAGATTTAATTTTTAATCTATCTCATCATATGAGGATGTGCATAAGTATATCTTATTTCTGACGGTTTTTGTCCTTATAACTTTTCATGAGACCGTGTTAATTAAATTTATTAGCGCATACATTTTTTACTTACTGTATTTGTAATTTGATGACTTTGCATTTTTGGATATACACTCACTGGCCACTTTATTAGGTACACCTGTCCAACTGTGTGTTAAGACTTAATTTCTAATCTGCCAATCACATGGCGGCAACTCAGTGCATTTAGGCATGTAGACATGGTCAAGACAATCTCCTGCAGTTCAAACCGAGCATCAGTATGGGGAAGAAAGGTGATTTGAGTGCCTTTGAACGTGGCATGATTGTTGGTGCCAGAAGGGCTGGTCTGAGTATTTCAGAAACTGCTGATCTACTGGGATTTTCACGCACAACCATCTCTAGGGTTTACAGAGAATGGTCCGAAAAAGAAAAAAAAATCCAGTGAGCGGCAGTTCTGTGGCCGGAAATGCCATGTTGATGCCAGAGGTCAGAGGAGAATGGGCAGACTGGTTCGAGCTGATAGAAAGGCAACAGTGACTCAAATTGCCACCCGTTACAACCAAGGTAGGCAGAAGAGCATCTCTGAACGCACAGTGCGTCGAACTTTGAGGCAGATGGGCTACAGCAGCAGAAGACCACACCGGGTACCACTCCTCTCAGCTAAGAACAGGAAACTGAGGCTACAATTTGCACAAGCTCATCGAAATTGGACAGTAGAAGATTGGAAAAACGTTGCCTGGTCTGATGAGTCTCGATTTCTGCTGCGACATTCGGATGGTAGGGTCAGAATTTGGCGTAAACAACATGAAAGCATGGATCCATCCTGCCTTGTATCAACGGTTCAGGCTGGTGGTGGTGGTGTCATGGTGTGGGGAATTTTTTCTGGGCACTCTTTGGGCCCCTTGGTACCAATTGAGCATCGTTGCAACGCCACAGCCTACCTGAGTATTGTTGCTGACCATGTCCATCCCTTTATGACCACAATGTACCCAACATCTGATGGCTACTTTCAGCAGGATAATGCGCCATGTCATAAAGCTCGAATCATCTCAGATTGGTTTCTTGAACATGACAATGAGTTCACTGTACTCAAATGGCCTCCTCAGTCACCAGATCTCAATCCAATAGAGCATCTTTGGGATGTGGTGGAACGGGAGATTCGCATCAGGGATGTGCAGCCGACAAATCTGCGCCAACTGTGTGATGCCATCATGTCAATATGGTCCAAAATCTCTGAGGAATGCTTCCAGCACCTTGTTGAATCTCTGCCACGAAGAATTGAGGCAGTTCTGAAGGCAAAAGGGGGTCCAACCCGTTACTAGCATGGTGTACCTAATAAAGTGGCCAGTGAGTGTATATATATTTATAATGTAACATCTTTTTACGCAAGCTTTCTTTGTTCTCTGTAGTAAATGTAATATCATAATCCACCACTAGAGGCTGCTCCAACAAGATGGGAAAACACAGGGCTACCCAAAACTTTGATCAGAATACTTAGCATGGGAAAAGTCCTTCAGAGATGGACATTAGATGCACATTAGAAGAGAAAATAGAAGAATGCATCAAGCCATTGACCGATGGGGCAGATGACCTCCTAGGGCAGGACATTGCATGAACGAGAAGAGATGCATGTGCTCCACCAATAGTGAGTTCATTAGTGATGGGGCTACAGTAATAGGAAAAGTTTGGAATGTTACCAGAATGAAAAAAATTAGACCTGCGTCTTATTGGTTTTGAGTGGTTGTAATGGTTATGCTGATCTACCCACATAATGATTTTGCAGTTGCTGCCAAGTTTACACTACTGGGCACCTTTTGCTGGTATCATTTGATCCTTTTCTGTTTCTATCACTCGCCGCACCAAACAAAAAAAATGTATTTAGAAATATTTAATGATTTATATGTACCCACTAATAATGGTACTAATGAAAAAAATTGTGACTCTTCTCACAAAAAACAAGATCCCTACTTGGTTGCGTAGACAAATAAAAACCTATACAGTTTCTTCGACCTAAAATTCAAACATTACACAGTATTTCTTAGAATGCTGCAACAAAATGACTTTTCTTTCCGTAAGGGCTCATACTTGCAAGAGACTCTCACGATTCTTTCGCATGAAAACCCGGCACTGCCACCGACACTCAGTGGCGGATTAAGTGGACTATGGGCCCGGGGCTGTTCATAAAACCTGGGCCCCTGTACCCCCCTTCCCACCTGAGCGCTGCGGTCCCCGTGCGGGAATTGACAGCCGTACGGACCGCAGCACTTGGTTTGCTGCGGGTCCATACGGAAAACCCGCCACCATTCCACCATGTGAAGCCCCCACTCATCCCCCCTTCATCCTGTGAAGCCCCCACTCACCCCCTTCATCCTGTACAACCCCAGTCACCCCCCTTCATCATATACAGCCCCCAGTCACCCCCCCGTCATCATATACAGCCCCCAGTCACCCCCCCGTCATCATATACAGCCCCCAGTCACCCCCCCGTCATCATATACAGCCCCCAGTCACCCCCCGTCATCATATACAGCCCCCAGTCACCCCCCTTCATCATATACAGCCCCCAGTCACCCCCCGTCATCATATACAGGCCCCAGTCACCCCCCCTTCATTGTGTACAGCCCCCACTCACCCCCTCCCCCATTTAATTCATTTTATAAATAAAAAAAAATAAAAAAAGTTCCCCATACTTACCTCACAGCCGGCTCGCTCCCCAGCAGCGCCTCTGCTTTCAGCATCCTCCGGGACATGTCGGCGCGTGCACGATGACGTCATCGCGCACGCCCGACATCTGACCCGGAAGTATAGCCGGAGGGAGCCGGAGCTGAGCAGCCGTCAAGGTGACGGCCGTGCACAGCTCCCGGCCCCTCATAGAATGTGATGCGGGCGGCTGTCTGCTGCCGGCGGCGTCACAGGCAGCACAGGGCACGGCCGGCCCTGTACAGGTGCTGGGGGAGCGGTCCGGGTGGCATTTGCCTCTCTGCCACCCGGCCCAGCCCGCCCCTGCCCCTGCCCCTGGGCCCCCAAAAAACCTTGGGCCCGGGGCGACCGCCCCATCCGCCCCTATTAGGATCCGCCATTGCCGACACTGGGAACGGAGCGTACGGCTGCATAGAAATACATGTAGCCACACGCTCCGGTCTGAGTGCCGGCGGCAGTCCCAGGTTTTCATGCGAGAGACTCGCATGAGAATCGTGAGAGTCTCTTGCAAGTATGAGCCCTTATGGAAAGAAAAGTCATTTTGTTGCAGCATTCTAACACTTATTTTGGGAAGAATAGCACAATAAGGCAGTTGTGATACTTGTTTGGTATTTTATCATTCATATAAACATGTAGAATAGATGTAATATGCTACAATCAGTAGAGAAAAAAAGAGCAAAAGAACCGTGGCGAGATTGCCGAGTTTTTACATTTTCTTACAGTTAGGGCTCATGCACACCACCGCTTCTCTCATGAGCGCTATTTGTGGTTTTTACAGATAGCACTCGTACCTATATTATTCTATGGGACTTTGCACATGTCTGATTTTTTTTTTTTACTTCTGACTGAGTGATTTGAGGAAAGAATAGGAGACATGTCCAGTTTTGATCCCATGGTTGAATCAAAATCGGCAATGCAAGTCTATGGTTCATTAAAAAACAATTGGACCGCGTTCAGATGACATACGTGTGTGCTCCGATTTTCACAGACTGATCGATTGGAGAGGGAGAAAGACTGATGTCACTCTGATCAAACTCTGATCAGAATAATAACACTATTCTTCTCGGATGTGGTGTAAATGGTCGGTTGACTCTAGCCCTACAGGAACAGAAAATAGAAAAGTTCTGGCTCTTTAAATGCAAGGGTTTTCCATTTTGGAGATAACTGCGAAATCCTGAAATTTTCTTTCTAGACTGATAAATTAGAAGATTTTTGCTCCATGTTACTAAAAAAACACATAAATGGTTCTTAAATTGAGGGGGCAGTTACATGTTCACAAAGGTACATAGCTGATAATAGCAAAAACCATTGATGACCTTTTTGAGTAGAAATTCTATTCATTGTGCAATGAGATTAAATATTTGTGCCTGGTATGCTGTACCGTTCTGTATGGGCTGCCATTCCTCTCTAGTAGGTCGGTCGGCATACATTCCTTTAATATTCTACAATAATGTGGGCAAGTGATGTGTTTTCATGTTAGATTTGGCAGCTATATCAAAGAAATGTCTGAAGTCATCATGGAATAACCAACAACTGCAGATTCAACAGCTGACTTTACAGTTGACTTACGTGATTGAACATCTGCCAGCTCTTCTGGTGTCCGACCAATGAACTTTTGTCATGTCACAAGCAAATGTCCAGTGCTGTCACTGTCATTATTCTGTAAAGGGGTAGTGTGACTTTACAATGAACGTATCGCTTAAAAGAATTGCCTACTTTTGAAAACCCATTTTGAAATACTTTATAAGGCCTAATTCAAATGTCATCAGTGTTTCACAAACGTGTTCTATCCTCATTTTCATAGATACAACACATACCCATTATAATCTATGGTGGTATTGACATGTCCATATTTTTATCTCAAAACGTATGTCCATGCAAAATTCATGGAGACATGTCCGTTTACTTACTGCAGCATCCATGAAAAGTGCAAATATAAGTCTACGGATCTGGGAAAAACACAGACAGCACATGGGTGGCATCAGTGTGATGTCTATGATTAGAATTGCAAGGGATTAAAGAAGCTTTGTAATTTAATTATTTGCTTATCCATACACGAAAAACACTGTCAAAAGCGGACACACTAACCATACACTGATGACTCACTGTGATCCAAATCACTGATGACAAGGTATTATTTATTTATTTTTTTTTTGCATATGTGAAAAACACAATGAATGATGCCTAAAGGTGAAGATGATAGTCTTCCTGTGGTGTAACTAGAGTCTGATGGGCCCCAGTACGAGATTTGGAACAGGCCTCCCCCCAATCCTCATATATATGTGTCCTCCATCCTGGTATATATGTTGCTTATCTTTGGTCCCATCCTGGTATATACAGTATATACAGTATATCCCCCATTCTGGTAGATGTCCTTTACCTGGGCCTCATCCTGGTGTATATATCACCCATCCTGGTATATATGTCCCTTATCCTGTGTCCCATCCTAGTATATACAGTGGGTATGGAAAGTATTCAGACCCCTTTAAATTTTTCACTTTGTTTCAATGCAGACATTTGGTATATTCAAAAAAGTTACACTCTGCACTCCATCTTGACGGAAAAAGAACAAATGTAGAAATTATTGCAAATTTATTAAAAAAGAAAAACTTTATGAGACAGACAGACCTTATTTTACAATGTGAACCACACGCAGGAGTCGCCCAACTCTTCAGATGCTCTTATTAAAACCTAGCCCTGTTATGGCCGATTAACCCTTCTTAGTACTATGTGTATTAGAGCATTACTCCAGGTTTTGCATCACAAAGGACATCCACCTCTGTGATAAATTTCGCTCTGGCAGCCACCTTACATACCTCCTCCTCTGCCTTAAGCTATGGAGCTTGGCACCTTCTACCAATAGACACGAGATTAGAGAGACAGCATCAGCATTACCATGTAACTTCCCGGTTCTATGTTTCCCGGTTCTGCAGTGATAGAAATGTGAGCATTTCCCCTCCCCTTTTTCTCCCTCATCCACCTGATTGAGGCATGGTCTGACACTAACTTAAATTTTCGCACTAAGATAAAGTATTGCAAAATGTCCACTGCCCACTTTATGGCCAAGCATTCCTTTTCTACAGTGGAATAATTTTTCTTACATGCTGACAGTTTCTAGTTAGAGAACAAGGAGCTTCTCTCCATGTTTCTCCTGAGAAAGGGCCACTCCTAATCCAACTTCCAAAGCGTCCGTATGAAGTACAAATTTCTTATTAAAGTCGGGGTCTACCAGGCCCAGCTGCTTACACATGGTTTCTTTTGTCCACCTCCGATAACTATTTAACCCTAAGTGAGGTTGTCCCCTTAAGGAGGTCAGTCAGGGGTGCAGCCACCATGGTTTAGTTTGGAATGAACCTCTTGTAGTAACCCACGATTCCCAGAAAGACCCTAACTTGCTTTTGTGGGTGTGGTCTCGGCCAGTTCTGTATTACGTCCACTTTATTGATCTGGAGTTTGATTTTGCCTCTACCTACTACAAATCCAATGTATTAAGGTTGGACTTCAGAAAGGCAGATATTAATGGACTCAACAAGAGCATAGGAAAGGTCCAATTGCTGGATGTTCTAAAAGACAGAAATGTCCAAGAAAGATGGGAAGGAAGAACTTAATCACTCGTTAAAAAGGGAAAAAGAAATGTATATCAAATGGAAAGAGGGGAGCATATGTAAAGAAGAATTTAATGAGGTTTGCAGGGAAAATGTTACAAGAGCGAAAGTCCGTAAAGAAGTGAGGCTTGCAAGCAAATGACGACATGAGGAGGGTGAATGCAAATGATGATATGAGGAGGGGGGACTATGAACTGCAAATGAGGAAGTGAGGGGAGGAGACCGGGCAACCATCATCACAATGCAGGTGTAACAAATGGAAGCGGAGGCAGAGATGGTGAAGTTCACATTCGTTTTTTATTTTTAAAGTGGAAACTCGGGACCACGGTCTGGGGGGCTCCGAAGGGGGCGTGACTAGTGAGCCCCGGGTACCTGTAGTAAAGCCCCTCAGACAGGACCAGAATGGAATACCCAGAGGACACGGGTGCTACCTCCAGTTAGACCCCGGACATGTGGCAGCTGTCCCAGCCGGACCAAAAGGGATAGCAGAAGTTACAGCAGAGTCCGTAATGACACGGGTCCTGGATCTGGGTAGTTGGTAAGTAGTTGGTTCCAGTGACTGTCACAAAGTCCTCAGACTTGGATGGCTGTTGGCAGAACGGGATGGCTTTCGCCCAGATGGTTGCAGATATAACCAGGAAGATCAGGATACTGATACTCTGTGGAGACAGATAGCATTAGAGAATGCACAGAGACTGCTGACGCAGCGCAGACAGGTTAGCAAGAGAACTGGATGTAGCAATGATTAATACTCGTTGCTCCGGCTCTCTCCCAATGGAGAAGAGGCCAGAAATAGCAGCAGTGTGCTGCCATTGGTTAATTGTTCTTTTTGAAAAATGCATGCTGTCCCTTTAAGAAGGCAGGAGAGCCCGAGAGCGTGCCCTAATAGCTTTAGTTACAGATCTGCCGACAGGACGCCAGGAGGTGGAGGCAGGGAAGAGACCTGAATGCTGAGCAGCATGGGACACAGAGGAGGCCGGCTGCTGCCTAAGGACAGCGTGCGAGGCACGAGGTGAGTGTCCAGAATGGGGGGCAGCGGCAGACCTGGATGCAACGCCAGAACAGGGACCAGGTGTAACAGAGGCAGACCTGGGTGCCACGCCAGGACAGGGATCGGGTGTAACAGTATCCCGCTCTTTACAACCCCTCTTCTTCAAGCCTGCGTAGAATCTTTTAAGGAGAAGAGGAGCCTGGATGTTCTCTCTAGGCTCCCAAGATCTCTCCTCAGGACCAAAACCCTTCCAGTCCACCAGGTAGTAAGTCTTACCCCTTACTGTTGTGAGTTCATTCTCTGGTTCACCAGTTGTGAGTTCTCCTTCCAGACTCCCTCTGGTGGTAACAGGAGGTAGAGAGGCTGATTTGATTGGTGGAGATCTGCCACCTGAGAATGAGGATGATGATTGGATCTCAGGAGTCTCAGATTGGATTTAAGACAGCCGACACCCTATTCAGTTGCTGGTGATTCCTTCTGGCTTGTCAGCTCTTGGTTTTCAGTCATCCAAAGCTAAGTTTTTCTGCTAATGTTCACACTTGATTTTGTTGGTATATTCAGTTTTTTGGTGTGGTCAGCCAGCCTCTGCTGGGGGCTGTGCTGAATTTCCACTCTTATTTATCAGTATTTTGCCAATTGGCTTTTTGTCCCTTACTAGTTCAGTCTCTTTTTGCTCTGTCTCAGAATATTTCAGAGTGCTGATATAGTGGGAGAAGTCTAGTAACTTCAGGGTTAATTTTGCTATCAGAAGTGTTGGACATGATTTTTGTAGGGTTTTTTGCAGGTTGCAGACAGTGTCTTTCCTTTCCTGTCTAGTTAGTTTGGGCCCCATCATTTGCTCAGCCTATTTTCCTGCCTGCGTTTGTGCCCTCATCTTGTTTCACCGTCAATACATGTGTGGGGGCTATCTATTCCTTTGGGGTCTGCTCTGGGGCAGTTAATTTTCTCTTTTCTTGCTTTAGGCTTATTTAGTCCTCCGGCCGTGACGAGGTGTCTAGGAACATCGTAGGCACGCTCCACGGCTACTGCTAGTTGTGTGGTAAGATCAGGGATCTGCAATCTGCATAGTTACCAACCTCTCTTGTTTTCTGTGACTTAGCTTGCTTTGCTTTTTTCTCCTCGGTGACCCATTCATAACAGAATCACCAGCCATACCACAGATTCTAGGGTACTCAAAAGCAGGAAAAAGTTGTTAAAAAAAGAAAAAGGGTCAGAATTTTTTTTTTTTATATATTTTTTCCGCTTTTTACTCTGGGGCCGTAGGAGGATTATTTTTTTTTCCTAATGGAGATTAAGCAACTGTCTGATCGTGTGGAGCAGCTGGCTGCTGAAGTGCAGGGAATTTCCACTTATCTCATTCAGTCACATGCTGCTGAACCTAAGATCCCTACTCCTGATGTGTTTTCTGGGGATTGGTCTAAATTTCTGAATTTTAAGAATAATTGTAAATTATTTCTTGCCTTGAAGCCTAACTCATCGGGGAGCTCTGTGCAGCAGGTTAAAATTGTCATCTCCTTGCTGTGCGGCGATCCCCAGGATTGGGCTTTTTCTCTGACACCGGAAAATCCTATTCTGACTAATGTGGATGCATTTTTTCAAGCCTTGGGGTTGTTGTATGATGAACCTAATGCTGTTGATCAAGCTGAGAAAACCCTGTTGGCATTAAACCAGGGTCAGGATTCTGCAGAGTTATACTGTCAAAAATTCCAAAAGTGGGCGGTCCTTACTACATGGAATGATAGTGCATTGGCAGCTCTCTTTCGGAAGGGTTTATCAGAGACCATAAAATGTCCTTTATGAATGACATTTTCCGTGACCTTGTGGATAAGTTTTTGATCATCTATTTGGATGATATTTTGATCTTTTCTAGTGATTGGGATTCTCATGTGGAACACGTCCAGACTGTGTTCCAGATTTTGAGGGAGAATTCACTGTTTGTTATGGGATCGAAATGCCTCTTTGGTGTACAGAGGATTTCATTTTTGTGATTTATCTTATCTCCATCGACTATTGAAATGGACCCGGCCAAGGTACAGGCCATTTATGATTGGGTTCAGCCTACTTCTTTGAAGGCCCTCCAGAAGTTTTTAGGTTTTGCTAATTTTTATCGTAAATTTATAGGTAATTTTTCTGGTATTGTCAAACCATTGACTGATCTGACCAAGAAGGGCGCTGATGTGCTGAATTGGTCTCCTGAGGAGAGCTCAGCATTTCAGGAGCTTAAGCAGAGATTTACTTCAGTTCCAGTTTTACGGCAACCTGATGTCTCACTTCCATTTCAGGTGTAGGTCGATGCTTCTGAGATTGGTGCAGGAGCTGTTTTGTCCCAAAAAGACCCTGTGACTTCTAAGATGAATCCCTGTGCCTTCTTTTCTCGAAAGTTCTCCCCATCTGAACGCAACTATGACGTGGGGAATCGGGAATTGTTGGCCATGAAGTGGGCATTTGAGGAGTGGAGACATTGGTTGGCGGAAGCTAGGCATCAAGTTGTCGTCCTCACCGATCACAAGAATTTGATTTATCTGGAGTCGGCCAAACGCTTGAATCCTAGACAGGCTAGATGGGCCTTGTTTTTCACGCGATTTAATTTTGTGGTCTCTTTTCTTCCTGGCACTAAGAATGTTAAGGCAGACACCCTTTCTAGGAGTTTCTTTGCCAATTCTCTTAGTGTGACCGAGCCTACTACCATCCTAGGTGAGGGGGTAGTTCTCTCTGCCATTTCGCCCGATTTGAGATGCGCCCTGGAGAAATTTCTGGAGGATAAACCTGAGCGTTGCCCTATGGGAAAATTGTATGTTTCTGACCAGTGGAGAAAGAGAGTGATGTCTGAAATTCATTGCTCCGCATTGGCTGGTCATCCAGGTATTTTTGGTACCAGAGATTTGGTGAGTCGGTTCTTTTGGTGGCCTGCCTTATCTCGTGACGTCAGGAATTTTGTACAGTCCTGTGGGACTTGTTCTCGGTCTAAACCCTGTTCTCGTTCTAGTGGGTTGCTGATGCCCTTGCCGGTGCCCAAGAGGCCATGGACCCATATCTCAATGGATTTTATTTCTGATCTTCCTGTCTCTCAGAGAATGACTGTTATCTGGGTGATTTGTGATAGATTTTTGAAGATGGTCCATCTTGTACCACTCCTAAAGTTGCCATCTTCCGCCGAGTTGGTGCCCTTGTTTTTACAACAGGTGGTTCGGTTACATGGGATTCCTGAGAATATTGTGTCCAACAGAGGAGTCCAGTTTGGTTCCAGATTCTGGAAAGCCTTTTGTTCCAATCTGGGAATTCAGTTATCCTTCTCCTCCGCGTTTCATCCCCAGACCAATGGACAGACTGAGAGAACAAACCAGACCTTGGAGTCTTATTTGAGATGTTTTATGTCTGCTGATCAGGATGATTGGGTCTCATTTTTGCCCTTGGCCGAATTCGCACTGAACAATAGAGCTAGTTCTTCCACTTTGATGTCACCCTTTTTCTGTAATTTTGGGTTTCATCCTCGATTCTCTTCAGGGCAAGTGGAATCTTCATCCTGCCCAGGTGTGGACACTGTGGTTGAGAGAATGCAGCACATATGGGACCAAGTGGTGGATAAGTTGTCACTCTCTCAGGAAAAGGCCCAGCGATTTTCCAACGGGCATAGGACCATTGGTCCCCGGTTTAAAGTGGGTGATATGGTTTGGTTGTCGTCTAAATATATTCCTATGAAGGTTGCATCTCCTAAATTTAAGCCAAGATTTATTGGTCCTTATAAGATTTTGGAAATTCTTAATCCTGTTTTGTTTCGATTGGCTCTTCCAGTTACGTTCAAGATCCATAACGTATTTCACAAATCTTTGTTGAAGAAGTTTGTTGAGCCAGTGGTTCCTATGGCAGCACCTCCTCACCCTGTGTTGGTTCAAGGCAATGTGGAATATGAGGTAGAGAAAATATTGGATTCTCGTTTGGTCAAATGGAAGGGTTATGGTCAGGAGGATAATTCTTGGGTCTCTGCCTCCGATATTCATACCAATAGATTGGTTCTTGCTTTTCACCGGGCCCATCCTGATCGGCGTGGTGGCGTGGATGAGCATTCGGTGACCCCTCCTCAAGGGAGGGGTACTGTTGTGAGTTCATTCTCTGTTTCACCAGTTGTGAGTTCTCCTTCCAGACTCCCTCTGGTGGTAACAGGAGGTAGAGAGGCTGACTTGATCGGTGGAGATCTGCCACCTAAGAATGAGGATGACGATTGGATCTCAGGTGCCTCAGATTGGATTTAAGACAGCCAACGCCCTATTCAGTTGCTGGTGATTCCTTCTGGCTTGTCAGCTCTTGGTTTTCAGCGCTGTTCCAGTCATCTAAAGCTAAGTTTTTCTGCTAATGTTCACACTTGATTTTGTTGGTCTATTCAGTTTTTTGGTGTGGTCAGTCAGTCCCTGCTGGGGGCTGTGCTGAATTTCCACTCTTATTTATCAGTATTTTGCCAATTGGCTTTTTGTCCCCTACTAGTTCAGTCTCTTTTTGCTCTGTCTCAGAATATTTCAGAGTGCTGATATAGTGGGAGAAGTCTAGTGACTTCAGGGTTAATTTTGCTATCAAAAGTGTTGGACATGATTTTTGTAGGGTTTTTTGCAGGTTGCAGACAGTGTCTTTCCTTTCCTGTCTAGTTAGTTTGGGCCCCATCATTTGCTCAGCCTATTTTCCTGCCTGTGTTTGTGCCTTGATCTTGTTTCACCGTCAATACATGTGTGGGGGATATCTATTTCTTTGAGGTCTGCTCTGGGGCAGTTAGTTTTCCATTTTCTTGCTTTAGGCTTATTTAGTCCTCCGTATTGTGAGTTCATTTTCCCCTTCACCATTGAGGTCTGATGAACTCCCTCTTCTGATGAAGGAAGGTAGTGAGGCTGATTACCAAGCACCTGTGCAGGATGATGATGACTGGGTGACTGGAATTGCTGACTGGATATAAGGCAGCCGACGCCCTTCTGCCTTGCGGGTGATTTCTCTGAGGGATTCTAGGAGACCAGTCTGATTCCTGCTCCTCAAAAGCTAAGTTTTCTGCTCTGCTTTTTGCATTTGTGTTTTGGTGTTGTTTTGCCTTGTTTTTCTGGATTTCTGCCATTCCCTGCTGGGGTGAGCTGAATTCCTTTTTGCTCTGTCTTCAGAAAATACCTGAGTACTGATTTAGTTTTTTTGAAGCCTAGCGTCTTCAGGGCTTTTTTCCCTATCAGTCTGTTGGCTCTTGTTTTGATAGGGTTTTGGGCGGATTGCAGACAGCAGCTTTTCTATCCTGTCCTATTTAGTTAGCTTGGGGCCCATCATTTGCTCAGCCTATCTTTCTATCTGTGTGAGTGTTTTTTTCATCTTGCTTCACCGTCATTATATGTTGGGGGCTGCCTATTGCTTTGGGGTCTGCTCTGGGGCAGTTTAGATTTCCCTTTCTGTCTTTAGGCTATTTAGTTCTCCGGCTGTGATCGAGGGGTCTAGGGCACCGTAGGAACCCCCCACGGCTACTGCTAGTTGTTGTTGATAGGTTCAGGGGTCTGCAATCCGATAGCTGCCAACTTCTCTGGTTTTCTGGACTTAGCTAGTATTTCTGTTTTTGCCTCCTATGGTGACTCATTCATAACACCTCCGGCCGTGACGAGGCATCTAGGAACATCATAGGCACGCTCCATGGCTACTGCTAGTTGTTTGGTAAGGTCAGGGATCTGCAATCTGCATAGTTACCAACCTCTCTGGTTTTCTGTGACTTAGCTTGTTTTGCTTTTTTCTCCTCGGTGACCCATTCATAACACCTTACTTTCTTCATGGCCAGGATATGTTTTACCTCAAAAACATCATTCTCCGAGACAGGGTCAGGAGTGGTACCTGGATCCTTAATGAAGGGGCTCAAAACTACTGGTTTGAGGAGAGAAACATGAAAGGAGTTAGGCACACGTAGGGAAGTAGGCAACTTGAGGTTGTAAGAGACTGGATTGATTTGTCTCAAGATCTCAAATGGTCCGATGAACCGGGGACCCAATTTGTAGGATGGCATCTTTAAACGGATATACCTTGAAGAGAGCCATACCTTGTCTCCGGGGTGAAAGATAGGTGCATCCAAATGTCTCTCGTCCGCATACCTTTTCATACGCTGGGAGGCTTTCTCCAGAGCAGTTTTGGTGTCCTTCCAAACCTTAGAAAAATCTTTGGAGAAAGTATCGGCAGCCGGAACGCCAGATGATCCAGAGATGGGAAGAGGTATTCCGGGTTGCAGTCCGAAGACAATCTGAAAGGGAGACTTTCTAGATGATTCACTTACTTGGTTGTTGTAGGAAAATTCGGCCCAGGGCAGTAAGTCTACCCAGTCATTATGATGCGCGTTGACAAAGTGATGCAGGAATCCAGCCAGGATTTGATTTGTCCTGTCCACTTGTCCATTAGACTGGGGATGGTAAGCTGAGGAAAAATCCAGTTCAATTCTTACCAGTTTACAAACTGCTCTCCAGACTCTTGAGGTGAACTGGAGAGGGAAACCATGGAGATGAAAGATGTGCCAGATGAACAGATCCGCCAACGCAGGAGCAGTTGGAAGACCGGGTAGCGGAATGAAGTGAGCCATTTTAGAGAAGCGGTCCACCACTACCCACACCACAGAACAGCCAGATGAGATCAGAAGATCTATGATGAAGTCCATCGCGATATGTTGCCAGGGAGCGGATGGAATTGGAAGAGGCTGAAGCCTACCTGTAGGTAGGTGTTTGGCCATGTTGTTACGGGCACAGGAAGGACAGGCTGTGAAGTACTCCTGGATGTCCTTAGCCATAGCAGGCCACCAGTAGTACCTGGTGATGAGTTGCAGAGTCTTTCTCTGACCGGCATGACCAGCCAACTTGGAGGAGTGACCGCACCGAAGGACACGAGTACATTCAGAAGTTGACACAAAAGTTTTCCCAGGGGGAAGCCGGGTAAGATCAGCAGAAGTGACAACGACTAACCTTGAGGGTTCAATGATGTGCTGTGGTTCTTCGTCTGGATCTGTAGGTAGAAAGGCTCTGAAAAGTGCGTCTGCTTTGACATTTTTGTCAGCTGGACGAAAATTAACAACAAAATTAAAGTGAGCAAAAAACAAAGCCCAGCGGGCTTGACGAGGATTCAGCCTTTGTGCAGTTTGGAGGTAAGCAAGGTTTTTGTGATCGGTGTATATGACTACCTGATGAAGAGCTCCTTCTAGAAGATGCCTCCACTCCTGCAGAGCCAATTTGATAGCCAACAATTCCCGATCTCCAACGGAATAATTCCTCTCTGCGGAAGAAAAAACCTTGGGGAAAAAACCACAGGAATTCATTCACCCAGAAAACGATTTCTGGGTAAGTACGGCTCCTGCACCTACTGCATCGACCTCAAGAAAAAATTGTTCATTGGAGTTAGGGCGATGAAGAACAGGTGCGACATCAAAGGCCTTTTTGAGAGAAACAAAAACCTCCTCAGCATCAGGAGGCCAATCCTTGAGATTCGTACCTTTCCAGGTCAGAGCTGAGATGGGCGCCACTCGGGTGGAGAAGTTAGGGATGAATTGTCTGTAGTAGTTGGCAAAGCCCAGATATCGCTGTATGGCCTTCAGCCTAGACGGACGAGGCCACTTGAGTACAGCCGATAACTTCTCTGGATCCATTTTCAATCCTGTGGAGGAACAATGTAACCAAGGAAAGGCAAAGAGGTTTGCTCAAAGTGGCACTTTTCAATCTTGGGATACAGTCTGTTCTCCCTGAGCCTCTGTAATATTAGGCGTACTTGCCTCCGGAGCGTGACCAAATTAGAGTTGAGCGAAACGGGTCGAAAAAATTCAAAAGTCGCCGACTTTTGGCAAAGTCGGGTTTCATGAAACGAAACCCGACCCTAGGATGAGGTCGGCCACGAGGTCGGCGACTTACGCGCCAAAGTCGCGTTTCAAAAGTTTGTTTTGCGCTCTTTTTCAGCCAATCAGGATCCACGGACACTGTGGGCAACGTGATGACCTAGGCACGGGTCACCACCATCTTTCATAAGGGCATGCAAGTGATTGGCTTGCTTTGGTGGGCGTCACAGGGGGTATAAAAGGGCGTGCACGCCGACCGCCATCTTACTTCTGCCGATCTTAGTATAGGGAGAGGTTGCTGCTGATTCTGTAGGGAGAGCGTTAGGCAGGGAAGAAGACAAAAAAACTGCTTCTGCTGCTAGCGATTTGGCCTGCACAACACACAAGTCACTGTGTGTGCAGTGCAAGGGGAGGCTATATTGTGGTGTATCAGTGGTGTTGGTTGTTGGGCTGCCTTTTAAGGCTTCCTGACACGCTGGCATTGCTGTTTACCCACTGCTCCGCAAACTGCTTTTTTAAAAGCAATCCAATCTCCCTTATCCTCTAGTCACTTTTGTCACAGCTGTGCCATCGAGCCTGTCACATAGCGCTCAGATATCAGTGGGCCTCACACAATCCACAAGTGTCCAGTGTCCAAAAGTGTGCGCAGAGATTCAAAATCTCCATTATCCTCTTGTCACTTTGGTCACAGGCAGCTGTGCCATCGAGCGTGTCACATAGCGCTCAGATATCAGTGGGCCTCACACAATCCACAAGTGTCCAGTGTCCAAAAGTGTGCGCAGAGATTCAAAATCTCCATTATCCTCTCGTCACTTTGGTCACAGGCAGCTGTGCCATCGAGCGTGTCACATAGCGCTCAGATATCAGTGGGCCTCACACAATCCACAAGTGTCCAGTGTCCAAAAGTGTGCGCAGAGATTCAAAATCTCCATTATCCTCTCGTCACTTTGGTCACAGGCAGCTGTGCCATCGAGCGTGTCACATAGCGCTCAGATATCAGTGGGCCTCACACAATCCACAAGTGTCCAGTGTCCAAAAGTGTGCGCAGAGATTCAAAATCTCCATTATCCTCTCGTCACTTTGGTCACAGGCAGCTGTGCCATCGAGCGTGTCACATAGCGCTCAGATATCAGTGGGCCTCACACAATCCACAAGTGTCCAGTGTCCAAAAGTGTGCGCAGAGATTCAAAATCTCCATTATCCTCTCGTCACTTTGGTGACAGGCAGCTGTGCCATCGAGCCTGTCACATAGCGCTCAGAAATCAGTGGGCCTCACACAATCCAAAAGTGTCCACTGACCACAAGTGTGTGCAGAAATTCTAAATCTCCCCTGTCCTATAGACACCTTGTACCTTGTTTTACATTACTATATAGTTTGTTGGATTTTGTCTACATTTCTACCAAAAATGAGGAAGGCTGGTGGAAGAGGCCGTGGAATTGGGCGGGGGTTGGCAGCTGGTAATGATGGTGTTGGTGGTGGATCTGATGGTAGTGGCAAGAGCAAAATAGGACCGAATGCAGGAGGTGCTGACCCTGCGTCATCGTCTGGCTACATAAGGCCTCGAACGCTTAGTTTTCTCTTACATAAAGTTTTGTCTTACATTGCTGACTCAGCCTCCAGCTCTATCGCCTCCTCTTCTTCAGTTGTAAAAAGTAAAAGCACTGAGTCGTCATTGGAGGCTCATGTTCATGAACCACACCTTTCCTTGTGTCCTTCACCCCAACCAAGATTGAAGGATGACGCAGGCCATACTACTGATTACTCCAAGGAGCTGTTTTCACATACCATGCCTGGATTATCAAGTGAAATGGTGAATTACCCAGGCCAAGATGAATCTGACATGGAGTGCACTGATGCACAGCCGCTGATGGATGATTCTGCTGGTACATTCACTCAGAGCACTACATTGTCCTCGCAGTGTACAGAGCCAGATTTTGACCCTGATGAGACTCAGGTGCCCCTTCCCGCACACTATACCACCATACACGGTGACACAGAGAAAGGTGCACATGACATAGAAGAGGAGGTGATGGATGACCCAGTTGTTGACCCAGATTGGCATCCATTGGGGGAAGAGGGTGCTGCTTCCAATAGCTCAGATGAGGAGCATCCACAGCAGACATCGACATCGCAACAGCTGTTATCTGGCAGGCCCGGAGCACTCCAAAGACAGGTTCCAAACATCAAAAGAGTTGCTGGACAGCTTGTCCAGAGGGTCAAAAGATCACAGCGTGCTAGGCCGCAAAATGTCTGCCAAAGTAGGAAGAGTGCAGTGTGGCACTTTTTTGAACAAAATCCTCATGATCAGGCCAAGGTTATCTGTAAGAAGTGCGCAAAGACCTTTAGCCGAGGGAAAAATCTGAAAAATTTGAATACCAGTTGCATGCTTAGACATTTAACCAGCATGCACTTGCAAGCGTGGACACAACACCAAACCTCAAGTGCCACATGTGCAACTGATCACAACAAAGGTAGTCAGCAACGCTACATTGTTTCCCCCACTGTAAGCCCACCGGTTAGCACAGCAGCAAATGTTGAGGTGTCGTTGCAAGACCACAGCAGTCAGGGAATCCCACTGTTATATCAACGAAAGACTGATTCTAGGCCATCAGAAAGAACACCAACTCCATCACCATCATCAACCCTCTCTCAGTCCGCCCTGTCCACCGCTACTTCCACCATATGCAGCTCTCAAGTCCAGCTCACCCTCCCAGACACTATGAGTAGGTCAAGAAAGTACTCAGTCTCTCATCCGTGTACACTGGGTTTGAACGCCCACATTGCCAAACTAATCTCGTTTGAGATGATGTCCTTTCGGTTGGTGGAAAGCACAGCTTTCCGCGAACTCATGGCCTATGCAGTACCACGCTATGACCTACCCAGTCGCCACTTCTCTCGCAAAGCCATCCCAGCCCTCCACCATCATGTGAAAGACCGCATTGTCCATGCACTCAAGCAGTCAGTGAGCAGAAAGGTGCACCTCACAACTGATGCATGGTCCAGTCGGCATGGCCAGGGCCGTTACGTGTCCATCACTGCGCACTGGGTTAATGTGGTGGATGCAGGGTCCACAGGGGACAGCGGTGGTGGGACAGTGCTGCCTAGCCCACGGTATAGGAAACAGTTGGCTGTAGGCGTTCGACCCTCCTCCTCCTCCTCCAGAAGCGAAAGCTCGTCCACAGAGCGCAGTCGTACGAGCACTCCATCTGCAGCTGCCACTGTTGCACACGATGTGTCCCCCTATCGAGCAGCTAGTGGAAAGCGTCAGCAGGCTGTGTTGCAGATGATGTGTTTGGGCGACAGACACACCGCCGAGGTGCTGGCCGAGTACTTGAAGCGACAAACTGAGTCATGGCTGGGCAGTGTACATCTTGAGGCAGGCAAGGTAGTTAGTGATAACGGCCGTAATTTTGTGGCAGCCATAGCCCTTTCAAAACTCAGCCACATACCTTGCTTGGCTCACACCTTGAACCTGGTGGTGCAGTGCTTCCTCAAAAATTATCCGGAGTTAACAGCCCTGCTCCAGAAGGTGCGAAGACTGTGCGCGCACATCCGCCGGTCGCCTGTACACTCCGTTCGTATGCAGAAGTTGCAGCGATTGCTCCACCTTCCCAACCACCGCCTCATTATCGACATTGCAACAAGGTGGAACTCCACCCTGCACATGGTGGAGCGGCTGTGCGAGCAGAGGCAGGCCATAATGCATTTGTGGGAGGATACACGGCCAGGCACTTTGAGAGCAGACATGGAGTTGACAGGCGTGCAGTGGTCGAAGCTGAAAGACCTTTGTAAAGTCCTTCAGTGTTTTGAGGAATGCACACGGCTGGTAAGCGCAGACGACGCCATCCTATGCATGAGCATCCCACTTATGCGTCTGCTCATGCAAACTTTGACGCACCTTAAGGAGCAGGCGTCTGCAGCCAATGTTGATGAGGAGAAAGAGGAGGAGGGAATCCTTGATGACATTCAGCCATTGTCTGCTCAGGGACCTCTCCTGGACGAGGTGGAGGAAGAAGAGGAGGAGGAGGAGGATGATGGGGATGATTACTTAGGGGAGGAGGATGCATCTCGTGGGGCAAGTGAAAATGTTGGCGTGGCAAGGTCTGGTACAGGGTTTGTGCGTGACTGGAGGGATGTGGATTTGCCAGAAAGTGCTCCTCCACCCAGCACTCGCAGTGCATCATTGACACCGGGAACATTGGCCCACATGTCAGATTATGCCTTGCGGATCCTAAAAAGGGACCCCCGCATTGCCAAAATGATGAACGATGACGACTACTGGTTGGCCAGCATCCTGGATCCACGCTATAAAGGCAAATTACAAAACATCATGCCACAGGAGAACCTTGACCTAATATTGGCTAATAAACAAGCAACTCTGGTAAATCGGTTGCTTGAGGCATTCCCAGCACACAGCAGCGGTGATGGTTCTCACACGAGCCGTACGGGCCGGGGGCAGCTTGGCAGAGGTGTTCGTGGTGCACACAGCAGAAGTGGCGTTGGAGACAGGGGTTTCATGACAATGTTGTGGACTGATTTTTCAAATACCGCTCACACAACTGGTAATACTGCATCGATGGAAAGAGATAGGAGACAGCAGTTGTCAACTATGGTTACAAACTACTTTTCCTCCCATATCGATGTTCTCCCACACAGGTCATTCCCCTTTGACTATTGGGCCGCTAAACTGGACACCTGGCCTGAATTGGCCCAATATGCCTTACAGGAGCTCGCTTGCCCAGCTGCAAGTGTGCTATCGGAAAGAGTCTTCAGTGCAGCTGGATCAGTCCTGACAGAAAAAAGGACCCGTCTGTCAACCCAAAATGTGGATGATCTAACCTTCATTAAAATGAACCACGCATGGGTTTCCAAGGATTTTGTCCCACCTTCCCCTGATGACACATAGGGTGACAGAAAAATGGCTTGCTTTGGTCCACCTCTTCCTGGTACTTCACCTATTTCGCCTTTTGCATCAGCTGAATGTCCAACATCAACATATGCCACTTTCTAAAACTCCCTAACTGTGCTGCCTCCCCCCCCATGGCCGGAGTCACCACCTACCGCACGACACCGTGCGAGTGCCGTTGCCCTGGACAGGTGGGTAGGCCGACTCTTGGGCGCGGGCACTGGCACAGGGTCCCTCATAGTGCAATCAAGTGTCTCTGACGGCGGTGGTGCACACCCGCCGTCAGACACACCGCTGTACTATGAGGGGCCCAGTGCCAGTACCGACGCCCACGAGTGGACCCCCCTTGCTTGGGCAGGCCCCCAGCATTTGCAATCTTTACCTCTCCCTGCTCCTCCGCTGTGTAATCTGGGCCGTCAAATCCATACTGTGCCTGACACCGTCTGAGCCTGCCTCCTGAGACATATATTTTGAATGTGTACGCTATCCATACATGTTATCCGGGGATACGGTACCCTTTCTAACCTTTGTGCAATCACGTGCAATCCATACTGGGCCTGACACCGTCTGAGCCTGCCTCCTGAGACATATATTTTGAATGTGTACGCTATCCATACATGTTATCCAGGGATACGGTACCCTTTCTAACCTTTGTGCAATCACGTGCAATCCATACTGGGCCTAACACCGTCTGAGCCTGCCTCCTGAGACATATATTTTGAATGTGTACGCTATCCATACATGTTATCTGGGGATACGGTACCCTTTCTAACCTTTGTGCAATCACGTGCAATCCATACTGGGCCTAACACCGTCTGAGCCTGCCTCCTGAGACATATATTTTGAATGTGTACGCTATCCATACATGTTATCCAGGGATACGGTACCCTTTCTAACCTTTGTGCAATCACGTGCAATCCATACTGGGCCTGACACCGTCTGAGCCTGCCTCCTGAGACATATATTTTGAATGTGTACGCTATCCATACATGTTATCCGGGGATACGGTACCTTTTCTAACCTTTGTGCAATCACGTGCAATCCATACTGGGCCTGACACCGTCTGAGCCTGCCTCCTGAAACATATATTTTGAATGTGTACGCTATCCATACATGTTATCCAGGGATACGGTACCCTTTCTAACCTTTGTGCAATCACGTGCAATCCATACTGGGCCTAACACCGTCTGAGCCTGCCTCCTGAGACATATATTTTGAATGTGTACGCTATCCATACATGTTATCCGGGGATACGGTACCCTTTCTAACCTTTGTGCAATCACGTGCAATCCATACTGGGCCTAACACCGTCTGAGCCTGCCTCCTGAGACATATATTTTGAATGTGTACGCTATTCATACATGTTATCCGGGGATACGGTACCCTTTCTAACCTTTGTGCAATCACGTGCAATCCATACTGGGCCTGACACCGTCTGAGCCTGCCTCCTGAGACATATATTTTGAATGTGTACGCTATCCATACATGTTATCCGGGGATACGGTACCCTTTCTAACCTTTGTGCAATCACGTGCAATCCATACTGGGCCTAACACCGTCTGAGCCTGCCTCCTGAGACATATATTTTGAATGTGTACGCTATCCATACATGTTATCCGGGGATACGGTTCCCTTTCTAACCTTTGTGCAATCACGTGCAATCCATACTGGGCCTGACACCGTCTGAGCCTGCCTCCTGAGACATATATTTTGAATGTGTACGCTATCCATACATGTTATCCGGGGATACGGTACCCTTTCTAACCTTTGTGCAATCACGTGCAATCCATACTGGGCCTGACACCGTCTGAGCCTGCTTCCTGAGACATATATTTTGAATGTGTACGCTATCCATACATGTTATCCGGGGATACGGTACCCTTTCTAACCTTTGTGCAATCACGTGCAATCCATACTGGGCCTGACACAGTCTGAGCCTGCCTCCTGAGACATATATTTTGAATGTGTACGCTATCCATACATGTTATCCAGGGATACGGTACCCTTTCTAACCTTTGTGCAATCACGTGCAATCCATACTGGGCCTAACACCGTCTGAGCCTGCCTCCTGAGACATATATTTTGAATGTGTACGCTATCCATACATGTTATCCGGGGATACGGTACCCTTTCTAACCTTTGTGCAATCACGTGCAATCCATACTGGGCCTAACACCGTCTGAGCCTGCCTCCTGAGACATATATTTTGAATGTGTACGCAATCCATACATGTTATCCGGGGATACGGTACCCTTTCTAACCTTTGTGCAATCACGTGCAATCCATACTGGGCCTGACACCATCTGAGCCTGCCTCCTGAGACATATATTTTGAATGTGTACGCTATCCATACATGTTATCCAGGGATACGGTACCCTTTCTAACCTTTGTGCAATCACGTGCAATCCATACTGGGCCTAACACCGTCTGAGCCTGCCTCCTGAGACATATATTTTGAATGTGTACGCTATCCATACATGTTATCCAGGGATACGGTACCCTTTCTAACCTTTGTGCAATCACGTGCAATCCATACTGGGCCTAACACCGTCTGAGCCTGCCTCCTGAGACATATATTTTGAATGTGTACGCTATCCATACATGTTATCCGGGGATACGGTACCCTTTCTAACCTTTGTGCAATCACGTGCAATCCATACTGTGCCTGACACCGTCTGAGCCTGCCTCCTGAGACATATATTTTGAATGTGTACGCTATCCATACATGTTATCCAGGGATACGGTACCCTTTCTAACCTTTGTGCAATCACGTGCAATCCATACTGGGCCTAACACCGTCTGAGCCTGCCTCCTGAGACATATATTTTGAATGTGTACGCTATCCATACATGTTATCCGGGGATACGGTACCCTTTCTAACCTTTGTGCAATCACGTGCAATCCATACTGGGCCTGACACCGTCTGAGCCTGCCACCTGAGACATATATTTTGAATGTGTACGCTATCCTCCATACATGTTATCCAGGGATACGGTACCCTTTCTAACCTTTGTGCAATCACGTGCAATCCATACTGGGCCTAACACCGTCTGAGCCTGCCTCCTGAGACATATATTTTGAATGTGTACGCTATTCATACATGTTATCCAGGGATACGGTACCCTTTCTAACCTTTGTGCAATCACGTGCAATCCATACTGGGCGTGAGAACGGCTGGCGAGCTGTTAAGCAAGCTACAGCACCTGTCCAGACAAGTACAGGGATTCCCTAGCGAGGAGACTTATTTGATTGTTTTCAATGTTGGGACAGCAATTTTTGGGGAGCACTATACTCTGGAGAATGATACACTGGAACATACCAAAGGTGGACATCAGACACTGGAGCAGCATTTACAGGGCCCATTATACACTAGAGCATTAGAAATGGGGCCCATTATGTTTGGAGCATTATTTGGGCCCATAAGACAGTGGAGCTTCATCCATGGGGACCAACATATACTGTTTCAAACATTATATGGGACCATTCTGTATGGAGAAATAGATGGGCCTCGTCATGAGATGTAAAAAGTGAGGTATTTTTCATTGTACTATACCGCTATTTATCTGCCATATCGGAGCATGATGAGTTGTGGTATGTGTTAAAGGGGCGCTCTTTCGCCCAGGGCACATGAAAACCTGCAGCCAGCCCTCCCCCCCCCTCAACTTTAGCCAAATAACCCCCATTTTTCAGTGCGTAACTTGTATTATGAAGTTAATTAAGGTTGACAAGCTTAAGTAAGAAGAATTGATGCTTTTGGCATTCAAATGGGCACTGTAGGTGTGTTTTCTGTCCTCCTCTCACTGCCGACTTTTATTCCCCATTGACTTACATTGGGTTTCGTGTTTCGGGACGACCCCGACTTTTCCCTATAATCGGACGATCTTGCTCGACCCGACTTTTGGAAAAGTCGGGTTTCACGAAACGAAACGCGACCCTAAAAAACCAAAAGTCGCTCAACTCTAGACCAAATCAGTGGAAAAAAATCAGAATGTCGCCCAGATAGACAACAACACAGGTGTAAAGCAGATCCCTAAAAATGTCATTGACGAACTCTTGGAAAACAGCAGGTGCATTGCTTAGACCAAATGGCATTACCAGGTACTCGTAGTGCTCATCACGGGTGTTGAAGGCTGTTTTTCATTCGTCTCCATCCCTGATTCGGATCAAGTTGTAGGCACCTCTGAGATCCAACTTGGTGAAGATTTCAGCCGCTTAGAGACGGTCAAACAGTTCTGAAATTAGAGGCAAAGGGTACCTGTTTTTTACCGTAATCTGGTTCAGTCCCCGGTAGTTGATACAGGGCCACCAGGATCCATCCTTTTTCTTCACGAAGAAGAAGCCTGCTCCTGCCGATGATGATTTTCGGATAAACCCTCTGGCCAAATTCTCCTTGATGTAGTCCGACATAGCCTGGGTTTCTGCCTGGGAAAGAGGAGATGTTCCAGGAAGAAGATCTATGGAACAGTCATACGACCTGTGGGGGGAAGTTTTTCAGCTTCCTTTTTCTCGAAGACATCCGAGAAGGACCAGTAAGCGGATGGTAATCCAGGCAGGGTAGCAGTTTGATCCAATTTCACCCCCGGTCCAATCTGGTTTAAGCAACGGTCCGAGCAGGAATCTCCCCAATGCAGAATTTCGCCTGTTCTCCAATTAAGGACTGGTTCGTGTTTCTGGAACCAAGGCAAGCCTAAAAGCAAGGGGTGAGACAAATCAGGGTACACATAAAAACAGATTCTTTCAGAATGCATAAGACCTGCCCAGAGTTCCACTGGCTCAGTCTGGAACTGGATGGGTTCGGTCAGTGGCTGGCCATCGACAGCGGTGACCCGCAACGGATTGGGAAGAGCCTGAACTGGTAAGTGGTAACGATCCACAAGCGTCTGCTGGATAAAACTCCCGGCGGCTCTGGAATCCAACAGACATAGTCCAGAAAATGTTATTGCTCCGCAGGTCACGGAGACAGAGATCTGCAACGAAGGAGAGGAATATTCTCTACCTAGGGTGGCCTCTCCTACCGAGCATAGGCACAGGAGTTTCCCGACTTCTTTGGGCAGGAGCGGATCAGGTGTTCGGAGCTACCACAATATAGACAGCCTCCGTCTTTGCGACGTGCCTCCTGGTGGTGACTGGCCAGACTTACGCGATCTACCTCCATAGCTTTGGGAGAAGATGAGGTAGCCATCTTGGAAGAACTAGAGTCCAGGGGGTAGAACTTCTTGTCTCGCTTAATCTCCATGGAACGCTCCTGAAAATGCAGGTCAATCCGGGTCACCAAGGAAATCAGGTCATCCAAGATAGTAGGCCTGTCCCGTCCCGCCAGCTCATCCTTAATTTTTCCAGATAGGCCCTCCCAGAAGGTAGCCAGCAAGACCTCGTTGTTCCAGGATAACTCAGACGAGAGGGTGCGGAACTGAACAGCATACTGAGCCACCGTGAGGGTTCCTTGGCATAAGCGAAGCAGGCAGAAGCGGTCGACGAGGCCCGACCAGGTTCATTCAAGGTCCTGCGAAAAGTCTCTAGGAAAGATTGAAGATCATTAACCAGCGGGTCTCCTCTCTCCCATAACGGGTTTAGCCAGGCGAGAGCCTCTCCTGCTAGATGCGACATAATGAAGCCCACTTTGGCACGGTCAGAAGTGAACATGTGCCCCAAGATTTCAAAGTGTAGGGTACACTGATTGAGAAAACCCCAACACTGAGTGGGGTAACCATGGAAGTGGGGAGGAGTCACCAGGCGAGGACCCTTGCTTGCCGTAACACCAGGTACCTGGGTGCTGCTAGGTGAATCAGGATTAGCCGGGTTCAGCAGAGAATTCATGCAGGTGGACAGGTTACGTAGATAAGACATGATCTTGTCCTGTTGATCTTTTAAGCGGGTCACCTCTTGGCACAGTTCCATAGTCGGAGGCCTCTGGGGTCCAGCGGATTCCATGGCCGGAGCAATCTGTAACGAATGGAAGCGGAGGCTGTGGTGAAGTTCAAATTCGTTTTTTATTTTTAAAGTGGAACCTTATGACCACGGTCCAGGGGGCTCCGAAGGGGGCGTGACTAGTGAGCCCCGGGTACCCGTAGTAAAACCCCTCAGACAGGACCAGAATGGAATACCCGGAGGACACAGGTGCTACCTCCAGTTAGACCCCGGACACGTGGCAGCTGTCCCAGCGGGACCAAAAGGGATAACAGAAGTTACAGCAGAGTCCGTAATGAGACGGGTCCTGGATCCGGGTAGTTGGTAAGTAGTTGGTTCCAGTGACCTTCACACAGTCCTCGGACTCGGATGGCTGTTGGCGGAACAAGATGGCTTTCGCCCAGATGGTTGCAGATATAACCAGGAAGATTAGGATACTGATACTCTGTGGAGACAGATAGCATTAGAGAATGCACAGAGACTGCTGACACAGCGCAGACAGGTTAGCAAGAGAACCGGAAGTAGCAATGATTAATACTCATTAATGATTAATGCTCTCCCTATGGAGGAGAGGCCAGAAATAGCAGCCAGTGCGCTGTCATTGGTTAATTGTTCTTTTTGAAAAATGCACTCTGTCCCTTTCAGAAGGCAGGAGAGCCCACGGGCATGCCGTAATAGCTTTAGTTACAGATCTGCCGACAGGACGCCAGGAGGTGGAGGCAGGGAAGAGACCTAAATGCTGAGCAGCAGCATGGGACACAAAGGAGGCCGGCTGCTGCCTAAGGACAGCGTGCGAGGCACGAGGTGAGTGCCCAGAATGAGGGGCAGTGGCAGACCTGGACGCAACGCCAGGACGGGGACCAGGTGTAACAGTGACAGACCTGGGCACCGCGCCAGGATAGGGACTGGGTGTAGCAGCAGGGGCCGATGGAGCATGGTTAGTACACAAGCATCGACCCTATTAATGGAAAAAGGGACATGGATATCAAGGTCTCTTGCTGCATAAGGCATCTAGACAAAGGAAAACTATCTCTTGACACCCCTGTACCCTGGATATATTGGTTTGACTGAGCATTCCTGCAAATAATGAATTGAGGATGAGGAACGGGGGACTGCAAGTGATGAATTTAGGGTAGGTGACTGCAAGTGATGAATTCAGGGTGGAGGATGAGGAAAGGCAATTGAATTGAAGGTGGGGGTGGAGGGATGATAGAGAGCAAATGATGAATTGAAGATGGGAAGAGTAAATGATGAATTGAAGGTGGGGGTGGGGAGAGCAAATGATGAATTGAAGATGAGGAGAGGAAAGGAAATGATGAATTGAAAGTGGCCTTTTCAGATTAGCCCATAAATTTTCAATAAGATGGAGATCAGGGCTTTGTGATGGCTACTCCAACTTTGCTATCCTTAAGCCACTTTGTTACCATTTTGGCAGTATGCTTCTGGTCATCGTCCATTTGGAACACCCATTTCCGTCCAAGCTTTAACTTCCTGACTGATGTCTTGAGATGTTGCTTTAGTATTGCCACATAATCTTTTATCATGATGCCATCTATTTTGTGAGGTGCACCAGTCCTTCCTGCAGCAAAACAACCCCACAACATGATCCTGCCGCCCCCTTGTTTCACAGTTGGGATGGTGTTCTTAGACTTCCAAGCTTCTCCCTTTTTCCTCCAAACGTAACGATGGTCAATTTAGTTTCATCAGACCACAGGACATGTCTCCAAAAATTAAGGTTGTTGTTCCTGCGTGCATTTGCAAAACATTAATCTGGCTTTTTCATGTTTCTTTTGGAGTAATGGCTTCTTCCTGGCAGAGTGGCATTTCAGCCCATGTTGATACAGTACTCATTTCACTGTGGATATTGACACAATCTTACCAGCTTCCGCCATAATCTTCACAAGGTCTTTTGCCCTTAGGTTGATATGTACATGTCGGACCAAAGCATGTTCATCTCTAGGACACAGAACATATCTCCTTCCTTAGCGGTGTGATGGATGGACATTCCCATCTTGTTTGTACTTGTGTATAATTGTGCAGATGAACGAGGCACCTTCAGGTATCTTTAAATTGTACCCCAGAATGAGCTAGACTTGTGCAAGTCCACAATTCTCTTCCCTGATATCTTGGCTGATTTCTTTAGACTTTCCCATAATGCCTCACAAATCTGCAGTGTGTTTCAGATGTGCAGTAAAATACATACAGAGGTGTGTCTCTAATTAACTCAGGTGTTGCCAAAAACAGAAGCTTCCAAACACATGACAATCATATGGGCAGTCCAGAATTGTTTAAAGCCAGAGTAATCTTAGTGTATGTAAACTTTTGAAGCTGCAGTAAGTAATAAAAAATGCCTTAAAACATTCTCTCATCATACTGTCATTTGCCAAATATTAACCCCTTCATGACCCAGCCTATTTTGTCCCCTTATGAGGTAATAACTTAGGAACGCTTGAACGCATCCTAGCGATTCTGAGCTTGTTTTTTTGTGACATTTTGGGCTTCATGTTAGTGGTAAATTTAGGTCAATAGTTTTTGTGTTTATTTGTGAAAAAAACGGAAATTTGGCGAAAATTTTTAAAATTTTGCAATTTTCAAATTTTGAATTTTTATTCTGTTAAACCAGAGAGTTATATGACACAAAATAGTTAATAAATAACATTTCCCACATGTCTACTTTACATCAGCACAATTTTGGAAACAAAATTTTTTTTTGTTAGGAAGTTATAAGGGTTAAAAGTTGACCAGCGAGTTCTCATTTTTACAACAAAATTTACAAAACCATTTTTTTTTTAGGGACCACTTCACATTTGAAGTCACTTTGAGGGGTCTATATGGTAGAAAATACCCAAAAGTGACACCATTCTAAAAACTGCACCCCTCAAGCTACTGAAAACTATATTCAAGAAGATTATTAACCCTTCAGGTGCTTCACAGGAACTAAAGCAATGTGGAAGAAAAAATGGACATTTTAATTTTTCCAACAAAAATTTGCTTTTAGCATCAATTTTTTCATTTTCCCATGGGCAACAGGATAAAATGGATTCTAAAGTTTGTTGGGCAATTTCTCCTGAGTACACAGATACCTCATATGTGGTCATAAACCACTGTTTGGGCGTACGCAGGACTCAGAAGGGAAGGAGCGCCATTTGACTTTTTGAATGGAAAATATCCTGGAATATTTAGCGGTTGCCATTTCGCGTTTGGAGAGCCTCTGTGTGCCTAAACATTGGAGCACCCCCACAAGTGACCCCATTTTGGAAACTAGACCCCCCAAGGAACTTATCTAGATGCATAGTGAGCACTCTGAACTCCCAGGTGCTTCACAAATTGAGCCATAAAATGAAAAAGTACTTTTTTTTCACAAACATTTTCTTTTAGACTCAATTTTTTCATTTTCACATGGGCAACAGGATAAAATGGATCCTAAAATTTGTTGGGCAATTTCTCCTGAGTACATCAATACCTCATATGTGGTCATAAACCACTGTTTGGGTGCACAGCAGCGCTCGGAAGGGAAGGACCGCCATTTGACTTTTTGAATGGAAAATTAGATCCAATCGTTAACGGACACCATGTCACTTATGGAAAGTATGTAGTGTATGTCAGGTTGGTGTGTGGTGTAGTATACACCACACACAACAACAACCTGATGTACACTATATTACACCACACACCAACCTGATGTACACTACGCCACACACCAACCTGACACACTATGTCAGGTTGGTGTGTGGTGTAGTGTATGTCAGGTTGGCATGTGGTGTAGTGTATGTCAGGTTGGTGTGTGGTGTAGTCTACGTCAGGTTGGTGTGTGTGGTGTAGTATACACCACACATACACACCAACCTGATGTACACTACGCCACACACACCAACCTGACACACTACGTCAGATTGGTGTGTGTGGTGTAGTGTGCGTCAGGTTGGTGTGTGGTGTAGTGTATGTCAGGTTGGTGTGTGTGGCGTAGTATACACCACACACAACAACCTGACATACACTATACCACACCACACACCAACCTGATGTAGTATCAGGTTGTGTGTGGCGTAGTGTACGTCAGGTTGGTGTGTGTGGTGTTGTGTATGTCAGTCTGGTGTGGATGAGTTCTGTCATGGAATGTCAGGATGTGTTTAGTCCACGGACGTGTGATGAATTCTGAAGCATTCATTCAAACACAGTCCAGGTTTGTCAGGACACGTTTCACATTGGAAACGAGTTGTTTTTCTTGTCCCCCTTATAGCACACCCGGCACCTTTTTCTTGTTATCCCCTCACTGGGAAAATGTTGCCCTGGTACCATACGGGAAACTTGAGTTCCAGGGGTGCTGGGTCGCGCTCCGTCCTCCTCTCAAAAAATCATGTCCTTTATCATCGCCTCCTGGAACTGAAGGAAGGTGTGGGTCTGGCCTGCACATTGTGATAGCATGCATGCGTTATACAGTGCAATTTGTATGATGCTCACAACCAGTTTTTCGTACCACACCTTCGCCTTCCTAAAGGGCTGGAGGACTTGATCAGAAAGATCAACTCCCCTCATGTGGTGGTTGTACACCAGGGCACAGTCCGGTTTGTGGACCTGTGCTGGGGTACCTCGAACAGTGGTGGCTGTGGTGCCGGGACCATGGATTATGGTCAAGAAAAAGACGTCTCTTTTGTCTTTGAACTTGACCACAAGCATGTTGCCGCTACATTGGGCTCGGCTCTCACCCTTTCAGAGAGGCTGCTCAATTAGCGGCAAAGTGAGACCCCTCTGGTTTCTGCGCACGGTACTGCAAGCGACGGTAGCTCTGGCAGAGAGGGATTGAAATAGTGTGATGCTTGTATAAAAGTTATCAACGTACAGATGGTAACCTTTATCAAGCATTGGGTGGACCAAATCCCACACTATTTTCCCACTCACCCCCAGAGCAGGTGGACATTCTGGGGGCTGGATCCTACTGTCCTTTCCTTCGTAAACTCTAAAGCTATGAGTGTACCCTGAGGTACACTCACACAGCTTGTAGCATTTTATCCCGTACCGCACCCTTTTGCTGGGCAGGTACTGACGGAACTGAAGTCTCCCTTTAAAGTGGATGAGTGATTCATCCACACAAATTTCCCTTTCGGGAATGTACACTTCAGCAAAATTTTTGCTGAAGTGTTCGATGACCGGCCGAATTTTGAACAGTCTATCAAAATTCGGGTCATCGCGGGGAAGGCTTTCAGTGTTGTCCCTGAAATGGAGAAATTTATGAATGAATTTGCAAAACATAACCATGCCAAATACTGGAGTTTGATATAAAATATCAGTACTCCAGTATTGGCGAATTTCTGGTTTCTTCACAATCCCCATGTGAAGGACCAGTCCCCAATATTTTATCATTTCTACAGCGTCAACGGGACTCCAAGTAGAGAATGAAGAAATTGGGTGTTCAGCCAAAAATTGCTGGGCAAACAAGTTTGTTTGCTCCACCATGAGATTGACAATTGACTCAGAGAAAAAGACTTTGAAAAAGTCTATTTCCCTGAAGTTGGCAGTCTCAAACTGGATTCCTGATTGTGGAACAAAATCAGGAATCCGTGGAGCAAAATTTTCAGGGACGGGGGTCCAGGAGGTAGCACTAGTACTAGGTTGGTAGGTTGGGCGTGACTAGCACTAGGTTGGGGGAAACTCACACTTGGCTGTGGGACTTCCTTCAAGGCCTCCGACACTTCCTCTAAGGCCTCCGACTCTTCCTCCCTGGGCTGCGACATCTTGGTGTTGGTAAGTCTGTGTCGCTGGAAGAGGAAGTGGGAGGAATAGAGAAAGGTGGGGTCCTCATCCTGACTATCAGTTTCGGAGGCAGTAATTTCATATGCCTCCTCAACTGAGTAGATCCTTTGTGACTGGGATGTGCGGGACATTGTGAGTTTGGTGTGTGTGCGTGTAAAAAATCTAAACTTTATTATAGTGTGTGCGTGTGTATGTGCGAGTGTTTGGTGAAACTTTCTACTGCAAGAGGAGGCTGTCAGGTGCAAGGGGGTCTGTCAGGCACGGGGGGAGCTGTCAGGCACGGGAGGAGCTGTCAGGCGTGGGGGGCAGGAAGGGGCTGAGAAGATGCAGCAGCAGATGGAGATGGGAGTTGGCAGCAGGTGATTAGGGGGTGATCAGGGGGGCACGGGGTGATTGGGGTGATCACTGGGGGGTGATCACCAGGGGAGGATGGGGCTATCAGGCGCGGGGGAGGCAGAAGGGGAGCAAAGGACCAGCTACAGATGGAGCCAGCAGCAGCAGGTGATCACGGGGTACGGGGTGATCAGGGGGGCACGGGGGGGATCATTGGGGGGTGATCACCAGGGGACGATGGGGCTGTTAGTCACGGGGCGGAAGGGGAGTAGAGGACCAGCTACAGATGGAGCCGGCAGCAGCAGGTGATTAGGGGTGAACAGGGGGGCACGGGGTGATCGGGGGGCACGGGGTGGTTGGGGTGATCACTGGGGGGTTGATCAACAGGGGAGGATGGGGCTATCAGTTGCAGGGGGGCAGAAGGGGAGCGGAGGACCAGCTACAGATGGAGCCGGCAGCAGCAGGTGATCAGAGGGTGATCAGGGGGGCTCGGGGTGATCAGGGGGGCACGGGGTGATTGGGGTGATCACTGGGTGGTTGATCAACAGGGTAGGATGGGGCTATCAGTTGCGGGGGGGCAGAAGGGGAGCGGAGGACCAGCTACAGATGGAGCTGGCAGCAGCAGGTGATCAGAGGGTGATCAGGGGGGCTTGGGGTGATCAGGGGGGCACGGGGTGATTGGGGTGATCACTGGTGGGGTGATCACCAGGGGAGGATGGGGCTGTTAAGTGCGGGTGGCAGGAGAGGAGCAGAGGATGGAGCCGGCAGTAGCAGCAGGTGATCAGGGGGTGATCAGAGTGCGATCAGGGGGGCACGGGGTGATCAGGGGGGCACGGGGTGATTGGAGTGATCACTGGGGGGTGATCACCAGAGGAGGATGGGGCTGTCAGGCGCAGGGGAGGGTGTGGGGGAGGCAGGAGGGGAGTAGAGGACCAGTTGTAGATGAAGTCGGCAGCAGGTGATCAGGGGGTGATTGGAGTGATCACCAGGGGAGGATGGGGCTGTCAGGCACTGTTGGGGGCTGGAGGGGAGGAGAGGACAAGCAGAAGATGCAGATGGCAGCAGCAGGTGATTAGGGGGCAGGCGGTGATCAGGGGGTGATCACTAGGGGGGTGATCACCTGGGGAGCAAATAGAGCTGTCAGGGGCAGGAGGGAGGAGGGGAGCAAATGGAGCCTGCAGGAGGAGGTGAGCAAAGGCAGCAGCAGGTGATTAGGGGGGTAGGGGGTGATCACCGTTCAGGTGGTGATCAGGGGGGGCGTTGAGGACAGGGGGGAGGGAGCGGAGGTTGGGAGGAGTGGAGGACAGGCGGGGGAGTACCTGTCCTCAGCAGCAGTGGTGGTGCTGGCAGTGGCAGCGGGCGGCAGCAGCGGCGATCGCAGGCTCTGTGGGGCAGGTCAGCGGTCAGGCACCTCGCTCCTCAGTTTCCACGGATGGGATGAAGCTGACGTGGCAGACATTGTTTTACTCCACCCCTCCAATCAGATCTGAGGGGGGTGAAAAAAAGGTCACCAGGAGTGATCGTAGACCCGGGGGGGGCTAAGCCACCCCCCCTGGGGTCAGGTATAGGTCCCCCTGTACCAGCGGGCCGGGTGACCTTTCATTGACAGACTTTCATGACGCATACGCTGTCACAGGTCGGGAAGGGGTTAATAATTATGGTAATTCTTATTGACCTAAAACGGAAAAGGTTTAATCTGATTTCATATCAGATATGGAGAAAAGCATGCGTGTGTCTTTTTTTTATAGTGTATGTTAACTTCTGGTTTCAACTGTATATTAATGGTGGGTGCACATCTGTATTCAGCTGTGTAGTGTAGAAGAAAGGGAAAAAGTGGGGAATGTGCTCTGGAAGTGGTGCTCTAGATTATTTATTATATTTATTATCTAGATTAATATTTAAATTATTATTTTCTATAAAACTGTTTTTATTGTGTAAAGGCACCAAAACATGAAAAACTATATAAATGTGGTATCATTGTAACCATACTGACCCAAAGAATAAAGCTACCTTATCAATTTTACGACACGCAGAACGGCATAATAAAAGCCCCACAAAACAACTCCTGAATTGATGGTGTTTGTTCATTCTGCCTCCCAAAAATTTAAATAAAAACATCCACTTGTCCCACAAAAAGCAAGCCCTCACATGACTGTGTTGGCCAAAATATGGAAAAATTATAGCTCTCAAAATATGGCAATGAAAAAAGTAGTATTTGCAATAAAAACGACTTTTAATGTGTAACAGCAGCAAAACATTAAAACCCGATACAAATCTGGTATCCTCTGTAATCGCACCGACCCCAAGAATACGGTCGTCTAATCACTTATACCGCACGAGGAACAATGTAAAAAATACATTATTCTTCACTCGCTGTTGATTTTTTTCATTCTGCCTCCCAAAAGATCGCAGTAAGGCTTGGGGCACATTTACGCTGAGCACTTAAATCTCTGAAATATGCGATTCTGATTAAACCCCGGTTGACGATTCCCTATAATGTGGCAGATGGAGGCATTGTGGATGCCTTCTGACCTGTGATGCGGCGGTGTCCATCTTTTTATTAAGAGTGCATAAAAGCGCGGTCCACCACAGTTTTGTGCACCTCTGAAAAAAGAACACCACTTAACAGGGTCCAGAGCTGCATCATTATAGTGAATGTATCCCTCAGGGGTTTCGCTTGAATCACAAAAGCTTCAAATAAATACACAAAAAAAAAGCAAGCTCCTATTCAGGTCCGCCATCTGTTAACGAAAATATAGGGAGCTTCCATGTTATGGGGAGCACAAAGGCTATTGAAAAGCGCTATGGCTCCTCACCCCAAAAACAAATTCAGCAAATTCCACGCTGCCAAACCCAAACCCCTCTCTCCCTTCTGAGCTCCAGTGTGTTTAAACAGCAGTTAGCGTCCACATGTTTGGAATTTCTGTAGCGATGAGAGCCCACCTATTTTACAGGTGCGTTTCATCAGAAGCACAAGCTGGGCACAATTTAGTGGTCACTACAATGTAGTGGTCACTACAACAGCAGTTTGCAATTTTCACTTAACATCCGCAGCTGTTTGTTTCTGGAAAAGACCCATGGAGTCTAAATCATCACTACACCTGTATATAAATTCCGAAAGAGGTGTAATTTCCAATATAGCGTCACTTGAGGGGGGATTCTGCTATTCTTGCACTTAGTCGCTCTGTATATGGAATCCGCACATTATTATAGGAAAATTTGCGCTCCAGGAGGCAAATAGCGCTCCATCCCTCCTGAGTCTCGCCGTTTGGCAAAGTAGTACTGTACTGCCACATATGGGGTATTTTCTACATTCAACAGAAATTGTGGTGCCCTTTTTTTTACCCATTTCCCAATGTGAAAATGTAAAATCTTGGGCTAAAGCAAACTTTTGGTGGTAAAAATTTTTCTTCACTGCCCAATGGTATAAAATTCTGTGACGCACTTGTGGTGTCAATATAATCACTGAACACCAAGATGAATTCATTGAGAGGTGTATTTTGTAAAATGGGGTCTTTTATAGGGGGTTTCTGCTGTTCTAGCAGCTCAGGGGCTCTGCCAATGGACATGGCACACTCAAACCAGTCCAGCAAAATCTGAACTCCAATAGGGTGCTTCTTCCTTTCTGACATTTTGCACTGTGCCTCAAAAGGTTTAAATTACGTATGGGGTATTGGCATACACAGGAGAGATGCACATTAACCCCTTAACCCCCAAGGGTGGTTTGCACGTTCACGACCGGGCCAATTTTTACAATTCTAACCACTGTCCCTTTATGAGGTAATAACTCTGAAATGCTTCCATGGGTCCCGGTGATTCTGACATTGTTTTCTCGTGACATATTGTACTTCATGTTAGTGGTAAAATTTAATTGATATAACTTGCGTTTATTTGTGAAAAAAATGGAAATTTAGCGAAAATTTTGAAAATTTCGCAATCTTCCAACTTTGAATTTTTATGCCCTTAAATCACAGAGCTATGGCACACAAAACTTAATAAATAACATTTCACATATGTTTACTTTACATCAGCACAATTTTGGAACCAATTTTTTTTTGTTAGGAAGTTATAAGGGTTAAAAGTTGACCAGTGATTTCTCATTTTTACAACACCATTTTATTTTTACGGACCACATCACATTTGAAGTCACTTTGAGGGGTCTATATGATAGAAAATACCCAAAAATGACACCATTCTAAAAACTGCACCCCTAAAGGTGCTCAAAGCCACATTCAAACCCTTCAGGTGCTTCACAGTAATTTTTTGAATGTTTAAAAATAAATTAAGATTTAACTTTTTTTCACAGAAAAGTTACTTCAGGTCCAATTTCTTTTATTTTACCAAGGGTAACAGGAGAAATTAGACTGCATAAGTTATTGTGCAATTTGTCCTGAGTACGCTGATACCTGATATGTGGGGGCTAACCACTGTTTCGGCATATGGCAGAGCTCTGAAGGGAAGGAGCGCCGTTTGACTTTTTCAATGCAAAATTGGCTGAAATTCAGATCGGACACCATGTCATGTTTGGAGAGCCCCTGATGTGCCTAAACAGTGGAAACCCCCCACAACTGACCCCATTTTGGAAACTAGACCCCCAAGGAACTTATCTAGATATGTAGTGAGAACTTTGAACCCCCAAGGGCTTCACAGAAGTTTATAACGTACAGCAGTAAAATTAAAAAAAAATCACATTTTTTCCACAAAAAATGATCTTTTCAGCCCCAATTTTTCCAAGGGTAACCGGACCCCAAAAGTTATTGTGCAATTTGTCCTGAGTACGCTGATACCCCACATGCGGGGGTAAAACACTATTTGGGCGCATGGCAGAGCTCGGAAGGGAAGCAGCTCCATTTGACTTTTTTGGCTGGAATTGGGATCGGATGCCATGCCGTGTTTGGAAAGCCCCTGATGTGCCTAAACAGTGGAAACCCCACACAAATGACTAGACCCCCCCTACGGAACTTATCTAGATGTGTGGTGAGCACTCGGAACCCCCAAGGGCTTCACAGAAGTTTATAACGCCCGGGTGTGAAAATAAAAAAAATCATTTTTTCCACAAACATGATCTTTTAGTCCCCAATTTTTTTTATTTTGCCAAGGATAACAGGAGAAATTGGACCCCAAAAGTTGTTGTCCAATTTGTCCTGAGTACGCTGATACCCCATATGTGGGAGAAAACTACTGTATGGGCACACGTCTGGGCTTGGAAGGGAAGTAGTGATGTTTTGGAATGCAGACTTTGATGGAATGGTCTGCGGGTGTCATGTTGCCTTTGGAGAGCCCCTGATGTACCTAAACTGTGGAAACCCTTAAGTGACTCCATTTTGGAAACTAGACCCCCCAAGGAACTTATCTAGATGTGTGGTGAGCACTTTGAACCCCCCAGTGCTTCACAGAAGTTTATAACGCCCGGGCTTGAAAAGAACAAAATCATATTTTTTCCACGAACATGATCTTTTGGTCCCCAATTTTTTTATTTTCCCAAGGATAACAGGAGAAATTGGACCCCAAAATTTGTTGTCCAATTTGTCTTGAGTACACTGATACCCCATATGTGGGAGAAAACTACTGTATGGGCACACGTCGGGGCTTGGAAAGGAGGTAGTGACGTTTTGGAATGCAGATTTTTATGGAATGTTCTGCGGGTGTCATGTCGCGTTTGGAGAGCCTCTGATGTGCCTAAACTGTTGAAACACCCACAAGTGACCCCATTTTGGAAAATAGATCCCCCAAGGAACTTATCTAGATGTGTGGTGAGCACTTTGAACCCCCAAGAAGTGCTTCACAGAAGTTTATAACGCCCGGGTGTGAAAATAAAAAAAATCTTATTTTTTTTCACAAAAATGATATTTTTGCCCCCAATTTTTTATTTTCCTAAGGGTAACAGGAGAAATTGGACCCCAAAAGTTGTTTTGCAATTTGTCCTGAGTAGGCTGATACCCCATATGTGGGGGTAAAACACTGTTTGGGCGCATGGCAGAGCTTGGAAGGGAAGGAGCATTTCACTTTTTCAACGCAGAATTGGCTGGAATTGAGATCAGACGCCATGTTGCGTTTGGAGAGCACTTTATGTGCCTAAACAGTGGAAACCCCCCACACACCCCTTACCCTAATCTCAGCCCTAACCCTAGCCCTAATGGGAAAAAGGAAATAAATACATTTTTTAAAATTTTTTATTATATTTCCCTAACTAAGGGGATGATAAAGGGGGGGGGTTGATTTACTATTTACGGCGGGTTTTTATGTTTGGCAGCTGTCATAAGCTAAAAGACGCTTTTTTTTGTAAAAATAGTTTTTGCATCACCACATTTTGAGAGCTATAATTTTTCCATATTTTGACCCACTGAGTTATTTTTTGCGGGACGAGTAGACGTTTTTATTGGTACCATTTTCGGGCTTCTGACTTTTTTTATCGCTTTTTATTCGGATTTTTGGGATGCAGAATGAACAAAAACCAGCATTTCATGAATTTCTTTTGGGGGGTGCGTTTATACCATTCCGCGTGCGGTAAAATTGATAAAGCGGTTTTATTCTTCGGGTCAGTATGATTACAGCGGTACCTCATTTATGTCTTATATATATATATATATATATATATATATATATATATATAATTGTTTTTAATAAAAACAATTTTATATAAAAAATAATTATTTTTGCATCTCTTTATTCTGCGAGCTATAACTTTTTTATTTTTTCGCTGATGATGCTGTATGGCGGATCGTTTTCTTGCGGGACAAGATGACGTTTTCAGCGGTACCATGGATATTTATATTCGTCCTTTTGATCGCGCATTATTGCACTGTTTGTTCGGCAGCATGATAATAAAGCGTTGTTTTTTGCTTTGTTTTTTTATTTATTTTTTAAGGGGTTCGCTAAAGGGACAATTTTATAGGGCGGGTCGTTACAGACACGGCGATACTAAACATGTGTGCTTTTATTGTTTTTTTTTTATTTCCAAAAAATGAATTTATTAGGGAATTTTTTTTTATTTATTTAGCGATTTGTTATAAATTAATTTTACACCTTTTTTTTTTTTAAACTTTATTACATTGTCCTGGGGGGGGACATTATTGTAATAGGTCAGATCGCTGATCTGACACCTTGCACAGCAGTGTGACAGATCGGCGATCTGACAGGCACTGCTGGAGGCTTTCTCAGAGCCTGCTCTGAGCAGGCACTGAGAAAGATGCCTCCCTGAAGGCCCTCGCCGCCATATTGGATCCGGGGACCTGCAGATCGCGCTGCTGTGGGGATTTCAGGGAAGCACGGAGGTAGCCCCCTCCCTGCTGATGCTTCCCTAAACCCCTGGTACACGGTGATCATGTTTGATCGCAGTGTGCCAGGGGTTAACATGCCGGGGGTGGTCCATGACCGCCCCTGACACATAGTGCTGGGTGTCAGCTGTGATAATCAGCTGACACCCGGCTGCGATCAGCGGTGCTCCCCCCGTGAGCGCCGCTAATCACGATGACATACTATCCTGTCCCCAGTCATAAGGGCCCGGGGCCCGTGGACGGGATAGTACGTCACATGTCAGGAAGGGGTGAAATTTTGGAATCCGTTTTTTCCTATTATCTTTGTGAAAATGAAAAAGAATTGGGGCTAAAACAACATTTTTGTGGGAAAAAAAATATTTTTTGTTTTTACTTATTCACGTTGTAAAATTCTGTGAGGCACCTGTGGGTTCAGGGAGCTTACCACACATTTAAATAAATTCCTTGAGGAGTCTAGTTTCCAAAACAGGTCACTTGGGGGGGTTTCTCCTTCCTTTCTGAGCCCTGCCGTGCACTCAAAGAATAGTTTTCCCCCCACATATGAGGTAACCACGTGCTCGGGAGAAATTGCACAACACATTTTGGGGTTTATTTTCTCCTGTTACGCTTGTGAAAATAAAAAACATTTTTGTGGGAAATTTTTTTTATTTCAGCGCTCTACATTTTAAACATCTGTGAAGAATTTGGGGGTTCAAGGTGCTCACCACATATTTATGTAAGTTTTTTGAGGGGTCTTGTTTCCAAAATGTGGTCACTTGTAGGGGGTTTCCACTGTTTAGGCACATCAGGGGCTCTACAAACACAACATGGCGTCCGCTAATTATTCCAGCAAATTTTGCATTCAAAAAGTCAAATGTCGCTCCTTCCCTTCCAAGTTCTGCTGTGCACCCAAACAGTAGTTTTCCTTCACATATTGGGCATCAGTGTACTCAGAAGAAATTGCAGAACAGATTTTATGGTGCAATTTTCTCCTGTTACCCTTGTGAGAAAGCAAAATTTGGGACTAAAAACGTTTTTGTGGGAAATATGTGACTTTTTTATTTTCATGGCTCAACATTATAAACTTCTGTGAAGCACCTGTGTGTTCAAGGTGCTCACCATACATTACCATTCAAAAGTTTAGGGTCACTTAGAAATTTCCTTATTTTTGAAAGAAAAGCACAGTTTTTTCCAATGAAATTAACATTAAATGATTCAGAAATACACTCTATACATTGTTAATGTGGTAAATGACTACTCTAGCTGCAAACATCTGGTTTGTAATGCATTATCTTCATAGGTGTATAGAGGCCCATTTCCAACAACCATCACTCCAGTGGTCTTATGGTGCTTTGTGCTTGCTAACTGTGTAAGAAGGTTAATGGATGGTTAGAATACCCTTGAAAACCCTTGTGCAAGTATGTTAGCACAGCTGAAAAGTTTGGCTGATTAGAGAAGCCATAAACCTGACCTTCCTTTGAGCTAGTTGAGAATCTGGAGCATTACATTTAATGGTTCCATTAAACTCTCAAAATGGCCAGAAAAAAAGAACTTTCATATGAAACTTGAAAGTCTATTCTTGCTCTTAGAAATGAAGGCTATTCCATGCGAGAAATTGCCAATAAACTGAAGATTTCTTTCAACGGTGTGTACTACTCCCTTCAGAGGAGAGCACAAACAGGCTCTAACCAGAGTAGAAAGAGAAGTGGGAGGCCCCGCTGCACAACTGAGCAACAAGACAAGCATATTAGAGTCTGCAGTTTGATAAATCGACACCTCACAGGTCCTCAACTGGCAGCTTCATTAAATAGTACACGCAAAACGCCAGTGTCAATGTCTACAGTACAGTGAACAGGCGACTCCGGGATGCTGGCCTTCAGGGCAGAGTGGCAAAGAAAAGCCATATTTGAGACTGGCTAATAAAAGGAAAAGATTTATATGGGCAAAAGAACACCGACATTGGACAGAGGAAGATTGGAATAAAGTGTTATGGACAGACGAATCCAAGTTTGAGATGTTTGGATCACACAGAAGAACATTTGTGAGATGCGGAACAACTGAAAAGATGCTGGAAGAGTGCCTGATACCATCTGTCAAGCATGGTGGAGGTAATGTGATGGTCTGGGGAGTCTGGTGCTCGTAAAGTGGGATATTTGTACAAGGTAAAAGGGATTTTGAATAAGGTAGGCTATCACTCCGTTTTGCAACGCCATGCCATAACCTGTGGACAGCGATTGATTAGAGCCAATTTCACCCTACAACAGGACAATGACCCAAAGCACACCTCCAAAGTATGCAAGAACTATTTAGGGAAGAAGCAGGCAGCTGGTATTCTATCTGTAATGGAGTGGCCAGCACAGTCACCAGATCTCAACCCCATTGAGCTGTTGTGGGAGCAGCTTGACCGTATGGTACGCAAAAAAGTACCCATCAAGCCAAACCAATTTGTGGGAGGGGCTTCTGGAAGCATGGGGTGACATTTCTCCAGATTACCTCAGCAAATTAACTGCTAGAATGCCAAAGGTCTGCAATGCTGTAATTGCTTTAGTCAAAGAATGCTCCCTTTGCAGCAAAGTTTGAAGGAGAAAATTATTATTTCAAATAAAAATCTTTTTTCGAACCATGTCAATGTCTGGACTAGATTTTAAATTCATTTGGCAACTCATTTGATTAATAAAAGTGTGAGTTTTCATGGAAAACACAAAATTGTCTGGGTGACTCCAAACGTTTGAACGGTAGTGTACATCTAGATAAGTTCTTTGAGGGGTCCAGTTTCAAAAATATGGTCACCTGTTGGGGGGGTTCTACTGTTTAGGTACATCAGGAGCTCTCCAAATGCAACATGGCATCCGCTAATGATTCCAGCAACTTTTACATTCAAAATGTCAAATTGCTCTCATTCCCTTCAGAGTCCTGTCATGTGCCCAAACAATGGTTTTTCCTCATGTATGGGTTATCAGCGTATTCAGGAGAAATTGCAAAACACATTTTATGATCTATTTTATCCCGTTACCCTTGTGAAAACTGAAAATTTTGAGTCTAAAATAAAATTTTTATGAAAAAAAGTGAAATGTTCATATTTGGTATCACCGCGTTCAGAATCGCCCAATCTATCAATATATAAAAAGAATTAATCCAATCGGTAAACGAAGTAGCGCGAAAAAAATCTAAATGCCAGAATTATATTTTTTTGGTTGCTGCAACATTGCAATACAATGCAATAACAGGCAATCAAAAGATCGTATACAAACCAAAATGGTATCAATAAAAACATCAGACCGGAGCGCAAAAAAAAGCCCTCACGCAACCCAAGATCACTAAAAATGGAGACGCTACAGGTCTCAGAATATGGCAACTTTTTTTTTTTTTTTTTTACAAATTTTGGAATTTTTTTTTTCACCACTTAAATATAAAAGAACCTAGACATGTTTGGTGTCTATGAACTCGAAATGACTTGGAGAATCATAATGGCAGGTCAGTTTTAGCATTTAGTGAACATGGTAAAAAAAAAAAAATCCAAAACACAATTGTGGAATTGCAATTTTTTTGCAATGTCACCGCATTTGGATTTTGTTTCCCGTTTTCCAGTACATAATATGGTAAAATCAATAGTGCCATTCAAAAGTACAACTCGTCCCGCAAAGAAAACAAGCCCTCAAATGGCCATATTGATGGAAAAATAAAAAAGTTATGGCCGTGGGAAGAAGGGGAGCAAAAAACTGAAACGCAAAAACGGAAATACCCCTGGTCCTTAAGGGGTTAAGACCATATTGATTATAACACTGTATCTTGAATATGTTTTGGCCAACAGTTAAAATGTCTAAACTTTGCACTTCCAAATTATTTCAGGACCTAACTGCATTTGAGACTTTGTAGATGGCATGAACACAAGTCATCACTTCTTAGTAATTCTAAAAGCTGGACTAGTTATTACAGATAGATCCATAAGCAGGTGCTACAATTGCACTCATTACATACTATATGATATTTGCATTCTGATTGTAAGAAGTAAATGCCGTTTTCAAATACTTGTATTATGGGCTTTAGATATATTTACAAACCGTCCACGATGCAGAAAGAGGTGGTACAATCTCCATCTGATAACATCTGAAATGAGTATGTATTGTTCTACACTAATGTTGTTCTAAATGTATCAAATATTCATATTTCTATATTTCATATTTACCCATAATAGGAAATTGTTAGTTATAACAACAAAGGACCAAAGCATTCAAAGTATGTTAAGACTGGTTGACGACACAGATTTTCTGTTTTAGGAATGCAGTGGGCATATGGCCCGTTTTCGTGTGCATCCACTGTTGTAGGATCTTAGGGCCCGGGTGAGGAATGCAAAAGAATTTCAATGATGCTTAGACATATAGATTTAGCTTTCTTTGAATGTTATTTTGCAGTTGGCATTCGGCCACCTTTACTATGCACCCACTGTTACAACAGGAATTTCCATGTCCTAATAATGCTATTTTGCAGTTGGCATTCGGCCACCTTTACTATGCACCCACTGTTAGAACAGAAATTTCCATGGCCTATTAAGCAAAAGACTTTGTAAGAAAACTATTCAGAAAACAGCAGCTTAACGATAATGACTGTAACTTCTGATACTGTTGATGTATCTATGTAGACTAGTCTGTTACAGGCTTTATAACCGGCACAGGTTAAGCAACAGTAGAAAGAACACTGTAGAATTGCAAGATGTTTTCCTACAGATACAGACTGTGTTTGAGACAGATGGCATCAGAATAATTCTCAGCATGGCATGTCATAACCGGAGGACTGTTATTTGCTCAACAGCTTTGGTGTCCTCCAACAAGCATGTGCATTATTTACCTCTTGTGTTCTGTACGGCTCTATACAAATGGAATAATGCAATGTAGTAAATTCATAACAGCACAGGAATTGCTGATAAAGAAGGATATTTTTCTTCCATCACTGAAAGTCAATGCCCCATAGTTATTCTATTAAACAGTTACAGATTGTAATCAGTGGCTGCAAAAGACCAATCTTATTATTTACTCCACGCCAGAGATGCTGCTTTCGATGCCACCTCAGCATGCGCTCTAATGACTCAGTTCACATTTTCGCATGTGCTCTTCCAGGAAAGTCTCCCTTATTTTGTTTAATATTAAAGTGTAGCTTCTGTTCGTTTTGTTGTGCTTGATGGTAACGGAGTACCCGACTTTATCTCGTGTCCCCGTGCCTGTGGATTTAAATTCCAATATCAAATCAATGAGTCTAGGTTGCAAAATGTTGAAAAACCTATTCACATTAGGTCCCTTAAAGAGAACTGTTAGATGGTTACAGTATGACCGATGGTCTAACTTGAAGCTTGTGGCCCACCAACTATCACAGGTATATAACAGTAGTGGCCTTCTCATATGGGTCAATTTCGGCCCTCTTAAGACTCCAAAGGTGATTTACAGTCCTACACCATCTGTACTTACATCCGAGGTTTGGAAAAGTATTTACAGAAGTATATACTTACCATAGGGATAACTCTTGTGAACAGGAAAGGCTAGATATCAAGTAGTCACTATTTGTTTCTTCATTAAAGGGCTTTCTCACAAAAGACATTTATGGCATATTCAAAGATTACATAAATGTCTGACAGATGTGGGTTCCACCCCGGTACCCGAATGAATCTAGAATGGGGGTGCCTCAATCAGTTGTTCCAGCCAGCAGTGAGTGTGGAGGTGGGTACGCATGCACCAGTTCCTATGATTCATTACTATGGGACTTCCAAATACAAATGAGAGTATTTGCTCAGCTGTATTCGAAACTCTTAATACTGGAGAATCACCACATGTGCCACCATCACTCACTGTTGATCTGATGCAGGCTGAAAGCTGGAGAGGCATCAAGGAGCCCCTGTTCTGGAGAAAGGTACAAGTCCCACCTCTAGACTTTTATGACACGTTCCATGGATATGCCATAACGGTTTCTTGTGAGACAGACCCTCTAACTGGCTCGAGATGCTTAGAGCTGCCACCTCCATGAACACCACAGTATAAAATTGAGAGGAAGGGAAATAGTAAAAAATGGCAAAGTGAGAGTTTATAATAGCACACATTCTCAGTTACCAGCCCATGTAAGAAATGACAGCAATCTGTAACCTAAAATAATTGTCGTTAGCAGCTCATCTCTCCATGTGAACAGGGTATGTGTTGTTTGTGAATAATTGAAAGTATTAATCATTCTTCCCCATACAGTTTCCATGTGCCTCTGTAAAAGGCCTACATTAGTGCTCCTTAATGGGAGAAATGCCTGTGTAAAATGACTGTCTGACCCTCCTTTCCTCGTATGTCATATCCAAGTGAACTGGCAACCAGGGGGATTTAATTCTTGAACTCTTGATATGCTTTTCTACGATGCTGCATTGTTCAAAACAGACCTATCTTCCAGTACGTGATAGAGATGAGCGAATTTGATCGGGTCAGGGCTTATTCAGTAAGCTATAGCGCTTGCCGAATGAGCTGCAGAGGAAACTCAGATACCTGGAGTGCTCCTGATGATCAGCTGTTCAGTGCCGCAGCTGCATGTGTCGCGGCTGTGTGACAGTCACAACACATGCATGGAGAGCCTGTTTGTTGGGAACTCCATGTATGGTTCTTGACTGTCACACAGCTGAGACACACACAGCTGAGACACATGCAGCTGCGGCGCTGATCGGCTGGCGCGATCCAGGAAGCCTGGCTCCCTCTGCAGCTTATTCAGTAAGCGCTATAGCTTGCCGAATAAGAGGGAACCCGAACAAATTTGCTCATCTCTATTAACGTAAAATGCTCTTCGTCTTCCTTTCAGTTGCTAGACAGAGAATACCAGGTCTCTACTGAAGAGTGTTGATTAAGAGAAGACCGCAAACTTTCTATCTTTTTATGTAATTTTACACAGAGGATACAGTCCTACAGTATGTTAGGTGAGGGAAAATATCTTAAAGGGGTTGTCAAGCTTTCATAATGGACTGCCTGTCTAGGCGCACATAATTAGATGAGCGACGGTGGTATTGCATGTCCCATTCACTTGAATGAAAAGAAGCTGTTATAACAGACATTGGTACTACAAGAAATAGAGATTTTTTTTCTGGTTAACGATGGTTGCTGTGTCAGATAACTAGAGGGTTGAGAGACTGATCTAATATCAATCCTCAAGGCCCTCAATACATAATATCACCCGAATATTGATGGGATTGAACAACAGTCTAATGTGTATGGGTGTCCTCGATACTGATCTTAGATGTCCGATTTTAGGCTCACGACTTTTTTGTTATTTAAAGGATAAGCTGCCGCCAGAAATATCTGGCAGCAGCTCTCTCATAGAAAACAGAACAAGTGTTCTTGAGTCGGGCAAGACAGCTGCTGGACATGTGATAGTCCAAACCATTGTTCAACTGAAAGATACCTAGAGTTTATGGGGGTCTTCAAATAGCTTGAAGTGTTGAGATTTAGGCTGATCTAATATTAAAGGCTAATCCTAAAGGACCCTATACACTTTATACCAACATTGGGCAAATATCGGTTTGGCCAACAATCTAATGTGTAAAGGGGGCTTTACACATAGCGATATCGCTAGTAATATCGCTAAAGCATCACCGATTTTGTGATGCAGCAGCGATATTGCTAGCGATATCGCTATGTGTGATACTTACCTCCGACTGGCTATCACTGATCGCGCGAGATCGTCCACGTCCATTTCTCGTAGGCTGCTTCCTGCGGGCGCCGACGAGCGACGCGTGGAGGAGGGCGGGAGGACGTCTTCATTGCCGCGTCTGAAAGGTAACAACCGCTGCTGCGTCGCTGCATCGCTGTGAGATCTGCCTGTTTGGCAGCTCACTAGCGACCATTTAGTGATGCACCAGCGATCCTGACTGGGTCATATCATGGTCGTGATCGCTGGTGCATCGCTAAATGTAAAGGGGGCTTAAGGGTGACTAACCACACTTGATGTTGGGAGAGATAATGATGCGGAATGTTTGATTTTGGATTGCCGGATCCTTTTGTCCTCTAAGAAACAAGCTGCCATCAAGAAGTCTGGCAGCAGCTCTCTCATTGCAGTCGGGCAAACGATAGGTTGAACCATCATTAAAATGCATCGGGGACCTATCACGCTTACATAATGCATAGACCCTTTTATGTGTGTGACAAGCAATGCAAGCACCATAGCCTGAGCAGTGTTTACCTGAAAATATGAGGTTTCCACATCTTACAATAACTGTGTTCGCCAATACATATAACATATGACACAAATAAAGACGCAGCACACAGAAATATGGTCGTTCAAGCATAAAAGTAAAATAATTTGCTTTTATCTATTCATTCACAAATCCTACACAATGAGACTAAATCCAAGGGTATAATTATCAATAAAAACACAATTTCAAAATAGAGGTATGAGAAAGGCACCAATACTAAGGAAAATGAGCAAAGTAATGAGAACAGATTTGCTTCTTTTTTATTATAAAAGTAATACTTCTTTTCTTTGGATGACTTGTGCCTTGTGCAAATTAACATTAAAATATTAATGTTTTTTTTTTTTTTTTAAAGATAACATTTCAAACTGGAGTGTGAACAATATTTGGAAATGTACAGCAGAAAAAAAATGGAAAAAAAAAAAAAGTTAACCAAGATACAATGATTTCTTGCTGCAATTTTAGGTAGGGAATTTCACTAATCTGTTTTCATCCCCTTATAATAAAAATTGGCAAAACATCAGCACAGGCTTCCAACACCCCACCCCCAAGGCTTACTAAAATTGGTTGTGTAAGATTAGCAAAAAAAAAATTTAAAAAAATAAAAATTCTCCTAAAAACGGTGTCACTCTCCCAGATCCATAGGCCGAGTCTGGTTTTAGGTGAGAGAAGAGTGCTGGTGTTTCTGGAGAACAGCCCCCTTAGACATCATATAGATATGGTAGCGGAATCAAATAACACAGACCAACTCTTACTGTGCACAAGTGACATTTGTTATAATGTATTGTATTTAATATTCCTTTCTTAGTATGATAAAGACGCCTTTTCAGTTAATATGGGTCACACCAGAGAAATTCCAATTTTATCAAATAGGATTATAGGGGTTAGAGAGCAAAGGTGTAGAAGAGACAAAGTAACACAACACAATGTAACCGGAACAATTCTACCGTTGTTTCCCATTACTAACACATCTGCACTGATATTAAACAGAAATGAGAAATGTACAAAATAAATCCTTAATAGTTAACATATTAGCCAGCCTTGCAATAAAAGAAAATGAAAATATAAGACTAGAGATTCCCTACGAAAGACCAAATTAAATAACATACTAAATAGAGGATTGTCAAACATACGGACCAAATTTATCATCCAATTTACCCCTGCTGCATAATTACCACACATCATGAATTCCTGTACGGTTCTACCGGGATTGATTTACACATTAATACAGATTTCAAAATTGGACAATAAAAGTTGTCATTAAAGTAGATTTAAAGGGCACTCATCCTCCCTACACTATGGTACAGGACTCCCAGCCTTCATGAAACCTCTTCAAATCTAGAAAATTATCTAGAGAAATAGAGAAGATAGTGCAGAGCATACTGACAACCCCAATAGGAGCTATACATTTTTATCTAAAAATAGTAAAGATATTTTACTACAGTTTTGTGCAAGTTAAACACCAACAACTCTTGGTTTGCTAGAGCGTAAATCGAATTTATGTCTCTATCCCAAGTTATTAAAAAAAAAGCCACATTAGAGTATTTTCACCCGTAGCTTTTAGGATGCATTTTTGTTCTGCAAAAAAACTGCAGACTATGGGCAGAAACTTGCAGCCTATACTACATGTTTTTGATGCATTTTTTGGTGCAGGGTTTTTTTTATTATTATTACTAACCCATTTTGATCTGAATGGGTAAAGATTGCGGCCAAAAGCCTAAAAAATTCAAAAGCTGCGGTGTTTTTTTTTTTTTTAAATGCACCACAAGTCGAAAAACACAAAGTAAAGAAAAAAAAAAGTAAAAATGCATCAAAAACACAAATTATGAACAAGCCCTTGTATGCGATTTTCTTTTATGTAACATTCAAAATTTGATATAATCAGAGCAGCTTCTCCGCACACTAGATATGTCTTACAGAAATCTTACCTTTCTTTTGTAAGCGGACATAAAAATAAAAAAAAAAAACCTGTCACTTTATTTCTATATTGCATATCTTTTTACATAGGTCGAGTTATCATATATAAAACCCATTGCTGATTGGGTGGACTAGTGTTTTACTGTGCGCCAGTTTAATATATGAACTCCATTGCGGCTTGACATCTTGTTTAAAAAGGACATTGTCGGCAAAATCACATTTAAGCTAACGTCAAGAGAGTAAAAACCATCATAAAGCATTCAAACGGAGAATTTTTACTTCAATTCTCAGATCTCAATTTTTTTCACATTACTGTAAATGTCAGATTATAATTAATAACTTAAAAGGGTTGGCAGTCTTCGAAGGAAAGACTGAAGTCACTGTATGTGACTGCAGACTTCTGAATCCTGACACCGTGCAGTGCACTCACTGTCAAGATTTACTGGTATTGTCGGTGTGAGTGGTCACTAGTGATGAGCGAGTATACTCGTTGCTCGGGTGATCTCCAAGTATTTTGGCGTGCTCGGAGATTTAGTTTTCGTCATCTCAGATTTGTGGGTGCTGGACAGGCTGAATACATGTGAGGAATGCCTGTTTATAAGGGAATCTCCACATGTATTCAGCCTATCCAGCAGCCGCAAATCATGCCAAAATGCTCGGAGACCACCCGAGCATGTTCAGGAAAACCTGAGCAACGAGTATACTCACTCATCACTAGTGGCCATGCATCCACAAGTATAAGATTTACATACTTCCAGTAACACTCTGACTAGATGTATTGATTGAAGCCAGGCACAAGTGAATGGAGCGAACCCCGCATTCACTGACAATACGGGTGAATCCTGACAGTGCACACCACACGCTATCAGTATTCACAAGTCAGCAGTCATATAGAGTGACTGCAGACTTATCAGAAAACCAGACAACTCCTTTAAAAATTGCACAAAACACTCACAATCCAGTTGTAAGTAAAATATGGCCTGAGTACAGGGTTATAGGGCATTTTACTATTGCCTGAGGACACTGGGGTTTAGAAGATGGTCATGATCATGACCTTTCTGGTTATTTCACCTTCTAGGAAAGCCTGGAGTAACATGCATACTTTTTGAAAATCTAGCAAAAGCTATGAAAGTCAATAAATAGGTAGAAAAAGGCTACAATATGCTGACGCAGTGTGCATGGTAAACTGAATTTGAATTTCAAAAGATAAAATCCAAAATAAGTCAGTATGTCAGTTACTCATTGTCTGATTGCAGTACCATAGATAAACTATACACCTCAGCAGAAGTCACTTAAAGAAGACATTTTACCAAATGTTCATGTTGAACTAGACACTATGTAAATGGCTGCAGAGAGGAGAACTAGACACTATGTAATAATGGCTGCAGAGAGGAATAAAAACACTTTTTTTATTTTGCTTTGTTTTTAATGTCGCCTTTCTGTTGTAGAGATATTAGCAATCAAAGTATTTGCCCCCTAGTGAGTTAACTTTCATTCAGTGCGAGTGGTTGTTATCAGAGAGTTTTCAGTGAGGGAGTCTGCTTCTTCCCCTTGTATGATGCTGACCAATGACAAGCAGGAAACAACACACTCAAAGGAAAGAAGTACACATCCCCTCCATATCTTAGGGTCCCGTTACACTAAGCGACGCACCAGCGATCCCGACAACAATATAACCTGGTCAGGATCGCTGGTGTGATGCTACATGATCGCTGTTGAGCTGTCAAACAGGCAGATCTCACCAGCGATCAGGACCAGCAACGACTCAGGTAACTAAGCGCGCACGTGGCTTAGTTACCCGCTATGTACCCTGGATACCAGCGTGCTCGAGCTGGGAGCTGATATCCAAGGTAAACAGCAGGTAACGAAGCGCGCGCGGCGCTTAGTTACCCGCTGTTTACCTTGGATACAAGCTCCCAGTATCTGCTTACAGCACTGGGAGCTTGCTGATCGATGGTCTCCCGCTGCCACACGATGCGTGCTGGCCAGCGGGAGACCAACGATCAAAAAATGGCCCAGGACGTTCCTGCACGATCAGCGATACCCGGCGGGAGGGGGCCGGTCGCTCATACGTGTCACACACAGCGAGATTGCTGTTGCGTCACAAAATCGGTGACTCATCAGTGATCTCGCTAGCGATCTCGCTAGCGATCTCGCTTAGTGTGAAGTACCCCTTAGAGCCGTTCTTCAGTGTGAGATGTAATGATACAGTTCTGATCTCCTGGTTTAACCTCAAGCATGAGTCAGTGGGGGAGGGAGGGGCAGTGCAGCTGAGCTTAGTTGTGTCACATTACACACCCTTCCTTCAGCCCTTTCACCTCTGCAGTACTGCACCTTCCCCCACACTGCCTGTGTGGAGAGGTTGAATTAAAACAAACAAAAAAAAAAAAGTTTTATGTCACTCTGAATCATGTGTCTAGTTAAATATGAAAAATTTGGTGAAAGGTCCTCTTTACTAAGATTGTGAGAAAAAGTTTACAGAGGACATTTTATACTGTGTATACAAAAGCTCAAAAAAACAAAATATGCAGCTCAATATTTAGAATATTTTTTTAAGAAACCACTAAAAATATTCATTGAACCTCTATTGCAAGAGTTATGTACCTTACAAAGCAGGTGTCTCACTCTCTTTCTGCTGAAACTTTGTTCCTGGGTGCAGGCGATTCCTGCTTTTTTTGCTCTTCCTCAGATTACAGAAACGGCCCTTTCTCCTTGCCACTACCCTCCTGGTCAGATCTCTTGAGTTATCTCTAGTGTGCATTGACCATTAAAATGGATGACACACAACAAAGATCTTCTTCCCAACCAATGACCTGCTTAATCCAGGTTCTTAAACGGAATCTGTCAGATTTTTGTTACGTAATCTGAGGGCAGCATGATGTAGGGGCAGAAAGCCTGATGTGTCGCTGTTTTAATATCAGCAAATTATCAATACAGGACTAGGCGTCTTGTGCCTCCCTGTCAACTGCTGTATGAAACCACACCCCCGCCATGGATTAGCAGCTTTCTGTCAATATACACAGAAAGCAGCCAATCAGTGGTGTGGGCGGGGTTATACAGGACTCAGCATTCTAAGCACTGCTAGATCTACAAAAGAGAAAACAGTGAATGCATCAAAATTATAGCATGCAGACCAGCAAGGGAAACATCGCTGGAATCAGAGTCTCAGCCTTTACGTCATGCTGCTCTCAGATTACATATCAAAAACCTGGGGATATATTCCCTTTAAAGAACCTTTCTGCAAGGCTCATTGGTATCCTGTGTCTCCTGACTTGTGTCTATTTTTACACCCCAGCTACTTTCTAAACTACAATTCCTTGGCTGCTGCACGTGCTGACGCTCCACCTGGGTGTTAAAAGAACTCAGTTAGCCCTGACCTACTGTTTTCATAACAAGGCATCCTGCCTACTGTCTCAATTTTAAAAGCCATTGTAAAAACAGAAACTACTGAGGGAGAGCAAAATCTAACACAGTGGGTTGCAACACCGCTAACCCACTACTTGCAACCTCATAGCTGCCACTAAACAATCAGTGCATTATGGAGAACCCAAAGAACTCCGGAAACATAAAATAAAGGTCAGTGGACCCTGCAATCTTCATCCAAAGCTGAATTTTTCTTTTTTTGGGTGGGGTCTTACTTTTACTATAATTGTGAATTATTACTGTGCACTTACGGTAATTTACAACATCTTTTGCAAATTGTACATGAAATAAACTTAAAGGTTTTGAATAATTGATATTGCTGGCATACAAGTCACATAGTCCAATGATTTACTCCAGTACTGCTGGTGGGAATAAGAAAGCTCTTGAGAGTCACTGGGCTACCTCTTGGGTTTAAAAACATGGGATAAAAAGGTATCACACATTCTGTATCAACAAATGGCCTGAGTGCAATGTTTAGAAAAATAAAAACTATCAATGTGTTAATTCCATTAAGGCTCAGAATGGTTGCTGCCAAATTCAAGTAATCCCTGGTTTCATGGTCCTTCAAGACAGCAAAACTACGAATAGTAACTACTTGCTGGTGCACAAATGCTAGAAATAATTCTTAACCTACATTACACACATTTTTAATGAAAGTTTTTGGCAATGCAGTAAAATAAGCCAAGTTGAAATGCTGAGAATGCAAACCTCTCATAGAACAGGCTACGCAGTAAATAAATGAATTAATTCAAGGCATGCTCACTATTACTAACTAGGTTATCACTTTATAACTGATCTAGGACAGACTTTTCTCTAATCCATTTAAAGTGTAGGCATCAACCAAAAAAAATAATGTCAAATCAATCTATGGGCCAATACCAGCAAGTCAATTTACTATTGATCTAAATAAACCAATAATGAACTTAATTGGACTGTTCTTTAACTTTGTTAAAGGGCTTGTACAGTACTTTTATATTGATGGCCTATAATTAAAAAGTTTGTCCAGGTCTTTTTCTTATATTTTTTTCCACTACAGGCATGAAAATCAACAGGCAGGTAGTTGCCAACAGAGGCAACTACCTGCCTATTGTACCCGGCGCCGACAGAGTGGTCACCGTTCGCTCCTGTTGGCAATTCAGCTGTCACACATCAACAAGACGTCCGACATTATGTTGATGGACAGTTGGCTTCCTGCAGTGGGGAGCCAGCTGTCAATCAGCATGACATGGGCAGTCCATCCCCGTCAACAGAGAAAAGTGGATGAGAAGCTGCTGAATCGCAAGAAGGAGAGGTTTGTGACTGCCCTGTTTCAGCAGAAAACGGCACCGGGCACTAAAAGCCCTAAAAAAAACTGTGAAATTCCAGGTTGTGAGGTAGCAAAGCACAAAAAATGTCGAGGGGTTGAATACTTATGCAAGCCACAATACAGTTGACAGAGCTGTGCTGATCCACTTTGTAATCAATCACATCCGTCCAGCACTGGGAACAGCTAATCAGTGGGGCTGTTGGGTGTCACACCCCCACCAATCAGATATTTATGAACTATCCTAAGGATAGGCCATCAGTATAAAAGTACTTGACAACATGTTTAATACCTATATTTTATGTACCATGAGGGTCAGGATTAAAGAGACAGCATTCGAAGGAACCTGTGTTTCAGAAAACTTTCAAATCTTATATAAAGTAATTGTCTTACGTAAAGTGTCTATTGGTCATTCACCTTGAGCTATGTTACAATGTGTTAAAACAACATCCCAAGACATTTCTGACAGTAGCAGTTCTTCATTGGGCTCAATGACAGGAAGCCACCTATGTGATGATCTGTTCATATCATATATCAAACCTGTTAAGTTTTATGAACATTTGGAAACTTTCCAAATATAAGTTAGCATTGTCCATTAACTGTACAATAAGCCAACATGGAACACCAAAAATGTTTCCTGAAAAAAAGCAAACAAACATCAAATATTTAGGGGCAAGCCGAGCCAGGATTTATCTTTGGGTCTAAAAAAAAATCAAAGAAATATCTTTAGTAGAATTGTTGACAGACTAAGGCCTCATGGGTGACACTGTTCTCCCCAATTCCACTATAGACTATGTAATTTGACTACGTGGTCACAACATGACCCAAATTGTCACATGAGAATATACGGTAAGTTACATCCTCATATGTCCGATCAGAACATTAACAATGACAATTTTTACCTAGCACCCACATCATCTCCTTGTAGAGCTCTTTTATCAACTTTATCGCATTATACACTAGAAATGTAAAAAAGAAAAGAAGGTGACAACTTTCCAAAAATAATGCCTGGAGGTACCAGAAAAAAAACAGGTTATGTAGGTCAACTCTAAGGTTCTACTCTTGGACCTTCTGCATATTAGATGTGAAAGACAAACCAGACCTTAATCATTATCAGACCAAAGGATGAAAAACATTTTAGTCTAGTCTCTTCTTTACAACTGCTAACTGGAGTTTAAAGTTCCAGCAGAGATCTAAAAAGAAATGTGCAATATTAAGAGATGTGCAATAAAGTGAGATTGAAAGAGTTAATGGAAGCGACTAAACAGATTATTTTATCTGTTGTCATAGCCAATTCCAGTCCTTGTGCCGCAGGCACTTTTCCCAAAAGTGTCTCTACCTATAAACAAGGCTCGTTCTAAAGGAACAGCATGCTCGATGTAGAAGAATCCCACTTGTAATGCTACAGTGCTCATCGCAGAATCACGATAAAGCTGGCCAAATAGTTATGCAGACAACCCCATTAAAAGCAAAAATAAGATTCACTAAAGGGCCTGTCACACTAAGCGATATCGCTAGCAATATTGCTATAACGTAACTGGTTTTTGTGACGTTATAGCGATATTGCTAGCGGTATCGCTATGTCTGATACTTACCTCCGACCCGCTCCCCCGCTGGTTATCGCTGATCGCGCAAGAACGTCCTGGACCGTTTCTCGTCGTCAGCTTCCTGCGGCGCTTCCTGCTGTGGAGACGAGCGACGCGTGGACGCGGGTGGGAGGACATCAGGATCACCTCATCTGACAGGTAAGTAGCGACCCCCGACCCCTGCGATGTCGCTGGTGAGATCTGCCTGTGTGGCAGCTCACTAGCGACCACTTAGCGATGCACCAGCGATCCTGACAACGTTATATCGCTGGTCGGGATCACTGGTGCATCGCTAAGTGTGACAGTACCTTAAGGAATTCTGAAAACAATCCCCTCTTATGTCTTTTACCATAGAACAAAAATGTTCATTGATGACATTTCATCTTGGTTTTATGGATAATTTAAACGAGTTGTGATTTTTTTTTTAAAGTATAATTGAAGAGTACTTTTTTGCTTTTAAATGATAGCTATTTAATATTTTCAGCAGATCATCTGGGGTTCAGGTCCTGAGACCCCCATTGATTGCTCAGCAGGCAGAAATGAAGAGTTTCTTTCTGATTGTGTGCACAGACCCGTGTATGGTCCCATTAAAAAAATCTATGGGGCCGATGAATCAAAGTGTTTTTGCCAGAAAACTGTTGTAAACAGCTTTGAATAAGCGCAACATTTTTGAACAATGCAGAGTTGTGCAGAAACTTTGCGACTTTTGGCATTCTCACCCCAGTTCCAAGCAGTTCTGTAAAAAATAAGACAGAGCAGAGTTGTGGCTAAGCCCACCCTTCATCTTCATGGAACGTGAAGTTATTTCTTTATGGAAGAATGGAATAACATTTCATAAGGGGCGCACACCACTGATAAGATGTGGCAAATTCATTAAGTGGTATGTGCCTGAAGATGAATTTGGTGGAGCTTATATTACTGCATGCCCCTCATTGAAAAGCCACGCTTAATAAATCAGGGCCTATGAGCCTGTGCAGAGTGTATGGGCTCTCAAGCTCTCTTTGTTGAATGTTCACTTTGCGCTTGTGTTCAGGGAGAAGCTCAATGATTCTACCTGCTAAACGGTGTGCGAGTGGGCTGTTTGAGAGGGGTCTCAAAATCCAAACTATAACTGATCTGCTACACATATTTAAAAAAAAAAAAAAAAAATGTACTCTTTAAAGGGTTATTCTCATCATCTAAAATTGGCACAACTGCAAAGTGCTTACAAAAACAAGCATTTTTGTATTTTACAGTTTTCCTCTTATCTGGCCAGTGTCACTGCAACTGCGTTCTTCCGATGCTGTAGAGCAGGGTTCCCAAACCTGTGGCTCGGGGGCCCCTGATGTGTGGCGCACGTCTGTCCGCCAGCTTGGTGCATTAGCACAAAGTGTAGTAGTAAACAGCTATGAAGAGAAGATCACACGAAGATGACTTTCCTGAGTATCCCCACATAGAAGAGCAGATTTAGATGCTCAAATACTTACTGCGTGTGTGGGGATCTGGGGGAGACACAATGATACTGTCAGTTAGAGGGGTGTTTGAAGATGGATGCAATAGAGTGGTAAGTTTGCTTGATGTAGGAATACTACTGGGGATAAAGTGGGCACTCCTGGATATAAGTAACAGGCTTATAAGGGAAGGGACACAAGGTGATGGTGTGCTTTTTGTGGGGAAGCTTTGGCTGTCTTTTTACTGTAGGGGAAGTGGGTGCTGAATGTGTTTCAAGACCATCTCAGAGCTGTAAGTAAGGTTGGGAACCATAAGTTGCTGGTCCAAACTGTGAAACAAGCATGAGAGCACCACCCCTCTGTAAGCAAGAAGTCAGGGGGCAGACGAACCTTAAGCTCCTGCTTTAGAAGAAACAACCCCTTTAAGCTCTTTCATTGGTTCTTTTAAAAGGCTATTTGCACCATAATACATTATATGGCTTAAAATGTGTGGTAGATATATTTCCCAAAGGGGAGACCTGCAACATGAGAATGAGGGTCCTCTAACAATTGTGTTACGGCTGCTGTTGCTGGAAAGCTGGCCATGTATGCAGAGCTCTGTCAATTCACTTCTATGGGAGTTCTGAAAGCAGCAGAGCAAGCTTATATGAGCCCTTCGAGAATGTGTGCGATATGCACTGGCTTACTCTGTGGCTTCAGGTTCCACATCTGTGAGGAGCTTGTTGAAGCTTTCAAGAAGAATTGACAGTCTGATCTTTACAATGGTTGTAGCCAGGCTCGGACTGGCCCATAGGGAATCCCCCGGTGTGTCCCTGTGCAGATCTGGGCACCCAACCCCACTGTATGAGAAGTACTAGGCATAATTCAATCGCTTCTGTATAGAAAAAGGCAACATCTCATCATTCATTAATCAAACTACCCAGTTTATTATTATATAGAGATATAGGTAAATATGTGATCGAGGGTAGTGTAATATTTGTATGCAAGTGGGTCCCCAAAGTCAGTGTTACTGGTGGGCCCTTGGCACCCCAGTCTGACACTGGTTGTAGCCATTATTTCTTGTAAGCTTAGTAACCTGGAAACTACAACATTCCGGTCACCAAAATTCTAGTAACTTTCCAGTCAAACCAATTTTTGTATCCCAAAAAATAACTTGAAAAAAAAGTTTTATCAATTTGTGGATATATTTATTTTTGTGAAGGAGTGCATTGTTGTACTGACAGAAAATCTGCGGTATGAATGGTCACGCGATGGTGCCTTTTCACAAGTGTTTGCAACGAGTGTTCAAGAGATGTAAAACTAGTTAAATACATGAAGGACTAGTGATCTGTAATGTTATTGTCTTACATTTTACTTTCACTATTTTTTAAATACAATGATATGTATTATTAGCCGAATATGGAGAAACTGGAAACTATCGTAAACCACCAAGATATGTTTCCTAGGTAGGTTACTAGTATTTCATAAGGTGATTGGGATCTGTGAACAATATTAGGGCTCATACTCACATGCGAGAGACTCTCACGATTCTCGTGGGAGTCTCTTGCATGAAAACCCGGCGCTACGACTGGAGCGTGCGGCTGCATAGAAATACATGTAGCCGCAAGCTCCGGTCTGAGTGCCGACGGCAGTGCCAGGAGTCTCTCGCAAGTGAGCATGAGCCCTTAGGATCATTAGTGTCTTCAAATCAATACAAAAAAAGAATAATAATCATTAAAAAACTACGAAGGGGAAATTAGTGGTCTAAACTTTTAGCTGGTTAAGTTACTCCAAGTAATAACACAGTAAAATAGATGTAGCTGAATGCAATATCAAAATTACCACTAAAAAATTAAGTTAATTGCATTTAACATTGACCGAATCCTCAATAGATGATAAGCATTTATGACCAAATACCGGTATGTCAAAACAAATTGATCAAAATGTGATATTTCCAAGAAGTGCAAATTTCTGATCAATGCCGTTATGATAGACTTTTTCTAGACTATTCCATAGACTCCTCCCCTAACAGAGACATCTTCTTTGTGGTTAAACCATTACTGGTCAGCCTGTTATTGACAATTGAAAAGGTTACAATTACAGAGTCGTTGAGAAATTATTCACACGTCTCATTCCATCAGCCAAGAAAGTGGTCTGTGGCTGTCGAACTGGGAGAGGGCATACTGCCTCTTAATTGACGGTATTTGTAGCTTATCTTATGACATTGTGCGCCAGTCTACCTAAGCCACAAACACCATCAAGAGGCAGTATGCCCTTTCCCATTCAAGCAACCACAGACAACGGTCGTTGCTGATGGAATGGGATGTGAGAGTTGATGCACACCAATTCTCGTGAAACTTATGTTAAAAATGAAAAAAAAAAACAAACAAATGTATACCCCCCTAATGGTGAGCGGTTAAGGTCACCTCTCGAAAACATAACATACGCCATCAAAATAATGTAGTAGAAAAGAAATTAAAAAAAACTTAAAATTTGAAATTCTACCACAACTTTGCATTCAATCACAGCTCCCTATATGACATAAGAGCTTAGATGTCAAAATCCACACCAGATAATGCTGACAGTATTTTCAAAGGTTAATCCAGAATCTGTAGTGTAACAAGGAAAGTTTAGGCCAAAGAACCAAATTATAAAAGTGAAGAACCACTTTCTTTCAACATGCAGCATACTTTATCAATTTTGACTTGCTAATTAAAATTAAATCAGTTTACGGATCACTAGCTCATGGTGTGTCAAAATTACATTTTTGAAACTTTTTTTTTTCCATAGAGGTGGCTTTGAAAGCAAGGCCAAAGTGATGATGTTGCTTGCATGATCTGGTTGGACATGGTTGATTCACCAATTAAAACCTCCAAAATGGTTTTTTTTTGGCTAGAAAAGTCACTATAAAACAAAAAACACAACAATAACAGAGTTCACCATGCATAGAAATAAAAGGGGGTCAAAGCAGAGTCAAGGTGCAAAGAACTATACAAAGCTGCCAGCACTCCCGCTTTCATCTCTACATGGAAACTGCAGTGAGATCAGCTGATGGAGATCATTGGTTACACCCAACTTCGTTCCGTGTCCCAGGCAGGAGCAGCCCGCAATCTATTGCTCTCAGGAACTAGCATGGATAAGAAGCGCAAGACTATTCAATATGTAGTAATAGTTGTGGTATTACAATATTACAATCTTTACGAGAGGCATGTGAAGAAGAATAGATGACTACAGTGCAATATTCTTTACCAATTTGCGATATTCGTTCGCTTGTAAAACTTTCCACATAGACGCTTCCAAATTTAATTTTCACACTCCCCTATAAGGTGCAGATCATAGGTCTACAGCCAAGGCTTCACTGCATCTCGGTAACAACTAATTGCAACTGTGCAATGATTTTTTTTATATATATACTTTTTTTTCCTTTTTTTCTTGTTTTCTTTTTTTTTTTCTTTTTCCATACCAAGTTTGCAGGAACGTTATAGATCACTTTTGGAAACTAACATAAGAGAAACCATAGGCGAATATAAGAAAACAAAAACTTGCTGGAGATTTTCACGTTCATCTCCATTTCAGTGTCTCTCTTCCTTCATGGCACCTCCTGAGTTTCATCTTGTTTCAAAATACTGCACCAGAAGACTTCTAATGCTTTTCTGCTTGGCTGACTTGGAGAGCATTAATGACACCATTGATGTTTTCTTCGGGAACCTACAAAGATCAAACAGAATATGAAGTAGAAATTTGTTGTTCTAACATGCCGGTAAATAAGAACAAATAAAGTAATCAATAGCTTTTCATTAGCGCTGTAGAAGAGATCAGCAAACGGATATGTAAACAACTTCACTGTAACACGCAAGTGCCAAAAGTCTATGTCCCTACATATCACAATATAAAGTACTGTATATACTCATGTATAAGCTGAGATTTTCAGCCCATTTTTTGGGCAGAAAGAAACCCCCCCCCCCCCCTTCTCGGCTTATACGCGAGTCATATACCGGGGGGGATAGGCGGGGGAGGGGGAGCGTCAGAGATCATACTCACCCCACCTCCTGGCTCCTCTCTGCAGCCGCCCGCTTGTTCCATGTTCTCGGCACCCCTGCTCTTCCTGCTTCAGCGGTCACGTGATACCGCTCATTAAAGTCAAGAATATGTGCATATACATGACTTTAATGAGCGGTACCACGTGACCGCTGAAGAAGGAAGAGCAGCGGCGCCGAGAACATGGAACAAGCAGGGGGGCTGCAGAGACGAGCGCCAAGAGGGGGTGAGTATGAATGGGGGGAGCCATATTCACCTGTCCCTGTTCCTGTCTTGCATCCTCTGCAGTGACATTCAGGTCAGAGGGCGCGATGACGTAGTTAGTACGCTCCCTCTGTCTGAACAGTCACTGCAGAGCTGGCAACGCTGATGAGCAGCGGGCAGCGATGGAGGTGAGTATACAGTTTTTTTGTTTTTTGTTATTTTTTGTAACGGAGGCAGCAGCAGCAACATGATGGGACCACTCACTGTCCTCATTATCTGGGGCCACTCACTGTGCAGCATTATCTGGGGCCACTCACTGTGCAGCATTATCTGGGGCCACTCACTGTGCAGCATTATCTAGGGCCACACACTGTGCAGCATTATCTGGGGACACTCACTGTGCAGCAAAACTGGGCCCACTCACTGTGCAGCATTATCTGGGGCCACTCACTGTGCAGCATTATCTGGGGCCACTCACTGTGCAGCAAAACTGGGGCCACTCACTGTGCAGCATTATCTGGGGCCACTCACTGTGCAGCATTATCTGGGGCCACTCACTGTGCAGCAAAACTGGGGCCACTCACTGTGCAGCATTATCTGGGGCCACTCACTGTGCAGCATTATCTGGGGCCACTCACTGTGCAGCATTATCTGGGGCCACTCACTGTGCAGCATTATCCGGGGCCACTCACTGTGCAGCATTATCTGGGGCCACTCACTATGCAGCAAAACTGGGGCCACTCACTGTGCAGCAAAACTGGGGCCACTCACTGTGCAACATTATCTGGGGCCACACACTGGGCAGCAAAACTGGGGCCACACACTGGGCAGCAAAACTGGGGCTACTCACTGTGCAGCATTATCTGGGGCCACTCACTGTGCAGCATTATCTGGGGCCACTCACTGTGCAGCATTATCTGGGGCCACTCACTGTGCAGCATTATCTGGGGCCACTCACTGTGCAGCATTATCTGGGGCCACTCACTGTGCAGCATTAACTGGGGCCACTCACTATGCAGCAAAACTGGGGCCACTCACTGTGCAGCAAAACTGGGGCCACTCACTGTGCAGCAAAACTGGGGCCACTCACTGTGCAACATTATCTGGGGCCACTCACTGTGCAGCAAAACTGGGGTCACTCACTGTGCAGCATTATCTGGGGTCACACACTGTGCAGAATTATCTGGGGCCACTCACTGTGCAGCATTATCTGGGCCACTCACTGTGCAGCATTATCTGGGGTCACACACTGTGCAGAATTATCTGGGGCCACTCACTGTGCAGCATTATCTGGGCCACTCACTGTGCAGCATTATCGGGGCCACTCACTGTGCAGCAAAACTGGGGACACTCACTGTGTACCCTAGGCTTATATGCAAGTCAATAAGTTTTCCCAGTTTTTTGTGACAAAATTAGGGGGGTTGGCTTATACACAGGTCGGCTGATACACAGGTCGACTTATACACGAGTATATACGGTAATTATAAATATTATAAATTAATAAATGAATGTAAAAAATCAAATTATGAAGAGATTTATTTAAACTCATCTAATTCTAAACTAATTCTCCCACTGTGCATCACACTTCATGAATCTTAGTCTTTATTCTCTTTGTATTTTAGTTATACTTCCACTGGGCTCTGATTTCATTTCAGCTTTTTAGTTATTTTTATTCTTTCCTTTATTTCTCACGTGGAGAAAACTTATTGTCATCAGGTTTTTATATCCCAAACTAATGCCATCAATGTAAAGGCGCTGTAATGCTGTTTACATCCTTATCTTTATTTTAGAAACCTGGGTTTTTATGTTTTAGAGAAATTTATTGTTGAATTCTCATGCAAATGAGCCACAAGTGCGGTGGGCTGGCACTGCACTTACAGCTCTGCTTCCTTTCTTCGTTATTCCATGCCTGCCGCCTGTCTTTTGTAAGTGTTTCTTTCAGAGACTTGCCTCTCCTGCCCAAGGTCTTGTGCACATGTTGTCATTCCCTTGGGCGATCCATGCACAATAAGGTCCTGTGAAAGGACACTGTAAGTGGAAGGAGACTGAAATCTGCAAACGATGCTGATCCTGCCAGAAACTGACACACTTCCACATCAGGACTTTACAATGTATGCACCACCCCGTGGAATGAGAGCGCTTGCACTAGATGTCGGGCGGAAAAAGCAGGTCTCAGAAACAACAGCGACCCGTCAATCACTGATGGGAGACAGGCAGTGATCGGGACATAGGGAAGAGAGGCAACAGAGCTGTAAGTGCAGTGCTCGCCCACTGCACATGCAGCTCATTTGAATAACAAACATTGCAGTACTCTCTAAAACGTAGACTCAAATTTCTAAAATACAGGTATTAATGTAATCAGCATTGTGGTGTCTTTACATAGCTGGCATTAGTTTGGAGTATAAAAATCTGATGACAAGTTCCATTTAATGTTTGACGGAAGATCAAGCTGTCATATTTTAATACCTTTTAGTACCTCTTGGTAGTTTTTTCTTTCCGTATTACATCTCAGATTTTATTGTTCTTTTTGTGGGAATCCATATGGTGATGAACGTTTAGGACAATGCTTCCTGGTAAAAAAGTATGCAAAACAGCTCCCCCAAGACAGAAGGAAACAGTATCTATAGTACTCGTGTCATTAGTGCTTAGCATAGAGATCATATTATCAATTAAGGATTTTTTTTTCTCCAGCTGTATCTTGATTGCGTCTTTAAGAAACCTCAATTCACATCACAGTAAATATTGTAATTCAAAAACACACATTCTGTATAGCTCTCCTTTAAAAGGAAAATGGTCTCTGTTGTGCCACATACAGTATAAATGGTTACACTGAATAAGCCTCCTTATATACTATGTAAAAGTCATATGATTTCAGGGGGATCTAATGTGTATGGAGGTCTCCCATTTCTTCCCTGAAAGATTATGTAGGGGAATATATGGATCAGGCAATTGAATTTTAATTATTTTGTTTGGTGGATCGATAAGCCACTGCCGGATGATCTTGGCAGCATCTCTCTCATAGGAAACAAAAAGTATGGTCAAGCCAAGTGCTTGTGTGTATGGGGAAGTTGGACAAGTAATAGTTTGTCTGACAGCTACCTAATGTGTATGGGCAGTTTTAGTTGAAGGGGTTGTCCACTATTTGGACAACCTTTTCTTAAATTTTGTAGCAAAATAATAAAACAAACCCTTACACTCGCCTCCTGCACAAGGTCTCCTTATGTTTGCATTGCATTGCTATATATCATGAGAGCGCTGCAGCCAATCAGAGGCCACTGATGGGCTGATTCTCTCACACTCCACTAATGTTAGAGTTTGTGCTAAGTGAAGCAGTGCATTAGAAGCTGCTTATTGGTATGCAATGCAGCCAAAGTCACATGAGTGCCAAGAGACCTGACATTGACACTGCTGGAACTATGTAGGTGTGGGTGGTAAATTTAAGGTTTTTGGTTTTTTTTTAGATATTTTATTTAGGAGAACAAAGCATTTAAGAATGGATTGTCCAAGCAGTTTTGAAACATGACTAGAGATATCAGCCAAGCCAGAAAACTGTATCTGTAAAAAAAATGTTGGGATGCTGTTGCTCCTCATCAGTACAGTGTAGGGTTCTGGATGGATGTGTGAGATAGCATGTGTACTGTTGCACTGCTTTTGCTGAAAACAATAGTCATGGTTCAAGGCCATTTCAAAGCTCGTCAAAGATGATTAGTATTCTTCATTCTGGAAGAGAGCTTTTTTTCCATCTATTACACCATGTTTTGCTCTTTGAATTGTGTTTTCTTCAAATCAAGAGAAACATGGTTAGAAAAAAAATATTAAATTCACATGATCTCAACACTAAGTGTTTAGAGCACTTGGTTAGTAATATTTGTATTCACTTATATAGCACCATTAACACCATGGAGCTTTACAGACATTATCAGCACTGTCTCCATTGGGGCTCACAATCTAGATTCCCTATCGGTATGTCTTTGGAATGTGGGAGAAAACCAGAGAACCTGGAGGAATCCCAGGCAAACACGGGGAGAACATACAAACTCCTTGCAGATGTTCTCCTTGGATTTGAACCAGGACCCAAGCAATGCAAGGCTGCAGTGCTAACCACTGAGCCACCGTGCTGCTCAGTAATAGTATTAGTAAGAAATTTCTAAAAAAAGAAAAATTAATGGAAGACGAGAGAGAAGAAACTGCCCATAACAACAAGTCGTGTCATTTAAATCTGTTCCACTATGTCGAAGAACGCACATTTATTTGCCCCAGTCTCCTCTGAATGAGAACGACCTTACATTTCAACATCAGTGAAAAGTCTTGGAATGCTCCTGTTTTTTAGTCCACAAAAATCACTGTTTATTCATGGACCTATTAGCACACTTGTAATTATATGCAGTTGTAAAATTGCAGCAATTGTAATAAAAGATGCCTTTTTTGAAAAAAATGCTTATGGCCAGCTAACACTAAACCTGCTCAAAGTAGCTATGCCTATATAAATGATTAATGATGACATTACATACACCACATTTCAAATCATTCATGTTGACGTGGTAGTTCTAACTAATGAATAACATGGACTCCATCAATTAGTCCGCTCACAGATTTCAATGACTTTGGAGATAATAAACACAGTTTAAGGCTTGGTGTATTGACAGACTTGTGAAAGAAAGAAAGAAAGAAAGGAGAAAAGAAAGAAAGCTCCCTTTTATAGCTTCATTTTATTTCAGCGAAAACCATAGCTGTCAATAGATGTGGCAGTGAAAGCGTAACAGCAGCCGAATGGAGTATGCACAATGTGCAGGGTCTATGAATCCAAGGTCAAAAGGAGTGATGGGACTAGCCATAAAAAGTGCACCTTATTGATGTTGCTGTCCAGTAAGTAAAAGAGAATACTTACAAGACATGTAGCTGGTTTTGCAGAACGCACAATAATTTATATTTAATCTCCAAGGGAATATAGGTGCCCTACGCTACTCTTCCTCAATGCCTCATGGATAAGGGAAGAGCTCCAAGACTGCTAGAAGAGCAGCCAAATTTCTTTGGCACCACCTCTCTATGTTCCTGTAGTCCCTAGTAGCTGCAAACAATGTCCATCTGTAAATCTTGCCCCATGTCAGTATTTTTGGGGGGGTTAGTAAGTGATATGTATTAGTTCAGGGGCTATTGGAAACACCGTACTTAATTAGGCGGTCAGGTGTGGAATTTGTATTCGTTTAGGGAATCTGGTCAAGGGTCTTTGCTAAAGAGGTATAAGGTATGTCATTATTTAGAAGATATTGAATGTGTATTTGTTTTGGATGGTCAGGTTTGGAATCTGTTTAGGCAGTCTGGTCAGGGGTCACTTACATGGGGGTGTAAGGTCTGTAATTACTTAGAGGATTTGGAATGTGCATTTATTTATAGGGTCTGGTTTGGGATTCATTGGGGAATCTGGTCTAAGGTCTGCAGGGGTTCTGGAGTCCATACATTTTTAGTATTGTGATAAAGGAGGTTAATGTGCACTATTTGAGATTCAAAGAGAAAAATAAGCATAGAGGTAAAGCTAACATTTACTTCACCTGAGGTAAAATTTTAGTTAACTGTCCGAGCCCCGTATTTAGAGGTTTTGTCCAAGACAGAGTGCTTGTTGGCACGCCCTTACACCTACCACATGAGGAACATTACTGTGTCAGCTCCCCTTGTCATGGCCTTGAATGACCAAGGGTAAAGTATGTAAAAAACATTGATAAGAGGATCATATGAGTGCATAATAAGTCACATTGGGCTGCCTGTGCTCTCTGACCCTGAATCACAGACGATAGATAGCATATTCTAGCATATTAGAGCATTACACATAAAGTTATTCATACATAATTGAAGGCATACTTTGACAAATACAAAACATTAGATATAACTAATAAATAGTTTTGAATTAGATCTCATTACAATACAAACTGTATATATAAAAAAAAATCTTTGCAGATACTGCAGTCAAAAATTAAATGCTTTGCCAGGCACCTGAACTGTAAATGCCGTTTTCCTCATGGGTCTGGAGGTAATGATCCAGATTAAATGGTAAAGTGCAGTATCCAAATGGAGCCAATTAGTTTTCACGTGTCAGTGTGGAGTTTAATACCGCCTGCCAAAAAGTCACGCTACAACACTATTCTATACTAATACTACATATTACAACCATTAATTTATGTACAGGTTAAACAAATCATGTATATAACAAGAATAAATGACTCAGGTCATAGCAAATATCCTCCCACAAACCTTGTAAATGTCCAGTCTACATGTTTAGAATTATCATCATGACAGCAAGTTACCGTTGTTCTATAGGAAGAGTCCTATAATAATCACTTACATGGCAAACAATATGTTTATGTTTTCATAAACAATACTTGTACAATTGACCATTTTGTGTATTTACATTGGGAAATTATCATTAGAATTGGTAAGAAATGTGCAAATTCTAATGGCAATTGTTATTTTTAAATGAGCTTTTCGGCCACAGCAAAGCCCTATACAAACCATCTACAGGGTGGGCCATTTATATGGATACACCTAAATAAAATGGGAATGGTTGGTGATATCAACTTCTTGTTTGTGGCACATTAGTATATGGGAGGGGGGGAAACTTTTCAAGATGGGTGGTGACCATGGCAGCCATTTTGAAGTCATCCATTTTGGATCCATCTTTATTTTTTCCAATGGAAAAGGGCCATGTGACACATCAAACTTATTGAGAATTTCGCAAGAAAAACAATGGTGTGCTTGGTTTTAATGTAACTTTATTCTTTCATGAGTTATTTACAAGTACAAGTTTATGACCACTTATAAAATGTGTTCAAAGTGCTGCCCATTAATAATAATAATAATAAATAATAATAAATTTTATTTTTATAGCGCCGACATATTCCGCAGCACTTTACATTTCAGAGGGGATTTGTACAGACAATAGACATTACAGCATAACAATAATCACATACAGTAGATTATAACAAATAACAAGAGGAGTGAGGGCCCTGCTCGCAAGCTTACAGTCTATGAGGAAAGAGGGAGACACGAAAGGTGGGTGGTAACAGTTGCTCTGATTGTATGGACCAGCCATAATATTAAGTGTGTAACAGTACAGACACAGAGGGCTAATGGATGCATAAAGCATGTGGGAACATGATGCTGGGAACCTGGTTATGGTAAAACTTTTGGCTCTGCCACACAGGGATAGGTTAGGTTAATGTGTTGAGGCGATAGGCCAGTCTGAATAAATGCGTTTTCAGGACACGCTTAAAATTGTGGGGATTGGGGACTAATCGTATTGACCTGGGAAGTGCATTCCAAAGAATTGGCGCGGCACGTGTAAAGTCTTGGAGACGGGAGTGGGAGGTTCTGACTATTGAGGATACTAACCTCAGGTCATCAGCAGAACGGAGGGCGCGGGTAGGGTGGTATCCTGAAACAAGGGAGGAGATGTAGGGTGGTGCTGAGCCATGGAGGGCTTTGTGGGTGAGGGTAATAAGTTTATACTGAATTCTGGAGTGGATGGGTAGCCAGTGTAATGACTGGCACAAGGTAGAGGCATCGGTGTAACGATTGGTGAGGAATATGATCCTGGCTGCAGCATTCAAGACAGATTGGAGAGGGGAGAGTTTGGTAAGAGGAAGACCGATTAGAAGAGAGTTACAATAGTCGAGACGAGAATGAATAAGAGAAACAGTAAGAGTTTTTGCAGAGTCAAAAGTAAGAAAAGGTCGAATTCTAGAAATGTTTTTGAGGTGCAGATGACAAGAGCGAGCCAGTGATCGAATGTCGGGGGCAAAGGAAAGCTCGGAATCAAGTATGACCCCAAGACAGCGGGCATGTTGCTGGGGAGTAATAGTGGAACCACACACAGAAATAGCAATGTCGGGTATAGGTACATTAGTAGCGGGAGGAAACACCAGGAGTTCAGTCTTTGACAGGTTCAGTTTCAGATATAGTGAGGACATGATATTAGACACAGCGTTTAGACAATCGCCAGTGTTTTCTAGAAAGGCTGGCGTGATGTCAGGAGAAGAAGCGTATAATTGGGTGTCATCAGCATAGAGATGGTACTGGAAACCAAGTCTACTGATTGTTTGACCAATAGGGGCAGTGTACAAGGAGAAGAGGAGGGGGCCTAGAACCGATCCTTGAGGAACCCCAACAGTAAGGGGAAGGTGAGAGGAGGAGGAACCGGCAAAAGAAACAGTAAAGGAGCAGTCGGAGAGATAGGAGGAGAACCAGGAGAGAACGGTGTCCTTGAGGCCAATGGAATGGAGCATAGTGAGGAGGAGCTGATGATCCACAGTGTCGAATGCTGCAGAGAGATCCAAGAGAATTAGCATGGAGTAATGACCATTTGATTTAGCTGTTAGCAGATCATTAGAGACTTTAGTGAGGGCAGTTTCGGTGGAGTGTAAAGAGCGGAAACCGGATTGGAGAGGGTCGAGAACAGAGTTTTCTGAGAGATAGCGGATAAGACGGGAGTGGACCAGGCGTTCCAGGAGTTTAGAGATGAAGGGAAGATTAGAGACAGGTCTATAGTTAGCGGCACAGTTTTGGTCGAGGGATGGTTTTTTAAGTAGTGGATGTATGATGGCATGCTTAAATGAGGAGGGAAAAATACCAGAAGAGAGAGAGAGGTTAAATATTTTAGTTAGGTGAGGGGTGACAGCAGGGGAAAGGGACTGGAGGAGATGTGACGGAAATGGGTCACTGGTGCAAGTAGTTGGGCGAGAAGATGCAAGGAGCCTGCTTACTTCTTCTTCTGTGACTGGTTCAAAATCAGAGAGTGAGTTAGATGCAGTGGGGGAGGGAGGACAGTGCATGGTATGAGGGGATTTGGAGATAATTTCCTGTCGGATCTGGTCAATTTTTTCTTTGAAGTAATTGGCCAGATCGTCAGCTCGGAGCTCCGTGGTTGGGGCCTGTACTCTTGGATTGAGTAGAGAATGAAAAGCGTCAAAGAGACGTTTCGGGTTGTTGGACAGTGAGGTGATGAGGGTGTTGAAATAGGTTTGTTTGGAGAGGTGAAGGGCAGTGTTGTATGTTCTAAGCATAAACTTAAAATGGATGAAATCTTCGTGTAGATTGGATTTTCTCCACAGACGTTCGGCGCACCTGGAGCACCGCTGCAGGAAACGTGTTTGCACCGTGTGCCAGGGTTGTCGCCGTCTGTGTTGTGGTGTTCTATTTATAGGGGGTGCAAATTCATCCAGGGCACTTTGAAGTGTTTCATTGTAATGCTTCAATGCAGAATCAGGACATGAGAGGGAGGAGATAGGGGCCAATGAAGACTGCAAGTTCTTCAAAAGTTTCTGGGTGTTAATGGCCTGTATGTTTCTATAAGTCTGGACAGTGGGGGTGACCTGAGCAGCCTGGCAGTTCTTTATAGAGAATGAAAGAAGATTGTGGTCAGAGAGCGGGAGAGGGGAGTTTGCAAAATCATCCACTGCACAAAGCCGAGAGAAGACCAAGTCGAGGGAGTTTCCGTCTTCATGCGTTGGAGAATTAGTAAGCTGCGAAAGGCCAAATGAGGAGGTTAGAGATAAAAGGTGAGTAGCAGATGGGGAGAGGGGAAGAGCAATGGGGATGTTGAAATCTCCCATGATGAGGGTAGGGATGTCACAGGAGAGAAAATGTGGAAGCCAAGTGGCAAAATGATCCAGGAACTGATGGGAGGGGCCAGGAGGACGATACACCACCGCCACTTGCATGGAAAAAGGGGTGTAGAGTCTGACGGCATGGACCTCAAAAGAAGGGAAGACAAGTGAGGGTACTTGAGGGATAACCTGAAAGGTACATTTTGGTGATAGGAGCAGACCAACGCCTCCACCAGCTCTATTGTCTGATCTTGGGGTATGAGAGAAGTGTAGCCCCCCCGTATGAAAGAGCAGCAGCAGCGGTAGTATCTGACTGCTGGATCCAGGTTTCAGTAAGAGCCAGGAGGTTAAGAGAATTAGAAAGGAAGAAGTCATGAATGAAGGAGAGTTTGTTACACACTGAGCGAGAATTCCAAAGTGCACAATTAAGAGAGACAGATGGCATGCAGGGAATATTAATAAGATTAGAGGGGTTTCTGAGTGTAGCAGTGGGGGGGGTTTGACTTTCTATAACATGGGGGACCAGGGTTGGGAGCAATGTCTCCTGCGACTAGGAGAAGGAGGATAGAAAGAGTGAGCAGATGGTTAAGTGATTTGTGAGAGCGTCTCTGGTGTTGAATGGTGGGACTGCCTGGATCTGTGCAATTTAACAATGTGAAAAGAGCGTGAGTGCTATACATAGGAGAGGAAAGAAGCGAGGGGCCAATATGGATGGAGTGTGGAGAGTTAATGCCAGGGCGGTGGATGTGTGTGAATGCAGCGGCAAGGATATACATTACACAAATGCATATGGTATATATTTGTTGTACTCCAAATGTACAGGGAGTAGATGTATATAAATGTCTTACCTGTCTCCTGCCCTGTCTAACTGCCATGTTATAACTGCCAGAAGTACTTTGATACATGTACTTCGATTACATGTGCATAAATGCCACCCCTGCATAAATGCTCCCCCTAGCTATGTCTGAATATATAGGAGGTTAAGGCTAAGTTTTTTTTTTTTTGGTTTTTTTTTGGCTCTCTTATCGTTAATCAATCACACTAAATTGAGACACCAGGACCCAATAAAATGTTGTGGTCAAATAAACACATGTCCAGCACTACATGGATCATAAAGCACTTTGAAAAGTTTCTTGACCTCACAACATAAGGGGACAAGCAGAGTAAGTTGAAAAAAACTATATACCAGATATAAGTTTGCAGAGTTGAAAACACAGATAGCATTCAGGATTAACTGCTTGCTGACATTGAATGGAGACACAGGAGTGGATTCAGAGCAGAGATTGGAAAAGCTGGTTACCAGATATAAGTTTGCCCATTGTGTTGGATTGTCAATGCAACCCTCTTCTCCCACTCTTGACACACTGATAGCAACACCGCAGAAGAAATGCTATTCTAAGGTGGTTAGATTTCTTGTAGGACTGCTCGGACCTGACACCCATAATGTGGTGGTGCACCATCTTGTTGGAAAAACTCAGGGCACGTGCCATCTTCAGTGCATAAAGAGGGCAAATACATCATCATGTAGCAATTTCAGATATCCAGTGGCATTGAGGTCTCCATTGATGAAGAATGGCCCCACTATCTTTGTAATAATAATAATCTTTATATAGCGCCAACATATTCCGCAGCGCTTTACAATTTAGCCTATATACCACACCATACCATCAATTATGGGTGTCAGGTCCGAGCATTCCTACGTGAACAGTCTCCTGGAAAGTGGATTGGTCGTCGTGGGCTAGTTGAATGGCCACCAAGGTCTCCCGATCTGACCCCCTTAGACTTTTATCTTTGGGGTCACCTGAAGGCAATTGTCTATGCTGCGAAGATACGAGATGTGTAGCATCTGAAACAACGGATACTGGAAGCCTGTGCTAGCATTTCTTCTGGGTGTTGCTATCAGTGTGTCAAGAGTGGGAGAAGAGGGTTGCATTGACAATCCAACACAATGGGCAGCACTTTGAACACATTTTATAAGTGGTCATAAACTTGTAAATAACTCATGAAAGAACAAAGTTACGTTAATACCAAGCACACCATTGTTTTTCTTGTGACATTCTCAATAAGTATGATGTGTCACATGACCTCTGCCTATTGTAAAAAATAAAGATGGATCCAAAATGGCCGACTTCAAAATGGCTGCCATGGTCACCACCCATCTTGAAAAGTTTCCCCCCTCCCATATACTAATGTGCCAAAAACAGGAAGTAAATATTACCAATCATTCCCATTTTATTTAGGTGTATCCATATAAATGGTACACCCTGTACATATAATCTCTTTTGATATGTCAGTGCCATAAAGGAAGTCCACCTTCCTCTAATAGTCAGAGTCAAGAGATGAAGAAAAGCAGCACTCAGCTGGCTGCAGGGGACAATTTCAACCTTAAAAGGTTCTTGCCTTCATGAGACACCCCTTTAAAACCAGGATATAATTTAATTAATTTCTTTCGCTTAATATATACAATATTGTGCCTCAAAAAAAACAACAAGTTCTCCAGCCGTAAAGAAAACTTACCAGTGCATGATCAAACTTAAAGGTACTGATATAATATGCTGGGATGTCTGCAGCAGCTAAAGGTTCAGAAATTTGGGCAACAATCCCGCATTCATCTGAAACAAGAAAATGATTAGAATGACATGTTAAGAATTATTGTGTGTTTGGATAGGTACTGTAATTTCTAAAAGAGAATAGTTGGACGGCTTTCACCAGAAGCAAATAGACATCTATGGTGGCTTACTGTTAGAAAACTGAGTCAGCCAAAGGTCTATAGAAGAACAAATACTTTATTGAATGGTCATCAGTCCAGACACAGCCACACAATCCCTTTGGCTATTTTGGCACAACTTTAAAAAGGTGAGCCTTTTTTAAAACCTTTTCCGATACTGATTTCTATACTTATGAGCGCCTTCTCTTTTTTCTCCTCTATGTATTTCCTTTAAAAAATTGCCATGTTCTTTGTATTTTTCTAAGACCAGATTGTGAAAATTCTATGAAAAAATTATCTAAAATAAGTCTTACCTTTCCTCCCTATTTTAAGTCAATTCTGAGCTGATGAAATGGCAGGGACAGACCAGTATCTATACTGTGAACTAAGGGTACCGTTACACCTAGCGATGCACCAGCGATCCCGACAACGATATGACGCGGTCAGGATCGCTGGTGCATCGCTAGGTGGTCGCTAGTGAGCTGCCACACAGGCAGATCACACCAGCGACATCGCAGGGGTCGGGGATCGCTACTTACCTGTCAGACGCGGCGATCCTGACGTCCTCCCGCCCGCGTCCACGCGTCACTCATTGGCGCCACAGGAAGCCCAGCAGGAAGTGACCGACGAGGAATGGTCCAGGAGCTTATCGCGCGATCAGCGATAACCAGCGGGGGAGCCGGTCGGAGGTAAGTATCACATGCAGCGATATCGCTAGCAATATCGCTGCAACGTCACAAAATCGGTGACTTTACAGCGATATTGCTAGCGATATCGCAGTGTGTAACGGGGGCTTAAAGCAACCTTCCGGCTCACAATAATAATTCACAATAAATGCATTGTGGACAGTTCAGATACTGTACTTGGATCTCTTCTTTTTAATCTCTCTGGTGAGGTTTCCCCCGATTTTCATTCCCGTAGATGGATCAACCGATGACAGAAGAATTGTCCTCGAAAGCACATTGTGCATAGAGTAGTCCGTGGAGCTGGCAGTCAGTTTAAAGAACTAAAGAGAGGACGACTGTAAATGGGAGAAACTGCACCAGAAACATTGTAAAAAGGCACGTCATATTTTGTATATTCATCTATTGTGAATTGTTATTGTGAAATGTGGGCTAGCTTTTAATCTAAAACATCAACCTTGTCCTCAGGTTTCTGGAGCCTTGCTTTACCACTGTCTTGCTACACACCTCCACCCAAAAAAGCACTGTAACCACTTATAGTAATAATAAATTCATATTTTACACATACCAAAACCTAGAGGTTGTCCGCCTATACGAACCATCTTCCAAAGCTCGCCCGACGCACTTGTAAACAGCAAATTATTAGGAAACCTAGAAAAACAGAAGAGACATGAGACGAACTTAGGCTTAGAAACACTTTTGGAACTTTCTCACAGTTTTTGAAGTTTCTCTTAAAAGGTGACTCAAGAAGTTAAGACTCCTGAAAGAAGTTGAAATGTGACAATGAGAGGAACACTTGGAAAACTGAGCAGTACTGTTGCCAAGAAGATCATATGATGGTCGAAACATCACATGTAGTAGAGGCAAGCAATCTGTGTGTCCCACTGTCACCTGTGTGTCCTACTGTCACATTCCTACCACTGGTAGGAGTCATGAAAACCGGTAACACTAGAAGTACCCTATGACTGTTGCATTTGGCATTATAAGTATTTACAAACTATCTAATGACTCATGGCAAAACTGTTCAGTTATCATGCGGTCATAGCTAGCACACACCACTACGATCTAGAAGAGGACAATAAGGGATCCCTGCACCAGCACAGTTACATAGGGAAAAAATACATTTTGCTTGAAATTAAACTTCAACCGAAAATATTTTAATAAAGGAAATTCTGTCAATATTATTCTATAATTTAATTGTTTGTGTTCTTATGTTGGACCACTGCCATGACTTAAATTCTTTACATTATAGAGTCTTATGTAATTTACTGAAGGTTGTGCAATATCGTGAATGACTTTAAAGAAGCACTCCCATGAACTTTCGCTTTGCTTAAACATGTGTATATGTGTATGTAGTGTAGTGCGTAGGTATTAATATACTCATCATTTCTCCGGTATTCAGCTCCGTTCTGCTCATCTTCTCAGTGATGTCACCACACTTCAGATTCCCTAGATCCCTCTACGCTTGAGCTGGAAGTCTCTTTTACAATGTAAGCTTGTAGAGTATCCTTCTGATGCTCTGTAGTCTTCCATTATAAAAGTCACTTCTGGGTCATAGAGCGCAGCGTGACCTGGGGAGTCCGAAGAGCCGTGACCTCACTTGGAAGAGGAGCAAAACGGCGCTGGATACTGGAGAAGGCACCGATAATTGTGTATATTAACACACACTACACTACATACACATTTGTAATCAAACAAAAGTACATGGAAAAGTTTCTTTATTGTCTTGCTACCTGCTTACCTCTGCTGCGTTTGTACATCCATTACCAAGGAAATGTAGCCCTCAATGAGGGAGAAGGAGAAGAAGCGGATATGACCAGATTCCTCACTGCCCACCACCGAATCTTTTACTCTGTAAAACAAATGGTAAGTGCCATGATTAAAGAGAGCACACTGTGAATTACACAAGCATACTTATGATCCAGTGCTCTCTAGTGCTCCAAGCAAATCTAAAGATACATATTAGGTGCACTTTCGGGAACAATCGTTTACATACATCACTGGAAATTTATTCCAATTGTCTGAAAATTTGACTGCCTAAAAATTATTAAGACACAGTCATGACTGGTAGCAAACAATTTAGAAAAAAGATTATTTGTAGGGAAATATACACTTATATATCGCCAGATGTATAAAAAGGTGACTATAAATATCAGCTAAATTATCAGATAAAACTTATAATTTCAGCTGTATTGGCTGACCATTTAATGTGACTGACTATAATCATACTCTCTCCAATGGCAGATGTCAGAGGAAAGGTGCAAATCATTATCGGTGTATGCCAAAAGCTAGGGAAGCACACAGAAGTTAGACACACGTGGCTTCCAAGCTGGTTGGAGACCCTTGGTCTAGGTGGATAAAAATCATATGGCTGATTTATATGGTGCATTTATTTTCCTTCCAATATCCAAAAGAGGGCATCTGCCACAGAGATATGAAAGAAGTTGTCCACTACAAGAAAAACTTTAAAAAGTGGGCCTATAGTGGTGCTAGAATTAAAAAAGAAATTGTACTCACTTGCACTCTTGGGCCCACTTTTAAAACAGGTTTCATAGTGGATAACCCCATTAATCCGAGAAGGTTGTAGTCCCAACCATTCGGTATTCTATTTCTATCTTAGTTGGAAGGAAATAGTGGAATGTGTGAAAAAACACCCAGCAGCGGTCTATGGTCCATCCGCAAGTTGTGCTCATTATACCTCAAACCTCAATGTTTCATAAAATAATTGCCATCATTGTCATCAAACGCCTTCTGCTGCTTTCTGGAAAACAAGCTTATACGTGAGGGTTTTTTTTTCTTTATTAGACAATTTACTCATTACAGTTCTCGCTGTCATTTTCATTTTTGTAGCTGCTTCAGTTTAACTTGGCAGGTAGCCAATCACTTTATAAGTTAATTTTTGCGACCATCTAAGCAGTTTTAAAGCAGAAAAAGAAAAACTGCAAATCATATATTTCTACGTGGGAAGTATGAATGTGATTGCAAATGAAAAAAATACTTAATGTAATTTAATTGTTCATTTGGAGTAATAAGATTGTAATCCTGATCAAACTATATAGCAGACAATGGTATCAACCAATGCAACTCATATATTTATGAAACAAAGAACATATATCTACAAGTATGTAAAAGATATTTTATCATACAACATTTAGATAGCACTGTCATTACACTACACTGATCATAACAGAGAATGGCTGCTTACAAGCCAAATATGAATCATCCATTAAAAGTCTGGTTCTCAATGTCCCTGAAAACCGCTGATTTTGTAAGAGGAAACTACTGTCAGGGAAAATGTAGTATTACATGACGATTATTCAAAGGAGTCTGCTTGGGTGACAAAGGGAGGTCTTGTTGCAGGGACCCGTTCATTATTATATCCATATACAGTTGTGCTCAAAAGTTTACATACCCCAGCAGAATTTTTGCTTTTCCCCTTGGATATCTTTTTGTTCCCCTTTGATGTTTTATACAGTTCAACTACCTTTTCTCGTAGATCCATTGACAATTCTTTTGCTTTCCCCATGACTCACAATCCAGAAATGTCAGTGGCTGGATGAAAGATGCAAGAGTCTGTCGGGATCCCAGAAACTTACTCAGCTTTTATGCACACACACTGATTACAAGCAAACAGGTCACAGGTGAGGATGTTACCTTTAGTAACAATTTATGTCAACTTCTGTGCATGTTATCAAGACAAAATCACCAGGGTATGTGAAATTTTGATCAGGGTCATTTGGATGTTTTGGGTTGTCATTATGATTTAAAAAGAGAAAACACAGTAGTTTGATAATAAATGGCTTCACCCGACCACTAACCATGGAGTGGAGAAAACGTTTGGGTTTTATTCATATTCTCGGAAAAAAGGCCAAGAAAGCAAAAATTCTGCCGGGGTATGTAAACTTTTGAGCACAACTGTACCTTTATAGGACATATGTACAAGGATTGTCTTTGAGACCACTCTTGAAGGTATGGAGGCACAAGGGTATTATTTGAAGCCAGTGAATGAGTTCATGACTTGATAAAAATTTGTATAGCGCACGTGTTGTCCTTGCTGAAAGGACTATCAGATTACAACTGTAATTGGTGCATCTTTCCAAAGTGAATTAAGCTTTGCATGTTTGAGGTGCTCATTGTCATACTGTTAGATATCTTGCCTACTGACTCATGTTAAACAACAAACAAAAAACAATATGGACGCTCCACTGGGACATGGGCTAGAGCTAAAAATCGGTGAATGTTAATCAATGAAGAACAGGGGTTTAATATCAACAGCTAACAATTTCAGGTACATACCCATTGGAGTAAAACATAACATCCATTAGGAGTGTAGTCACACTTGGAAGGGTATAGGGATCCAGGCTGGTAACACAGAACATATTGCTTGGACTGGAAAGTGGATGGATAACTGGCCTCTGAACTAATGGATGAAACGGTACAGAATTGATAAAGTTAGGACAAAATATATAAAACAAAATATCTCTATACAGCTGTATATATCAGGATTACACTTCAACAAAATAGCGTGTGCCCCTCGTAAAAGTATTGTATTGTATTTTAGCATTTAGGGGATAAGACTGCACATATCTTATACAAATTGCTATATTCGACCACTGCATCCACAGCACAACAACAAGTTGTCTACTACAAGTGCTCATGCATTATATCAATCGTCTATTGATTACAGGAACTAAGCATGTACAACCCCAATTGCAAAAAAGGTAGGACGCTGGGTAAAATGTAAAAGGAAACGAGAACGTAATGATTTGGAAATCTCTTGCCATATAATATTCACAACAGAACATGGAACGTATATCAGAAGTTGAAAGTTATTGTTTGTCAAATGAAATGGAAATATGTCTAATAATTTATAATAGCTAAATTAGAAATTGATGGGAACAACACATCTTTAAAAAGTTGGGACATGGATAACAAGTGGCTGAATTAGTCAGTTTAGACCAGTAGAAGCATATTAATATGCGGAATGTCCATCGTCTGGTTGCGTTGCACTCTGTAAGCTATCATCCTGCCTTCATGTTTTAAAGGATTTTTTTTTGGAATTGGAGTTGCACATGTATAGCCTAAAGATTTTACATTGGCTGCTATACAGGGCCACTGGGAAAATCTGACAAATGGTAGATGGGCTCTTCAGACCACGGGCCGCATTGCCTGCTACACTGTTAACAGGCGTCCACAGGAAGCGGATACTGTTAGCAGCTGTGACAGAGCACAGAGCCACTGGCTAAGTGCCACATCACTTACTCCGGCAGGCTGCAGGATACTTTTGGTCTGCGGTCTGCTGGAGACCGGTGCCACTCGTTGGGATATCAGGCGGCGCAGTGTCCGTTTCCACAGAGTGACAGTATAGAAGAGGAGATCGAGGCTGCAGAGGACAAGGAGTCTGAATTAGGCGAACCTATGATTTTTTTTTTAAATTTATGGGGAAGGTGGGAGACAATCATACTATATAGGGGCCATGGTAGGACTATCATACTGTATGGGGGTCTGTGGGGGGAGGATATCACCATATTATATAGAGGGCTGTGGGGGGATCATCATACTGCATGTAGGATGTCCCTACATACTGAATGGGAGGTTATGGGAAATCATCATACTGTATAGGAGGCTGTGGTTACCATCCTACAGTGTTGGGGTGCTGTGAGGCATCATTCTTTTTGTTGAGGTTGTGCGGCCATGATACTCTATGGGGGCCATGAAATACTAAGAGCTTTAGGAGGGGCAAAATGACTGTAAATGCTGTAATACATATCCCATTCAGTTTCTGAAGTTGGGAGGTATGCCTTAATTTGACTGCGCATATACGCCCTGATAGGACTTTTGTTATGGGGCCCTGTGATTTTTATGTAAACCCATACTCAGAGGCATTATTGCAATACAAAGGCACTGAAGGTCATTACTACAAGGAGGCACAAAGTGGTGGATCATTAACATTATAGGGGAAGCACAGGAGGCATTATTATTATTATTATTATTATTATAAAAAAACACATTGACATTATTAATATATGGTGTTGTACAGCTGTAAAGAAACACATGGGAGCATTATTATTATTATCATTATTATCACCAGAAGTCACAGGGGGATTTTATTTCTAGAAGGTGCTGTGTAATTGTAAGGCACAGGGCAGCATTTTTGTGATGAGGAAATCCATAGGAAACGTTATCGCTCTTTAGGGGCACAGAAGTATTATTATTATACAGGGCACAGCTGTAGCACTATATGGTAGTGTAGAGGTGGGGGAATATGAAGAGAGTAGTGAGGCAAAGATATCCCTGTATTATATTTTGCAGGGACGAGTTATGGATGAATGAAGTGGTCATGGTGGTCTGGACTGAATGGAAATAATAATAATAATAATCTTTATATAGCGCCAACATATTCCGCAACACTTTACAGTTTAACAGTTTCAAAACACAAGTCAAAGTAACAACATTAACAATACAATAATTAAAGCAAAATAAGACGACCCTGCTCGTGAGAACTTACAATCTACAATGAGGTGGGGGAGATGCAGAGTACAGGTGTGTATTTACAATGGTGTATTTACAATGATGGTCCAGCCATCGTGAGGGAGTGAGGGATGGATGGAGATAGTGAATGGGCTAAACACGCACACTTACACATAGAATGACTTTGATTAGTGAACGTGATAGGCCGCTCTGAACAAATGCGTTTTGAGGGAGCGCCTAAAACTGTGCAAATTGTGGATAGTCCTAATTTCTTGGGGTAGAGCATTCCAGAGGATTGGCGCAGTGCAGGAGAAGTCTTGGAGTTGGGAGTGGGAGGTACGGATTAGTGCAGAGGTTAGTCGAAAGTCGTTTGTAGAGCGCAGCAGTCGGTTAGGCTGATAGACAGAAATGAGGGAGGATATGTAGGGAGGTGCCGCACTGTGGAGAGCTTTGTGGGTGAGAACAAGTACTTTGAATTGGATCCTATAGTGAATGGGAAGCCAGTGTAATGATTGGCGAAGAGCGGACGTGTCCGAGTACCGAATGGAAAAAGAAAAAGGGAAAATGAATGGAAACAATCAACGGCACTGGTGAAAATATACATATATGGTCTACAGAGCACTGGTGTAAAACTGATATCATTATGTGGTCTCTGTATGGTGGTAATATCAGTCCTAGTACAGTGGTTTTGGTTAAAGGTGTTGTCCAAACTTGAGGTTAAAGTCTGCAGTTACTCTATGTGTATCACGCTCTCTTCAGGATTCTCCCTTTGCCGGGAGCGGGCGGCCATGTGATCGCAGGTATGTGATTTTCATGCTTCCGACGACACGTGCCCATACCTCGTTCAATTCACTAGTATTGAGCGAGACTGCGCTCGTCAAGTCGGAACGTGACCACGTATGCAAATTGAATACTTGCAATCACATGATCGCCTGCACATAGTGCCAGAGGATCCTGACAGCGCACGCTGAGAAGATTCAGAAGTTTGCAGTCGAATAGAGTGACTGCAGATTTTAACCTCAAGCCTGGACAATATTATCACTACTGGTAATAACTGGATATGGTTTGGTAATATTTGTCTGTGAAATTACAATATTATTATTGCGGTATTGTTATTTTTAAGTTTTATCAGTATTATTAGAAATATTGGTCTTATAGTAAATCTTGATTTTTTTTCCAGGCAGGGTAATATTATTAATATACATTCCCATCTGGAGCTCTAAGGGGAGACCACATGGGCCAATGTGCCTTCAAATGACAGGGCTCAATTTATACGCAGGTACCGAGAAAGCACAAACTAATCTCCTTCAGCCATAGTCACTTCTGTAGAGATGCTGCATTTTTTTTAATAAAAGCGATACTTTGTTTTTACATGGTTCATACCAAGCTTGGGTTTCACAAATCCATTTGTTACTCCAAGATTATCAGCAGCTACAGTTTCTCCATTCACCACCTGCAAAATGGTAAATTCTGCAGCCAGCGTGTGCATCACAAAAGGCAGATCCCTCTCGCGTACCTGAGAGAAAAAAAAGAAATGAACTGTCAGCTTCTTATTATTCGCAGGATGACAATTCACTCGCTTACAATTCACAAAACTTTATGGTCTGCAACATTACACCAGTAACAAAGTGAACTGAATAAAATTGCCCTAATTAGTGAAGGAAATAAGTATTTGATCCCTTGCTGATTTTGTAATTTGCCCACTGACAAAGACATGAACAGTCTATAATTTTAAGGGTAGGTTAATTTTAACATTGAGAGATAGAATATCAAGAATAAAATCCAGAAAATCACATTGTATAAATTATATAAAATGTATTTGCATTTTGCAGTGAGAAATAAGTATTTGATCCCTCTGGCATACAAGACTTAAATTCAGGTTAAGAGTCAAGATTTCACGCAGTGATCCAGCAATGTTTCAAGTAGAGATGAGCGACTTTGCCTTTTTTCGGGTCGAGTTGGGTTGCATGAAACCCGACTTTCTAAAAAGTCGGGTCGAACGAAATCGTCCGACTATAGGGAAAAGTCGGGGGTCCGACTGAAACACGAGACCCAATGCAAGTCAATGGGGAAGCAAAGTCGGCAGGGAGTGGAGGACAGGAAACACACCTACAGTGCCCATTTCAATTCCAAAAACATCAATTCTTAATACTTAAGCTTGGCAACCATAATTTACTTTATAATAATAGTTACGCATTGAAAACTGGGGGTTATTTGGCTAAAGTTGTGGGGGGGGGGAAGGGCTGGCGCCAGGTTTTCGTGTGCCCTGGGCCAAAGAGTGTCAGTGCGCCCTTTTAACACATACCACAATTCATAATGCTCCGATACGGCACAGAAAAATAGGTATAGTACAATGAAAAATACTACACTGCTTACATGACATGAGTGATATCTATTTTAAATTCTACAATAGCTCAAAAACCGGACAGTATATTACTCCATACAGTATTATGGCCACCACCTAGTGCGCCATACAGAATAATGAGCCCCATATATTTCTTCATACAGAATAATTGGTCCTATATAATGTTCCATACAGTATATGATGAGCTCCACAAAATGCTACAGTATATGTTGGTCCCCATGGATGATGCTCCAATGTCTTATGGGCCCAAATAATGCTCCATATATAATGGGCCCCATTTCTAATGCTCCAGTGTATAATGGGCCCCGTAAATGCTGCTCCAGTGTCTGATGTCCCCCATTTGGAATGCTCTAGTATATGATGGTCCCCATGGACGATGCTCCAGTGTGTTATGGGCCCAAATAATGCTCCATATACACTCACTGGCCACTTTATTAGGTACACCTGTCCAACTGTGTGTTAAGACTTAATTTCTAATCAGCCAATCACATGGCGGCAACTCAGTGCATTTAGGCATGTAGACATGGTCAAGACAATCTCCTGCAGTTCAAACCGAGCATCAGTATGGGGAAGAAAGGTGATTTGAGTGCCTTTGAACGTGGCATGATTGTTGGTGCCAGAAGGGCTGGTCTGAGTATTTCAGAAACTGCTGATCTACTGGGATTTTCACGCACAACCATCTCTAGGGTTTACAGAGAATGGTCCGAAAAAGAAAAAAAATCCAGTGAGCGGCAGTTCTGTGGCCGGAAATGCCTTGTTGATGCCAGAGGTCAGAGGAGAATGGGCAGACTGGTTCGAGCTGATAGAAAGGCAACAGTGACTCAAATTGCCACCCGTTACAACCAAGGTAGGCAGAAGAGCATCTCTGAACGCACAGTGCGTCGAACTTTGAGGCAGATGGGCTACAGCAGCAGAAGACCACACTGGGTACCACTCCTCTCAGCTAAGAACAGGAAACTGAGGCTACAATTTGCACAAGCTCATCGAAATTGGACAGTAGAAGATTGGAAAAACGTTGCCTGGTCTGATGAGTCTCGATTTCTGCTGCGACATTCGGATGGTAGGGTCAGAATTTGGCGTAAACAACATGAAAGCATGGATCCATCCAGCCTTGTATCAACGGTTCAGGCTGGTGGTGGTGGTGTCATGGTGTGGGGAATTTTTTCTTGGCACTCTTTGGGCCCCTTGGTACCAATTGAGCATCGTTGCAACGCCACAGCCTACCTGAGTATTGTTGCTGACCATGTCCATCCCTTTATGACCACAATGTACCCAACATCTGATGGCTACTTTCAGCAGGATAATGCGCCATGTCATAAAGCTCGAATCATCTCAGATTGGTTTCTTGAACATGACAATGAGTTCACTGTACTCAAATGGCCTCCTCAGTCACCAGATCTCAATCCAATAGAGCATCTTTGGGATGTGGTGGAACGGGAGATTCGCATCAGGGATGTGCAGCTGACAAATCTGCGCCAACTGTGTGATGCCATCATGTCAATATGGTCCAAAATCTCTGAGGAATGCTTCCAGCACCTTGTTGAATCTCTGCCACGAAGAATTGAGGCAGTTCTGAAGGCAAAAGGGGGTCCAACCCGTTACTAGCATGGTGTACCTAATAAAGTGGCCAGTGAGTGTATAATGGGCCCCATTTCTAATGCTCCAGTGTATAATGGGCCCCATAAATGCTGCTCTAGTGTCTGATGTCCCTCATTTGGAATGCTCCAGTATATGATGGGCCAAATGGATGATGCTGCAGTGTATGATGGGCCCCATATATCATTCTCCAGTGTATATTGCTCCCCAAAAAATGCTCCCAACATTTAAAAAAATTAAATACCTCTCCTCGCTGGGCACTGCTCTACTCTGGACTCCTCAGCATTGCCATTTTAAAGCTCTCTGCACTTGTACCGTTTCGGTAGAGGGCATACAGACGTGATGTCATCGCGCTCTGTAACCTGAATGTCACTGTCAGGAGAGGCGGAAGACGTCACGGTGGTGGAGCAGGGAGAGGTAAGTATTACAAGTGCTGTGGCCCTGAGCAAGCATGGGGGGCCCACTCGTGGGCGACGGCACTGGCACAGGGTCCCTCATTGTACGACGGTATGTCTGATGGCGAGTGGGCCCTCCCACCGGCAGAGACACGTTTGCGTACTATGAGGGGCCCTGTGCCACTGCCGTCGCCCACGAATAGGACCCCACCACCTGCTCAGGGAATCGGCACTTTCATCTGCACCTTCCTCTGTGTCACCGTGTAAAGTGGTATAGTATGCGGGAAGAGGCACCTGAGTTTCATCAGTGTCACATTTTGACTCTGTAGAGTGCGAGGGGAATGTAGTGCCGCGGGTCAATGTACCAGCAGAATCATCTAGCAGTGGCTGTGCATCAGTGCACTCCATCTCCAATTCATGTTGGACTGGGGAATTCAAAATTTCACTTGAAAACACAGGCATAGCCTGTGAAAAGAGCTCCATGGAGTAATCTGAAGTGTGGGCTGCCGCATCCATCACTTTTAGTGGGGGTGAAGGAGACAAGGAAAGGGGTGGTTCCTGACCAGAAGCCTGCACTGAGGACTCAGTGCTTGCATTTTTTTAAACTTCAGAAGAGGAGGCGATAGAGCTGGAGGCTTTTTCGGCAATGTAAGGCAAAACCAGTTCCTGATGCTCAAGGCTTTAAAAGCAGTTTACCTACTCCCAGAAAAGGGAGCCTTAAAGGCCTTCTTGTGCCAGCTGACGACACAGGCTCAACACCTGCTGCCTTAGCTACTATTGTGCTTTTGGCAATACCAGCACCAGCAGATGCACCACCACCATCAGTACCAGCTGGCCCCCCCACACCCACGTCCTCTTCCACCATACGTAATAATTTTTGTGAAAATGTACTAAAAATACCAGCAGATATATGGTATCATTTCAGAAGCGGACAGCTCTATACAGTCTGGGGATAATTGTAAATCTCCGTATATATTTCATGAGTCAGACACAGATGGTCGCAGGCTCAGTATGGATTAGACAATAGTATAAAAATTTGCAAAAGGGTACAGTATCACTAGATACAAGGTATATATAGTAAAGTTTAAACATACTGAATCTCCGTATAGATTTCAGGAGGCAAACACAGACGCTCTCAGGCCCAGTATGGATCCGACAACAATATAGAAAGTTGAGAAAGGGTACTATGGAGCCCCTGAGGGTACGGGCGCCACAGAGGTACTGCCCCTCATCCAAAAGGTGTGGTATCCCACCCTCAGGTAAGGAGGGATCACCACTCAGGACTCCTAACCCTGCACTCAACACACACACGTTAGTCAGTGCTTTCTGGGTGTACCCGGCGGGAGGATGGCCTCATCCCAGACTAACTAGGAAAGGGTGTTGGGGGTTAGTGTGGAAGGTAGGTACAGTGGGAGGAGCTTAGGTAGTGGAGTGATTGTGGGCATCCAATCAGAGAGAGCAAGCTGACAGTTGATGGGTGGAGCTAGTCTGAGATAAATGGATCTTTCTAGAGAGTTGTCAGTCGGTGACAGGACAGAGTAAGAGCAGGATTGCTGTGAGAGGGCTGAGGGTCAGAGAAGAGAGAAAAATCTTGTCCAAGCTCCTAGACTAGAAGGAAAGGGTCCATGGGGCACAGGAAGTGCAATAAGCCACCTGTGAAGCCCGTTTCTGGAGAAGGAAGGAGCAGGCCTCGTTGGGGAAGGTGGCTCCTGAAGGTAGTGGCGAATCCAGGGCTCAGCTAGAAAGACGGAGGCTGATGTAACTTTAAGTGCCTCAGTTGCAGCCACATTCAATACTCAAAAAGGCAGCAGTTGGAATAAAGGACCCCGGAGCCTGACCCACGTCGCCCGGTGTGATCTGTGGCTGCCAGCTTGGGACACTGTTTGTGAAGGCCCACAGCAGGAAGGAAGGGAGAGATCAGCGCAGAGACACGGCCTAGAAAGGATACACAAGGAGGAGTCTTGAACAGGTGTTCCTGATCTACATTTGAGTTTGCCGGACCCCTCCCTCGAATGACACAGTACCAGTCAGGTCATCTTGTGCACAAAACTTTTGAGGAAAAACTCAGAAACTGCACCCAACTGCGTCCTTGGTGGCTTTTACAACTCGCCTGTTACACACGCTACACTCACCATCACCGTCTCACAAACACCATCTCAACTGCCCCGGGATACAGCTCTGCCCGTGGAGAGCTTCATCATCTTGTCTACTTTAACAACGGCACAGAGGATCTGCATTGCAGAGTCGGCTACCCTAGCCGAGTACCACGGGTGGCGTCACGATCCCCCTTTTCCAAATTAATTATCATACCATCTTCCCCCTCATCTGAACTGTCATATTCTTTATTGGACACCCAGGGCCACGGACCGGGACCCAATCAGCACCGTGACATACTTCCCCCTTAAAAAATCCTGAAAGGCCCAGTACTGAGTAACCCCCGGCCCTGCATGGTATTTCATTTTAACACCAGATAACAGGGATATATTGTATAGTTTCAACATTATAGATCTACGTATATATTTGAGGTGGCAGACACAGATGCTGCCATGGCCAGTATGGATTCGACAACAAACTAAAAAGTAGAAAAAGGATACAGTATCACCAGATCCAAGGTATATATAGTATAGTTTCAACATTCAAAATCTCCATATTTATTTCAGGAGGCAGACACAGACGCTCTGAGGCCCAGTATGGATTACACAACAATATAAAAAGCAGTAAAAGGGGAATGGATCCCAAGCGTACTGCTGTATACAGGTCATTTGGCGATCTACATATATATTTCAAGAGTAACACACAGCCTCTCACAGGCTCAGTATGGATCACACCATAATATAAAAAGAAGATCCGCAAGAAATAATCACACGTGTGCCAATGTTTCAGGTGTCAATGATGCACTTTGAGTGGTGGATGGAGGATGAATTTCGGGCACAAAGGGTACTGGTTCAACAGATACAAGGTATATATAGTCTACTTAAAATACAAAAAAATTTCCGTATGTATTTCAGGAGCCAGACACATATGCTCACATGCACAGTATGGATGTGACAATAATGTAACAAGTTGAAAAAGGGTACAGTATGACCAGATAAAATGTATATATAGTATAGTTTAAACATTCTAAATCTCCATAGACATTTCATGAGGCAGACACAGATGCTCTCAGTCCCTGTATGCATTAGCCAAGAATATAAAAAGTATAACAAGGTTACGGTATCACCAGACACAAGGTACATATAGTAGTGTTTAAATATTATAAATCTACTTATTTTTTTCAGGAGGCAGACACAGATGCTCTCAGGGTCAGTATGGATTACACAATATAAAAAGCAGTAAAAGGGTAATGGATCAGAAGCGTACAGCTGCATAAAGTGTTGGGGTAAATGTAAATCTCAGTAGATATTTCCAGAGTCAGAAACAGACTCTCACTGGCCCAGTATGGATTAGACCACTATATAAAAAGCAGTAAATGGGTAAGGTATCACAAGCGTACAGCTGTATACAGTGTTGTGTTAATCTTAAATCTACAAATATTTTTCTGGAGTTACAGATAGACATTCACAGGCTCAGTATGGATTGCACAAGAATATAAAAACTTGCAAAAGGGTAATATTTTACAATCGGTCAGCTGCATACAGTGTTGGTGTCATTTTAAATCTCCTTATTTTTTACCAGAGTAAAAGACACAAACTCTCACAGGCTCAGTATGGATTACACCCGAATATAAAAATGAGAAAAAGGGAAATGTATTCGAAACGTACACCAGTGTACAGTGTTGGAGTACTTTGAAATCTTCGTTTATATTTCAGTGTCAGTCTGCCAGTCCAGACTCTCTGCTAGAGGAAGGTAGATGGATAAATGTACAGACGTAAAGTCGAGTGATTTTAGATGTTTTTGAATTTGTAATCACGGGAAAACTTCCCGGGAGAATTCGCAGAGGCGATGCTGACCCTCAATAACTTTAACTGTGGATACAGCTAAAACGTAAATTAGTGAAGAAAGGGTTGCTGTATCGCAGTTGCGTCGATCCCATCACCGTAACTCGTCTCCATCAAATTCTGATCACAGGGAGAGCTGTAGACATGGTCCTCACTGCCTATCATGAACTGTCTGGTCACTTTGGAGTGCAAAACACACAAGCCACAGACCGTAGGGGATTCTATTGGATTGCCATGAGGGAAGACATTGAAAAATGTTGGCAGGAATGTCACATGTCTGTGACTATGAAAAATGTGAAAGGGGATCATAAAGCACCATTGCATCCGACTGGGAGTTAACGTCCATTACAAATGGTAGCCATTGGTAATCTGAAGGTAGAGGCCAGCAGGACAGGACATAGCTACATCTTAACCATCATCGATCAGTACACCAAATTTGTAGTGGCCGTCCCTGTGACGGATTTAACTGGCCAGACTACACAGCGGTGGAGCAGGGAGAAGTAAGTATTGCAAGTGCTGTGTACCTGAGCAAGCAGGGGGGACCCACTCGTGGGTGCCGGTACTGGCACAGGGCCCCTCATAGTACGCCAGTGTGTCTGACGACGAGCGGGCCCCCCCACCGTTAGAGACACTTTATTGTACTATGAGAGGCCCTGTGCCAGTGCCGTCGCCCAAGGGTTGGGCCACACACCTGTTCAGGGCAACAGCACTTGCCCGGGTGCGGCAGGTGTTGACCCCGGGCTTGGGGTGGGGGGCAGCCCATTTCGGGTGGTTTAAAAAATGACATATGTTGATGTGTAGGCTGGACTTTCAGCTGCTGCAAATGGAGGAATTGGAGAAGTCAGAGGAAGAGGAAGACAAAAGCGAGCCTTTTTTCTGGCAACCTATGTGTTATCAGGGGAGGGTGGGACAAAATCTTTTGAAACCCATGCATGGTTCATTTTAATGAAGGTTAGATCATCAACATTTTGGGTCAACAGACAGGTTCTGTCAGGATTGATCCAGCAGCACTGAAGACTCTTTCAGATAGCACACTACCAGCAGGGCAAGCGAGCTCCTGTAAGGCATATTGTGCCAATTCAGGCCATGTGTCCAGTTTTGAGGCCCAATAATCAAAGGGGAATGACCTGTGAGGGAGAACCTCGATATGGGAGAAGTAGTTTGTAACCATAGTTGACAACTGCTGTCTCCTGTAACTTGCAATCGATTCTGTATTAGCTGTAGTGTGCGTGGGACTTGACAAATCAGACCACAACATGGTCAGGAAACCCCTGTCTCCAACGCCAGTTCGGCTGTAGGCACCACGAACACCTCTTCCATTTTGCCCACTATGGCTCGTGGGAGAACCAGCTCCGCTGCTGTGTGCTGTGATTGCCTCAAGCAACCTGTTTACCAGAGTTGCTTGTTTGTTAGCCAATATTAGCTCTAGGTTCTCCTGTGGCATGATGTTGTGTAATTTGCCTTTATAGCGTGGATCGAGGATGCTGGCCAACCAGTAGTCTTCATCCCTCATCATTTTGGCAATGCGGGGGTCCCTTTTTAGGATCCGCAAGGCACAGTCACACATGTGGGCCAATGTTCCAGGTGTCAATGCTGCACTGCCAGTGGTGGGTGGAGGAGCACTTTCTGGCAAATCCACATCCCTCCAGTCACGCACAAACCTTGTACCTGACTTTGGCACGCCCACATGTTCTCTTGCCACCTGAGAAACATCCTCCTCCCCAAAATAATCATCCCCCTCATCCTCCTCATCTTCCTCTTCCTCCACCTCGTCCACGCCAGTTCCCTGACCAGACAATGTCTGACTGTCATCAAGGCTTCCCTCCACCTCCTGTTGCTCCTCAGCTGCAGACGCCTGATCCTTGATGTGCGTCAAAGTTTGCATGAGCAGACGCATAAGTGGTAGGCTCATGCTTATGAAGGCGTCGTCTGCGCTTACCAGTCATGTGCATTCCTCAAAACACTGAAGGACTTTACAGAGGTCTTTCAGCTTTGACCACTGCACACCCGACAATTCCATGTCTGCCCTCAAACTACCTGCCCGTGTATCCTCCCACAAATGCATTACAGCCTGCCTCTGTTCGCACAGCCTCTCCATCTTGTAGCAACATCTATGATTAGGTGGTGCTTTGGGAGGTTGAGTGACCACTGCAGTTTCTGCAGAAAACTGGAGTGGACGTTTGAGCGACGGGTGTGCGAGCACAGTCTTCGCACCTTATGGAGCAGAGCTGTTAACTCCAGATATTTAGGAAGCACTGCACCACCAGGTTCAAGGTGTGAGCCAGGCAAGGTATGTGTGTGCGTTTTGAAAGGGATATGGCTGCCACAAAATTCCGCCCATTGTCACTGACTACCTTGCCTGGCTCAAGATGTAGACTGCCCAGCCATGACTCAGTTTGTTGATGCAATTACTCGGCCAGTACCTCCACGGTGTGTCTACTGTCGCCCAAAGACATCATTTTTAAAACGGCCTGCAGCCGCTTACCACTAGCCGTTCGATAGTGGGACACCTCGTGTGCAACACTGACAGATGTGGATGGAGTGCTCGTGCGACTGCGCTCTGTCGATGAGCTTTCGCTTCTGGAGGAGGAGGAGGGTCGAACGCCTACACCCAACTGTTTCCTATTCTGTGGGCTTGGCAGCCCTGTTCCACCGCCGCTGTCCCCTGTGGAGCCTGCATCCACCACATTAACCCAGTGCGCAGTGATGGACACGTAACGGCCCTGGCCATGCCTACTGGTCCATGCATCTGTTGTGAGGTGCACCTTTCCACTCACTTGTTTTAGTGCATGGACAATGCGGTCTTTCACATGCCGGTTGAGGGCAGGGATAGCTTTTCGAGAAAAGAAGTGCCGACTGGGAAGGTCATAGCGTGGGACAGCGTAGGCCATGAGCTCTCGGAAAGCTTTGCTTTCTACCAAACGGAAGGGCATCATCTCTAATGAGATCAGTTTGGCAATGTAGGCGTTCAAAGCCAGTGTATGCGGATGAGTACTTTCTGGTCCTACTCAGAGTGTCTGGTAGGGTGAGCTGGACTTGAGAGCTGCATATGGAGGAACTAGCATTGGACATGACGGACTGAGAAGGAGTTGGTGATGGTGAGGGTGTTGATGGCCTAGATTTAGTGTTTCCTCGCTAAAATATTGTGTTTGCGTGACTGGTTTGGCCTAGCGACGACACCTCAACATTTCTTGATGGTGGTGTGCTTAGCGGTGGCCTTACAGTGGGGGAAGTGATGGAGCATTGCCAGCTAACTTGAGTTGGAGCAGGTGCACATGTGCTACCTGAGCTTTTGTAGTCCGTCCATGCTTTCAAGTGCATGTTGGTTAAATGTCTAAGCATGCAACTGGTATTCAAATTTCTTAGATTTTTCCCTCTGCTAAAGGTCCTTCGGCACTTCTTACAGATAACCTTTGAGTCATCAGTAGGATTTTGTTCAAAAAAGTGCCACACTGCACTTTTCCTACTATGGTACAAATTTTCAGGGCTTGCACGCTGTGCTAATTTGACCATCTGGCCCAAGCTGTCCTGCAACTCTTTTAGTTTTCTTGCCAAGTTTTTTGACAGCTACGGGCCTGCCGGATAACCGCTGCTGCGATGACGATGCCTGCTGCGGATCCTTCTCCTGTTCTGACCTATTGTCACCAGCACCCTCTTCCCCCAATGGATGCCAATCCGGGTCATCAACTGGGTCATCCATGACCTCGTCTTCAATATCATCTGCACCTTCCTCTGTACCTTCCTCTGTGTCACCGTGTGAGGTGGTATAGTATGCGGGAAGGGGCACCTGAGTTTCATCAGGGTCTGATTCGGGCTCAGTAGACTGCGAGGGCAATGTAGTGCTGTGGGTGAATGTACCAGCAGATTTGTTTAGCAGTGGCTGTGCATCAGTGCACTCCATGTCAGATTCATCTTGGACTGGGGAATTCAGGATTTGACTTGATAACCCAGGAATGGTATGTGAAAAGAGCTCCATGGAGTAATCTGAAGTGTGTGCTGCAGCATCCTTCACTTTTGGTGTGGGTGAAGTACACAAGGAAAGGTGTTGTTCCTGACCAGAGGCCTGTACTGACGACTCTGTGCTTGCAGATTTTGTAACTTCAGAAGAGGAGGCAATAGAGCTGGAGGCTTTTTCGGCAATTTAAGCCAAAACCTGTTCCTGATGCTCCGGCTTTAAAAGCGGTTTACCTACTCCCAGAAAAGGGAACCTTAAAGGCCTTCTTGTGCCAGATGATGACGCAGGCTCAACACCTCCTGCCTTAGCTGCTATTGTGCTTTTGCCAGAACCAGCCGATGCACCACCACCATCAGTACCAGCTGCGCCCCCCCGCCCACGTCCGCGGCCTCTTCCACTAGACTTCCTCATGTTTGGGAAAATGTACCAAAAATACCAGTAGAGAAATGGTACTGTATGAGTAGCGTACAGCTGTGTAAGGTGTATGTAAGAAGTGAAATCTCCGTACATATTTTGTGAGTCACAGACGCTCACCCAGTATGTATTTCACCGTAATCCAACAAGCAGATATACGGTACTGTATCAGAGGTGTACAGCTGTATACGTTGTTGGTGAAACTGTCAATCTCTGTATATGTATTTACGGAATGTCACACACACACACACACTGACTCTGCGTAGATGTGACCGTAATAAGAACACCAGATATCCGATACTGTTTGACAATCGCACTGCTCAATACGGTGTATAAAGAAATGGAAATGTCCGTATATGTATTTATGCAGTGTCACACACACACGCTGACTCTGTGTAGATGTGACAGTAATAAGAACACCAGATATCCGATACTGTTTGATAATCGGACACCTCTATATGGTGTATGTATGGAAAAATGTTTATCTCCGTGTATTTTTTTACGGAGTCACACACATATAGCATGTATTTCTCCGTGATACGAGCCGGTACACGGTAGTGTGTGAGGAGCATACACCTCTTTACGGTGTGTGAAAAAATGTACGCTCAGTATCTACTGTGCAGAAAAAAAGGAATAAAAGGATTTTTGCTTTTAAAAAAGCACTCTGCACAGCAGTGTGTAAACAGCAATGCAGCTATCAGGGAGCCTTATAAGGAAGCCTAATCACCAACAGAGCTGCTGCACAAAAAAGTGTGAAAAAAATAAGGATTGGTAACTGTGCAGAGAAAAGGAAAAAAATATTTTTGCTTTTAAAAAAGCACTCTGCACAGCAGTGTGCAAACAGCAATGCAGCTATCAGGGAGCCTTATAAGGCAGCCTAATCACCAACAGAGCTGCTGCACAATATACAGGTGTGTTTTACAGTGACATTCGCTATCAGCACAAGCAATTTTTTTTACTTTTTCCCTGCCTAAACAATCTCCGTATTGAGAACGATCAGCAGCAACCTCTCCCTATGCTAAGATCAGCAGAAGTAAGATAGCGGTCGGCGGTCACGGCCTTTTACAGGCACTGTGACGCCACACAAAGCCAGCCAATCACTTGCATGCCCTTCTCTAACATTGTGGGGGCCGCTGCCGACGTAATTGCGTTGCCCACAGTGTGCCTCCTTCATGATTGGCTGAAAATAGGTGCTGGAAGGATTGTGGGAAACGGGACTTTGGCGGTCAAGTCGGCGACCTCATGGCCGACCTCACGCTATGGTCGGCTTTCGATCGGCGAAACCCGACTTTAGCAAAAGTCGGCGGATTCTGAATTTGGCCGACCCGTTTCGCTCAACTCTAGTTTCAAGCTATGGAGGAGCAGAAATAATGCTGGAACACCAAGTTATTTTTGACAAATTCTTTACTGATTTTTCCAGGCGTGACACTTCTTGATTTTAATATTGTACTGATTAGGGACCGTTACGTCTGACCTCCAGGCTCCTGGAGTTCTGCACACACACTACTCTCAGATGGGGTAGCAAAATTATGGTTACAGATTCCCTTCAGGCTATTGACTTGGCCTCAAAATGCCCCAGATCTCTATCTGATGGAGCATCTATGGGATGTGCTGGAAAAAAAAATACATCTGATCCATGAAGATCCCACCTTGCAACTTATGAAACGTAAAGACTACAGACACCTTTGTATGTTTTTTTTATGCATTGTATAAATGTGTTATGCAACATTTTTGCCATTGATTTTAATTTAAAAAAATGTAATAATTTGTTTAACAGCTTGCACACATTACAATATACTGCAAACTGCTCTACTGTCAACAGGGCCAGTTTTAGACATAGCGGGGCCCTGGGCAAAAGTTTAAAGTGGGGCCCCAAATGCTCACATATTGCACCAACACACAGAAGCATTTTGGTTGTATTTACATGCACTGAGTTCAGGCAGCTAAACGAGTGTGATCGACAATAATGAATTTGTTTGCCGCTTGTTTCCCGGCCTCTTTACACCAACTGAGAATGAGTGATGGGCACAGAAAGATCACTATTAGATCAATCTGTCCCCACAGCATCATGCCAACAGCAGCATATCTGCAGTTTTCACCAGGCGATGTGCTGCTGAGAACAATGATTTTTGTTTTGGAAAACAATATAATCACTCGATGAATAGACAGCATTTTGCTTGTTTAATATAATATACTCCATGCCTATATTTCCCCTTTTCACATGTAAAGCGCCATGGAATAAATGGCGCTATATAAATGCATAATAATAATAATAATAGTCTTTCACATAGCATAATGCATCCTATAGTCCTCCATAAAGTATAATACACCCCATAGTCCTCCACATAGTATAATACACACCCCATAGCCCTCAATATAGCATAATAAACGCCTCATAATCCTTCATATAGTATAATGCATTCCCCATGCTTCTTGATAAGGTATAATACAGCCCCCATAATAGTATAATGCAACCCATAGTTGTCAACAGAGTATAATGCAGCCCCCCTCAGAGCATAATGCGGCCCCCCCACACAGCGACTGTGGCAGCAGCAAAGAGCCCTGGTGCAGTATGTCAATTTGCATAGCCTGGGCCAACGCAGTACAGACGTGAAGCAAATCAAGCTTGCGGAGTAGGCACAGATAAAGGACCTCAGCACCCTTCTTAACGGTTTTGAAATGGCTACTAAGATGTTACCGCTGATGAAGCAGTCATCAGCATCACTATTCCAATCATCTACATGCTGGAGCACACTTTGACTAGTCTGAGGGAGGAGGTGGTGGTTGCAGAGGAAGAAAGGATGCGGAAAGGATAACAAGATCTCCAAGTTCCGGACTGTCGTCACACAAGCGTATGCCATGTGAGGGTAGATTACAGTGATCGAGAGGGGTTCATGGTACCAGACAAACTGGTGGTGCAACAATCAGAAGGTGTGTCCACTACTGTTATGTTCACAGTTTGTTTTAGTTTTTTTTTCTATGAAGCACCTAATATTCCTCTTATTTCTCCTCCTTTTGCTTCCTCCTGAGTCAAGACAAGCCAAATCTTTGGTAAATGGAGACTCTTATTTGGGTCTCCTTGTTGTAGCAGGGGTCTCAGAGCAACACTATACTATTTCTACTCTGGGGAAATTGATGCCACTTTAATGTTGTGTGCCGATATTTTTTGGAAATGTGGAGACTCCAAATTGGGTCTCCATCTTGTGGGTTGTATGTAGTGGAAAGCATCTCAGAGCACCATTATACGTTTTCTAATCTGGGGAAAATTATGCCACTTAAGTGGCGTGTGTCAATAATTTTTTGAAATGTGGAGACTCCAAGTTGGGTCTTCATCTGATGGGTTGCCTGTAGTGGAAGGGGTCTCCGAGCACCAGTTCTACACCTGTCACTCATCCACCTCTCACTGATCAATTTGCAAGCTAGAAATGCTGGGCCAGGCCCTGTCCCACCAATCCATACTGCGCCACTATAAAATTTCTACTGTGGGTCAATTAATGCCACTTTTCCTGGTATCTGCTCCTCATTTTTTTAAATGTTTGGACTCCAAGTTGGGCCTCTTTCATGTGTGTTGTCTGAATTTGTCAGGGCTCTCAGAGCACCAGGCCTACACCTATCACTCATCCACCTGTTACTGATCAATGGTTAAGATATAAATGCTGGTCCAAACCATGTCCCAGGCCCTGTCCCATGCATCCATGCTGCACAATTATACTATTTGTACTCTGAGTCAATTGATGCCAATTTTCCTGGTGTCTGCCACTAATTTGAGCTGTTTTGGCAGCTTTTAGGCCCCCCTCAAGGTGCTGCCTATGCGTTTGGTTTTGCCTCCCATTGAATTAAGTGGGGATCAGACAAGTTTAGTGAACATTGGGAAGTTTGCTGATCCTAAATGAACCAAACCTTAAAATATTTGCTCATCTCTACTTTCTACCCAGTAGATTCTTCTCTTTTCTCTCATTCCTGTCTTTAACTCACGATCCAGCTGCTCCCTCCTCCCCCTGCCAGGGACTTTTGAAGTTACTCGACTAGAGATGAGCGAATATATTTGGGTTCCCTCTTATTCGGCAAGTTATAGCGCTTGTCGAATAAGCTGCAGAGGAAACCCAGCTTCCTGGATCGTGCCGGCTGAACAGCTGATCGCCGCCGCAGCTGCATGTGTCGCCGCTGTGTCACTGTCACAGCACATGCATGGAGAGCCTGTGTGTTGAAGCACTAGTGAAGTGCGAAAACGGTCGTTTTCCACCATGTCTTATGTTTTTTTCTGAAATAATTATGGACCTGTAGAAGCGCTGATGAAGCGCGAAACGGTTGTTGTCCACCATGTCTCACGTTTTTTTCTGAAATAATTATGGACCTGTAGAAGCGCTAGTGAAACGGTCGTTGTCCGCCATGTCCCACATTTTTTTCTGAAATCCCTGCACCTGCATTTGCAATATTAGCACTACCACACTTTATGATATTGTCCAAGATGTTAAGAAAATAAAAATGGACTGATTTCCCGGCAAAGTGGGTGAGTGCTGACATTTCTTCTTCTTCCCCTTGGCAACTTATATTTTAGTTCATCACTTTTGATTTTTATTTTGTAATAGGGATAATCATTGCCGGATTTCCCAATTGGTGTTTGTTGCATTGGTGGAACAACTACTGATCAGTAAGTAACACCTATTCTGTGGTTTAAGGGCCTGTCACACTAAGCGATATCGCTAGCAATATCGCTATAACGTCATTGGTTTTTATGACATTATAGCGATATTGCTAGCGATATCGCTATGTCTGATACTTACCTCCGACCGCTCCCCTGCTGGTTATCGCTGATCGCGCGAGAACGTCCTGGACCGTTTCTCGTCGTCAGCTTCCTGCTGGGCTTCCTGTGGCGCCGACTAGCGACGCGTGGACGCGGGCGGGAGGACGTCAGGATCGCCTCGTCTGACAGGTAAGTAACGACCCCCGACTGCTGCGATGTCGCTGGTGAGATCTGCCTGTGTGGCAGCTCACTAGCGACCACTTAGCAATGCGTCATATCGCTGGTCGGGATCGCTGGTGCATCGTTAAGTGTGACAGTACCTTAAGTTATAATGGGATTATCCAGACAAAACAAGCTTGTATTGACTACATTTGTTAAAAGTATTGCCATTTATGCCACCATTCCTCTACTCGGAATCCCATTTTTCACCTTCCCAAAATAGTGGGGGTATGGTCGTGGGGGTTGCGAAGTGTCAACCCTCAACGAATCTAACATTAAAGGCATGACGATAGGGAACAAATTAAAAAAATGAATTACACCCTGTAATCAATAAAAACAAAGAATAAAAAAAGAAAAAGCATTCAAAAGTCTTACCAATATAAAGTCTGTTTGATATGTGGATAACATAAATACGGAGATGTTCTGGTCTGCAAGTGGTGCTATGACTGACTTCGCTATTTTGGTCACTCCAATTGGCTGGGAGCTGGAGGAGCTCCCACCTCCCGAGACCACATTAAGGGCTAACCATGTTGCATCTGCTACACTTAAATGTTCTGAAGATGGGAGTTCTGTGAAGAAAGATAAAAGAAAAACTCTGTTAAAACTTGTACAGCTTAGAATATGCATTTATTGCTCTTTATGAAAAACTGGTAAAAACAAATCAATAAATCCATTCTGGTAGTTAGTACAATAGAAATCAATAGGACATGACTTGGACTTCTCAGGAAAAGCTAAAGAGAAAATCCCCCCCCCCCACAAAAAATTTTTATCCGCAGTAGAGCATGTGTGTAGATATACCAGGTGTACTGACTAAGCTTCATCTCGTCTACACTTTACCAGCCAAAAATTAAATAGACCAGCTAGAAATTAACTCTTATGTCCTCTTCAGGGAGGGATTCTGCACTAATAACATATCCTGAAGAGATGATGTACTCACACTAAGACCAGTTTCACACATCCAAAATTCCCGATTCGAGTAAAGAAAACACTGTCTGATGTCTGGACGGACCACATTTATTTTGAACTGAACTCAAAAGCCACAGTCATATATGAAACTGTTGAATTCAGTTCAGGAGATCTGGTCTGGACTTGTACCATGAATGTTGGACATGTGAAGAGAGCCTGAGTAATACATTACATTGTCATTTTTTTTCAGCTAATTTAAATGGTCTCCAAGACCTCTTAAATGGGATTTATTATGAAACAGTTAAAGGAAACCTTTTATAAATTAGTGTTTGACATGTCGATTTCAAAGTTATATCACTTATGTGTGGCGATGGTGGGGTTTGGACATCCAAGGTATTTATTAAGCGTCGGGATACAGCAGTTATTACATGGCAGTTAGTCAGGACAGGAGTCAGGTAACCCTCACTCTGCTGTCCCTTTTAACCATGTGCTTTATTCCTATCCTCCTATGTTCTCTTGCAATCCACTTTCACCGACCAATCCCCCCTCCATCACAACTCATATACATCAGCTCCTCTCTCTTTCCTTCTCCCATGTACAGCTCCCATGCACTTCTCACCTTCTTAAAAAACCTCAGCCCATCTTGCCCAAACACACTGCACAAAAAATCTTCATACAATTCCAAAAACTACTTGCTCTTTATCTTCCTGCTCCTACTGATTTCAGGGGACATCTCCCCCAACCCCGGTCCACCATCCCCCAACCTCAACCCCCTACCCTACCTCACATCGAAACCTTAATAATCTTACTAATATTATTTGCACTCCTTCATCTCCTTCTTTCAATTGTGCCCTTTGGAATCCACGGTCTGTATGCAACAAGATTCCTTTCCTACACAATTACTTTCTGAAAAACTCTCTGAATCTGTTGGCCCTCACGGAAACCTGGATTCAGGATTCTGACACTGTCTCTCCTGCTGCCATTTCCCATGGTGGCTTACAATTCTCCCATTCCCCGAGACCGACAAACAGACCTGGTGGTGGAGTCGGCATACTCCTGTCCCCACAATGCACTTTCCAGGTCATCCCCCCAGTTCCATCACTCTCATTCCCTTCTTTTGAAGTCCACACCATCAGGCTCTTTCGTCCCCTCTCCCTCAGAGTAGCGGTCATATACCGGCCCCCAGGCTCACCCACCCACTTCCTGGACCATTTCTCTGCATGGCTGCCGCACTTCATGTCCTCAGAACTACCAACCCTTATCCTGGGAGACTTCAACATCCCCATTAACAGCCCCACTTCCACATCTGCATCCCAGCTTCTATCACTAACCACTTCTCTAGGCCTCTCTCAGCTCTCAACCTCTGAAACACACAAAGATGGTAACACCCTGGACCTGGTTTTCGCCCGGCTCTGCTCAATCTCCTACATAGATAACTCACCGCTTCCCCTCTCTGACCACAACATTCTCTCCTTTACACTCACAAATCCTCGCTCACCCCAGCACCCTCCTACCTACCATTCAGTCAGAAATCTACAAGCCATTAACCCTCATACACTTTCAGACTCCCTACACTCATCACTGTCCCCAATCTCTTCTTTGTCCTGTCCTGATCTGGCTGTACATCACTTCAATGACACTCTTAGAAGCACCCTTGACCAAGTAGCTCCCCTCACCCTCAGAACCTCCAAACACAGAGTGAAACAGCCCTGGCTCACATAGCAAACCCGATTTCTCCAGCGATGCTCTAGGTGTGCTGAACGCTTATGGAGGAAAACACGCACACCAGAAGACTTCATACACTTCAAATTTATGTTAAGGACATATAACTCTGCCCTTCACCTCGCCAAACAGACCTACTTCACCACCCTGATCTCCTCACTATCCAACAACCCCAAGAAACTTTTTGACACCTTTCACTCCCTCCTCAGGCCAAAAGCACAAGCCCCTATCACAGACATTTGCGCTGATGACCTTGCCTCCCACTTTATAGAGAAAATAGACAATATCCGTCAGGAAATCCGCTCCCAATCACCAAATTCAGTGACTCCCATCCCTCCCTGCATTCCCCCTGGCTCACTCTCCACATTCGATCCCATCACAGAAGAAGAAGTCTCCAGGCTCCTCTCCTCTTCTCGTCCGACTACATGCACAACCGACCCCATTCCCTCACATCTCCTCCAGTCTCTCTCCCCAGTCGTCACAACTCACCTAACTACAATCTTTAATCTCTCCCTCTCCTCTGGCATTTTCCCCTCCTCCTTCAAACACTCTATCATTACTCCATTACTAAAGAAACCCACCCTCGACCCATCCTGCACAAACAACTACAGACCAGTCTCCAATCTTCCCTTCATCTCTAAACTCTTGGAGCGCCTGATATACTCACGCCTTACCCGTTACCTCTCCACTCACTCCCTCCTAGACCCTTCACAGTCCGGTTTCCGCCCCCTACATTCGACAGAAACTACACTCATCAAAGTGACCAATGACCTTCTGACAGCAAAACGTAATGGTGACCACTCTCTGCTCATTCTTCTCGACCTTTCTGCAGCTTTCGACACTGTTGACCATCCTCTCCTACTCTCTAGGCTCCAGTCACTAGGCATTAAGGACACTGCTCTTTCTTGGTTCTCCTCCTATCTTTCCGACCGCTCCTTCAGTGTTCTGTTTTCTGGCTCCACTTCATCTCCTCTTCCTCTCACTGTTGGGGTACCTCAGGGCTCAGTCCTTGGCCCCCTTCTCTTCTCTCTCTATACGGCCCCAATTGGACAGACCATCAGCAGATTTGGCTTTCAGTACCATCTTTATGCTGATGACACACAACTGTACACATCATCCCCTGACCTTACCTCCGCTGTACTACAGAACGCCACTGACTGTCTGTCTGCAGTCTCCAACATCATGTCTGCTCTCTATCTGAAACTCAACCTCTCCAAAACTGAACTTCTTCTGCTCCCACCATCTACTAACCTCCCTAAATCTGACATTTCCCTCTCTGTGGGTGGCACCATAATAACACCCCGACAGCAGGCACGCTGTCTGGGTGTTATGTTCGACTCCGATCTCTCCTTCACCTCCCATATACAATCTCTTGCACGCTCATGCCGCTTACACCTAAAGAACATCTCTAGAATCCGCCCTTTTCTCACCATGGAAACAACAAAAACTCTCACTGTCGCCCTGATCCACTCCCGCCTGGACTACTGTAATGCTCTATTAATTGGCCTCCCTCTCACTCGACTCTCCCCTCTCCAGTCTATCCTTAATGCAGCAGCCAGGGTTGTCCATCTGGCTAATCGTTACTCAGACGCGTCCGCTCTTCGCCAGTCGTTACACTGGCTGCCAATTCATTACAGGGTACAATTCAAAGTACTTGTTCTCACCCACAAAGCTCTCCACAGTGCGGCACCCCCTCCCTCATTTCTGTCTATCGGCCTAACCGACCGCTGCGCTCTGCAAATGACTTTCGACTAACCTCTGCCCTAATCCGTACCTCCCACTCCCGACTCCAAGACTTCTCCCGTGCTGCGCCAATCCTCTGGAATGCTCTACCCCAAGATATTAGGATCATCCACAATTTGCATAGTTTTAGGCGCTCGCTCAAAACGCATTTGTTCAGAGCGGCCTATCACATTCAGTAATCAAAGTCATGTTATGTTTGTGTGTGTGTAGCCCATTCACTATCTCCATCTAACCCCCACCCCCTGAAGATGGCTGGACCGTCATTGTAAATACATCATTGTAAATACAAACCTATGCTTTGTATCTCCCCCACCTCATTGTAGATTGTAAGCTCCACAAGCAGGGTCGTCTTATTTCGCTTTAATTATTGTATTGTTAACGTTGTTACTTATGACTGTTGTGTTTGAAACTGTTCAACTGTAAAGCGCTGCGGAATATGTTGGCGCTATATAAATAAAGATTATTATTATTATTATTATTATTATTAGCTGTCGGCTCATACCACAGACTGATCACATTCTTTCAATTAATAGTCATGAGTGGGGACTTGTCAATGGCGAAAGATGGAGGTGAAATAAACAGATCATGAATATGCTGGACTCCTAATTCACAGCACATATACAGTCATGGCCAAAAGTTTTGAGAATGACACAAATATTAATTTTTACAAAGTCTACTGCTTCATTTTTTCTAATGGCAATTTGCATATACTCCAGAATGTTATAAAGAGTGATCAGCTTAACAGCAATTACTTGCAAAGTCAATATTTGCCTAGAAAATGAACTTTATCCCCCAAAACACACTTCAACATCACTGCAGCCTTGCCTTAAAAGGACCAGCTAACATCGTTTCAGTGATTGCTCCATTAACACAGGTGTGGGTGTTGATGAGGACAGGGCTGGAGATCAATCTGTCATGATTAAGTAAGAATGACACCACTGGACACTTTAAAAGGAGGCTGGTGCTTGGCATCATTGTTTCTCTTCTGTTAACCATGGTTATCTCTAAAGAAACACGTGCAGTCATCATTGCACTGCACAAAAATGGCCTAACAGGGAAGAGTATCGCAGCTAGAAAGATTGCACCTCAGTCAACAATCTATCGCATCATCAAGAACTTCAAGGAGAGAGGTTCGCTTGTTGCCAAAAAGGCTCCAGGGCGCCCAAGAAAGACCAGCAAGCGCCAGGACCGTCTCTTAAAAGTGTTTCAGCTGCGGGATCGGGCTACCAGCAGTGCAGAGCTTGCTCAGGAATGGCAGCAGGCAGGTGTGAGTGCATCTGCACGCGCTGTGAGGCGGAGACTCTTGGAGCAAGGCCTGGTCTCAAGGAAGGCAGCAAAGAAGCCACTTCTCTCCAGGAAAAACATCATGGACAGACTGATATTCTGCAAGAGGTACAGGGTGTGGACTGCTGAGGACTGGGGTAAAGTCATTTTCTCTGATGAATCCCCTTTTCGATTGTTTGGGACATCTGGAAAACGGCTTATTCGGAGAAGACCAGGTGAGCGCTACCACCAGTCTTGTCTCATGCCAACTGTCAAGCATCCTGAAACCATTCATGTGTGGTGTTGCTTCTCAGCCAAGGGAATGGGCTCTCTCTGTCTTGCCTAATGGTACCAGAATGTCCTCCAAGAGCAACTTCTCCCAACCGTCCAAGAGCAGTTTGGCGATCAACAATGCCTTTTTCAGCATGATGGAGCACCTTGCCATAAAGCAAAGGTGATAACTAAATGGCTCAGGGAACAAAACAGAGATTTTGGGACCATGGCCTGGAAACTCCCCAGATCTTAATCCCATTGAGAACTTGTGGTCAATCATCAAGAGACGGGTGGACAAACAAAAACCTTCAAATTCAGACAAAATAAAAGCATTGATTTTGCAAGAATGGACTGCTATCAGTCAGGATTTGATCCAGAAGTTGATTGAGAGCATGCCAGGGAGAATTGCTGAGGTCCTGAAGAAGAAGGGTCAACACTGCAAATATTGACTTGCTGCATTAACTCATTCTGTCAATATAACCTTTTGCTACTCATAATATGATTGCAATTATATTTCTGTATGTGATAAAAACATCTGACAAACACACATAAAAACCAGAGGCCAGCAGATCATGTGAAAATATATTTGAGTCATTCTCAAAACTTTTGGCCATGACTGTACTGTAGATAAAAAAAATAAATGTTTTAAAACTACACCAAAACACAAATTATATACCACTGAAACCATGTGTCAATACTACTTCATGGCACCCTAAGGCTGGGTTCACACTTGCATACCGGGGCTCTGCGGATGGCTGCATACTTCCTCCCTGAAGCTCTGCCCACATACGCACTTCTGTTAAGGTCCGCCTACTTCTGCATGCATCCTGCGTACCTATCTTTAACATTGGGTAAGCAGGAAATGCGTATGTATGCGGATGCGTCGTTTTGACACGCCCATGGACCACGTGGGAACGCAGCTGTCCGCAGAGCCCCCGAAAGCTAATGTGAACTTAGCCTTAGAGAGTGCAGAGTAAAGCCCCCATACACATCCGACTAAGGTTGGCCGAACCTGCCGATATTGACAAGTTCGGCCAACACTCTAGTGTATGAGGTGCTGGCCAAATTATCTTTGTGAGATATGTTAATCAGACATGTTCAATTTCAGACTGCCGATTGCTTTGTTCTCCGTTGACCGACTTGTCAGTTGATCGATTTCTCAGAGAACACAGGAGACTTCAGCCAAGCTTGCGCTCCGGTATATGGGAGAGAAGACCGGAATGGCTGTCGGCTTTACGACCGGGATGGCTGTCAGCTGAACGATCAGCTGACAGCCATCTAATGTTTAGGTCTGTTTAAGGATCAGGCAGTTTTTGATTCCAGAACCATACCATTTTTTTTGTCTTGATATTCTAGATTGCAAAACTTTTTTATGTTTACATCTATCAGCAAGCCTTAATAAGGCCTTTTTTGTAAGACTAGTTCTTTTTATGTCTACACGTTATGCAAATATTTCATAGAAACCCTGATTCTTCAAAAAATAATTCCTGCATTTCCAGTTATATTGACTTTTTCTGTATCCATACTTACATGAGCAGCTCTACAGAAAACATTATTTTTTTCTAAGTACTGTATGTCCAATAAAATAAATGGTCCTCCAAAACTTGTAATTTAAAATATACATATCGACCTTTAAGCACAAAGCTTTTCAGTACACTTATTTCAGTAAATGGTGTACACCACATCCCACTTGTTATTGTCTTTCCAGAGCAAATGATCTAGTTGCTAGGTGGATATGTCCACTTTTAGTCCGGGCGTAGGAGTCAGCACTGACATCTGGATGAAGTGGGATGACATGACAACAGAGAGGACTAATTTAATGGAAGTGTAATGTGTTATCTGTCCTCTACCGTTACAAAATTTTTATTTATATACAGCTCTGGCAAAAATTAAGAGACCACTGCAAAAATTTCAGTTTGTCTGATTTTTCTCTTTATAGGTATATTTTTGAGTAAAATATAAATTGCTCTTTTATTCTATAAACTACTGACAACACATCTCTGAAATTCCAAGCAATAAATTCTGTATTTATTTTCAGAAAATGAGAAATGGTCAAAAGAACAAAAAATGCAGCGCTTGCAGACCTCAAATAATGCAAAGAAAGCAAGTTCATAATCATTTAAAAACAACAATACTAATGTTTTAACTCAGGAAGAGTTCAGAAATCAATATTTTGTGGAATAACCATGATTTTAAATCACAGCTTTCATGCGTCTTGGCATGCTTTCCACCAGTCTTCCACACTGCTTTTGGGTGACTTTATGCCACTCCTGGTACAAAAATTTAAGCAGTTCTTCTTTGTTTGATGACTTATGACTATCCATCTTCCTCTTGATTACATTCCAGAGGTTTTCAATAGGGTTCGGGTCTTGAGATTGGGCTGGCCAGACCATCATCCACACATTGATTGACCTAGCTGTGTGGCATGGCGCATTGTACTGCTGGAAAAACCAGTCCTCAGAGTTGGGGAACATTGCCTGAGAAGAAGGAATCAACTGTTTTTCCAGGATAACTTTGTATAAGGCATGATTCATACGTCCTTCGCAAACAATAACCTGTCCAATTCCAGCATTGCTGAAGCATCCCCAGATCATCACCGATCTTTCACCAAATTTCACAGTGGGTGCAAGACACTGTGGCTTGTACGCCTCTCCAGGTCTCCGACTAACCATTAGACGACCAGGTGTTGGACAAAGCTAACAATTAGACTCATCAGAGAAGATTACCTTACTCCAGTCCTCTACGGTCCAATCCTTATGGTCTTTGGCAAACTTCAGCCTGGCTCTTTTTTGCTTCTCATCGATGAAAGGCTTTTTTCTAGCTTTACATGACTTCAGCCCTGCCTCTAGGAGCTTGATATGAACTGTTCTTGCTGTGCACTTCACCCCAGCTGCCATTTGCCATTCCTTTTGAAGGTCACTTGATGTCATCTTGCGGTTGCTGAGTGACATTCGAATAAGATCACAGTCATCCCGGTCAGTGAAGTCGTTTTAGCCCTCTGTCGGTCTGTAGCCTTGTTGTCCCTAATGTCTACTGATTGACCTTGTTGTAATAGACTGCTCTCTTAGAAATTTTAATGATGGAGGCAACATGATGCTCTCTATATCCTTCTGCTAGTAAAGCCAGAATTGAGCCCTTCTTTTCCTCACCCAAGACTTTTCTTTTCAACTCCTTTGGCATGGTTAAAAATTATTTTTTCATTCCTATTACTTTTGGGATATTACTAGCACTTGTTTTGCCATCCAGCTTGTCCTATTGCAAGAGGATTGTGAACACCACAGCAGGGTTTTTCATACTTTCCTTCGTTAAATAAGATTTAGTTCTGGTGAATACCTAATCAGAAGCACATTAAGAAGAAAGAGGTGTACTCTGGTTGGAATTCAACTGACACTGGAATGGAATGGCTGTCAGACATGTAGAGAAGCTGATTTTTATATAACTGTGCAGTGGTCTCGTTAAAAAAAAATAAATTATATAATATATATATATATATATATATATATATATATATATATATATATATATATATATATATATACACACACACACACACACACACACACACACACACACAAACGTACTGGTATAATATAAATAATATTCTGTCCTAATTTTCTGAGATAACACTATCCTTAACGTTATTGTTTCACTAATTTAAAATTCTCTTCTTGCTGTCCTGATCGTCATCAACTAGAAACATTAATGTTTACATCTCTAGGCAGAAAACTAATCCTGATCACAAAACTGCAGGGTTCCTTCCTTTCCAGAGACAACCGTGCACCTGTGTAATGGGGACTTTATCAGCATAGATTTCAAAATTGAGGATAAACCAAATTTTCCTTTCACGGACATTAAAGGTCTTGAAGTTGATGACTAATTTGAATAAAAGTTCTTCGCTGTATAATGAAATGTTATGCAACTTTATTTACAGAATCCCTTCTTAATGTACAAAATTCCAAATGAATACAGTATATCTGAAGCAGTTCATGATAATAAAGAATTGTCCTATAAAGAAAGACACATGTCCATATTTTCTGTTAGGAAGTCACAGAGCCAGGGTCTATACTAGGAACGCCATGACACTAACCATGTAGATGTAGCTCATGCAGGTAAATTCAGCAGTAATGAGTTGGGATAAGGGGATCTAAACCTGCATGTATAAGCCAAGTCACATGGCAACTTTACTCTGAAAGCAACGGACTGTGATGAGACAACCCATTTAGACTAGCCAAGATGGAAACCGCTACCACTGTGTTCCTATGTGACATATGAGAAATCTCAGTATATATGACATATATAGGATAAATGTACAAGACTAAGGACAGCTGCACACAAGACTAAATTGTATAACATGCAGTTTTTGCTGCAGATTTCATGCATGAACCATTAAAAGGGGGAAATATGCTGTGAAAAATTATCAAAGTTGACCTGCTGTGTTGATTGTAATAGCAGCAAGTCAATTTCCATAAGGAAAATTTTAGCAGAATGGGGTTATGATTTGTAATTTCTTGCCCGCTACTGTATTCCACTGTGGATTTTACCTCCACTAATACACAGGTAGAATCCTCAGCAAATCCATCCCATGAAGATTAACCTTTAAATTAGATGCAGAATAAATGATTTAGTAAATGAGAAAAAAATCTTCTTGCATGAATCAGTCTGACCTCTACAACGACTCGGTATTGTACTCTGAAGGGCTGAACCCAGGAGAGAACAGTCACCTATAACGTTTAGAGGTTGTCAAGTAGCTTTGTGGCCATGTACTACGTCACTAGCGTTATTGCATTTCCCTTTTTTTAGGCATACTCAATTCATGTCATTATAACAAGGTTGGAAGCAAAGGATCAGATAAAAAAGTTTACAAGAACAAAGAAAATGGAGGTCTCCACTCATGCAAAACATATGAAAAAAGCAACAGAAGTAGTGTGACTGGTCAACCTGTAAAAGCGGCAAATTAGTTGCACGAATGTAAGGCTGCAGTGTCCCTTGAAATAGTGTCACACTCTTTGACCCACAATTATTATTTTAGGGAACCGGTCACCTTAAAAAAGCCATTTATCAGCAGATTTATGCTATATTTGAAGTTTCCCTTTACTGTGGTATATGGCCAATGAGCTTGGGGTTTTTCTTTAAGAATATACCACTTACTAAATTTGAGGCATCAACCTCAGTGTAGAATTATTCTTGAATGGCATAGCACCAAATATCAGTGATGTAAAAATGCCATTAATGAGGACCTGTCAGCATGTCAAAAGGGGCCAAATTTTGCTCTTATTTTATTCTGCTGCTACCCTGAGTGTTTTTTTTTAATTTACCATACAGTTCAAGAGATATCAATTTTTTTATTTAGTGCATTTTTTTTTATGATCTTTAACAAGTTGGCTCATAGGCTAATGATGAAGAGCATCCTAAGTATACGCCTCTAGAGAATCCTGCCTGCCATGTCCCCTTGGTAAATACCAGAAAAATTAGTCGTAAAACAAAAAAGCCCTTCTCTCTGGAACTGGAACTAATGAACAAACAATGGAATTCTCAGGAGAGCAGTGAAAATAAAATCAGAGGAAAAACTGGCCTATTTTGACCTGGCGATAGGTCCTATTTAATTAAGGGTTTGTCTTATGAAAGTCCTGAAGCACACAAAGAAAAAAAACTCAGTGGTTGATACCTTTTAATGACTAACTGAAAAGGTCTCTTCATCAGGCATTGACTAATACAAAATCTGAAGAGTCACATATTTAGGCACAACACAGCACAGAAAGAAATGCTAAAATAGATAAGACAAGTGACGTGAAGCAGAATTATCATTATGGGATAGGGATAGACAAATATTGGACCAGTTCATAGATATGGAGTGGAAGTTTTATTGTCCTCTGGAGTCTGGTTCTGTGTTGTGATGCCCCACAAGGTCTTAGGAGCAAATTCCTTAATTGATGTAAAAAGACATAAATCCATGCAACACATTCATTCCAGCATTGAGAGTGTCAAGGGTCGTCATGAGCTTGTACTCCCAAACTTTTCTGTCTCTCTGAGATGTGAAGTTACCTTTCAATACCATACAGGAAAGATATATATATTTGTACCGTGTTAGCCATTAAAAGGTATCAACCACTGAGGACTCTCAATTCTAAATATTCTTCTTTCAATACCAATAATTTCATGTGTATGGTCCTGTGATCAGGCATACAAAAATGTTTTGCCACAGGTAGATCCATTCTTTTTTCTCTTATTGTGTGGCGGTGCGAATTCATCCTTGTTCTCGGTTTTTGCCCAGTATTTACACAATAAATATGACAGGACAGTACTTTTAAAGGGAACCTGTCGCTTGATTCATGCTGTCTAAACCACAGGCAGCATGAATAAAAGTCTAGCTGTACAATTTTGAAGATTCAGCTGTGGACCATAGATTGACTTTTCCCAGTGCCACTCCAGGTAATTGACAAGTTTCTTCTGTGAGACCTGTCAATCTCCTCAAACATCGCTGGGAGAAGCCAGACATGGGTGTCACCAGACTAGTCTCATCTCTGCCTATGGTCAATGGCCAGGTCTTGAAACTCTATTTTAGCTGAAACTCCATAGCGATTCACAGAAAAATACACCTGGCTGCAATCGTGCAATTGGGCTTTGATTCATGCTGGATGTAGTTTGGGCAGAATGAATCAAGCGACAGGTTCCCTTTAACAGACTTTCCAAGTAAAGGAACACTCATGACAATAAGGATGTCTGTTTTATGCTTAGCACAGGGCCTGACAGGGGTAAGTACATGACAAAGGGCTTCAATAGGTACCACTGAAGGATTCCCCATTTTATACTACCCCATCCCCTCCTTCCCTGTACCAAGGAAACCTCAATGTATCAGTTTGTTTCTTGAATTTTCTTTTAATGGTATAAGTATGAGTCATGTTTGCATTTAGTAAAGTGGAAACATCCCAAATTATAGAAAATCTAGATACCATAGAAGCCCACATGTTAGTGCCTAATACTCTTTATTGACCCTTTGCTACAGTCCCTACTCACAATTACAGTTTATTTAGTATATTTTTTATCTTACAGCCTTGTGTAACACTTGCCGCTGCCAGCGCCATGATTTTCACAAACTGTCTTGCTATATTGCTTTCCTGCAGAGAATCCCTGGGCTTACAAGGATCAATACATGTACAAGATATCTTACAGGGCAGACAATGTGCTGTGACACTGTCAGACACCACTTCAGGACTTCACCTAAACATTTCCAAGACCTTTTCTGAAAGTCACCAGACTATATATTAGGACAGTGATGGCTCACTAGCTTGAGGTAAAGTTCAGCTGATACATTGCTACAGAACTTCTGGCAATTTTACGCTTCATCCCTCTCTCTGTCATCGGTGAAAAGACCTCCTTGGCAAGTAGACCCATTATTTAGAACACATGAAGTCTCTAATTTTGCCCTGTGCATTTATTTCCATCAGTTGAGTCACGTTATTCACCCTAGGCCCGGAAGCGGATTTCCCTCTGGATCCAAAACATGATGTAAAATCCAACACAATTATTAGATTAAGGCAGATGAATTAAAGGTGTCTTTATGAAAGGAGTGAGAGCACATCTGAAGAATTACACTGTGCCAAAATCGGACTGAAATTAAAACCTATAATCATGGGCAAAATCTATTGGTACCTTAAACCCAGCTGTTCCCTTGGGAAATTGGTGTCACTAATTAAAGCGAGTTACAACTTCTATTGAGTCCAGTTTCACAGATCAGTTTTTGGTACATGTGCTATCTGCTATTTTGGCAGATAATTTATGGTCCTGTTACAATGAATGGGCCTTTTCTCATGTCCTTTTTTCGTGGACTGATGGTCTGCCACAAAAAACCTGAGACATGTTCTAATATGATCCGTGTTGCAGATCAAACTCGCTAATGCTCGTCATTGGCCCCATGAAAACAGACAGCATAGACGTCATTCGTATGTTGATCTAAAATTATAATTAACTCACCCAAAATAATATTATACTAATAAATAAAACAATTAAAAAAACATATGCATAAATATAATTTCCTTAACTACAATTACATACACAAAAACTGAAGAAAACAGAACTAAAAACACTCCCATTAAAACCTTACAAAACGGAAAAGGCAGTATGGTCAACAATATATGACAATATGGCAACAAGATTAATGAAAAAATATATCTGTAATTAATCAAAGAAAGTGGTGGGGGGTTCTATAGGGCCTACACAAACATAGAATCAAACATGATAATAATCAGGGAATCAAAAAATTATTGTAAACAGGAATATCATGATTACGATTATAAAAGCTTTAATTTCATGCCGCAGGCGGCCCTTGCGTAGACTTATCTTGCAATGGGCTTCAGTAAAATGGAGCAGGCGCAGATTGCCCTCTGGAGATTTTCAGTAAAATGGCGCCAGTGGGGGAGCATGCCCAGACTGAAATCTCGGATCGTCATTGAGTCGAGATCTTAATTTGCGAAACGCCAGCACTGGTGCGATTTTCCTGGAGTTCATTCTGCGCAAGAGTCTAGAACAGTGCAGGTGGGAAATTTAAATAAGGGAGAGGATAAAGACACCAGAGGCAGCGGAAGGGCTGTGGCAGAGCTGAAGACCCTACCCACAGTTCCACCCAAAACATCTAATCATCATTTTAAAACAACCAGGATTTGGATTTCTTCACTAACAGTATAACAGCACCATTGTGGGCATACCTTTAGGTTAATATGCATAACCCTTATGATAGGTTCTCTTTAAATGAAACTGATCAAAATAAGCTAATATTTACAATAAATAACAATTGATATCAGAAAGACGACTCAACCAGAGCTTCTAATAAAGTGCCATATTACAATAGCACCAACACCCATCAGCACTCGTCATCATCAAAGCACCATTTAGTAAACCACACTGCCCAGTACCCCGATGCACATTTCGTCTGTTAGCTTTGTTGGTTCATATGCTGTCTGTATTTTAACATTTATTAAGTAGTAGGAGCTAAGATTATTTTGTGCGTGCAAGAGAGAACAATGGATGAAGTAAGGATTGTGAAAACTGACATATGGATCATAAATGTGTTCAGCACACTGAAAAAAAAACAGTCCATATTTTAAATTTGAGAAAAAAGAAGGATGTGTGAAATCGACCTTAGACATAGTCGTCTATCTTTATGTATTGTCCTCTCGGTGTTCTCAATAGTTAAGATATTATAAAGTGGTTTCTCACACAAAATACATCACTGCTTAAGTTAAAAGTTAAGCTTCCTTCAGAAAGCTAAAGGTGAAACGTGCGTCGGAGTTCTGGATCATCTTCCCTTTGGTCAGCTACTCTTTAGACATATGGTATGTTTGCATCTGACAGCTTAATTCTATTGTTTGCACTTTATACCACTGTGGTATATTACATATATATTGTCCTATGCATAGCTACTTTCTTTAAATAATGAATATTTCTGTATTTTTTACCATGTATTTGACCCTCATCTATATGATAATTTTTTCCATATTTTTCCTCAGCATGACCTTGCTCATTTTTATATACCGTAGTTTTTTTTGTCATTTTTTTGTATGTTATAAATAAATTGATATTTCTATTGGGTTATGTGTTTTCTGTAGGTCACTGTTTAATTATCACACATTATGTAATCTTTATACAATTTATTCAGTTTCTTCTAAATTTTCTCTCAGAGAGCATAATGCTCCCCTGCCTCTTGGCTTACTGTTTGCCAGGGAAAGTGTGCTCCGGAAGATTGACTGTATGGACCGGCAGCATAAGTGAGTTGTGCTCTCTCTGATACTGCAGTAACGCAGATTTTTATGGATACATTTCTACCATAGACCTAGAAAACTGTATTTGCTCATGTACTTTTTTTTTAGTGTAGATGTATGAAAACGGATCTCACACTGATGTACAAAATAAAAAAATGACTCACAGATGGCCCACGGATGAAAGGAAGAAAAAAAAATTGTCAAAGTTTTCTGGATCAAAACGCCAATAATTTCTCATATGCTTTTCTGCAGGGCCCCTTAGCTCCTAGATGGAATTGACATAAGTGATAAGCACTTAATCCCTATGAAGATACCATTTCACACAAAGGTCTAAAGTTAATATATTAGGTTATGACTAAAGCCCCCGTCACACAAAGCGATCTCACTAGCGAGATCGCTGCTGAGTCACAAGTTTTGTGACGCAACAGCGATCTCGTCAGCGAGATCGCTGTGTGTGACAGCTATCAGTGACCGGCCCCCCTGCCGGGTATCGCTGATCGTTCATGAAATGTCAGGACTTTTTTTGGGTCGTTGGTCTCCCGCTGGCTAGCACGCATCGCTACGTGTGTCAGGTGAGAGAGCAACGACCAGCGCACTGGTAACCAAGGTAAATGTCGGGTTTCTAAGCAGCGCGCGGTGCTTATTAACCCGATGTGTACCTTAGTTACTAGCGCGCTGATGCAGGGAGCTGGTAACCAAGGTACACATCGGGTTTCTAAGTGAAGCGCGCCTCTTAGAAACCTGATGTGTACCTTAGTTACCAGCTCCCTGCATCAGCGCGCTGGTAACTAACGTACACAGCGACGCGCGCGCTCGGCGTCGCTGGTGCTGATCGCTGGTGAAGCTGTCTGTTTGACAGCTCACCAGCGATCATGTAGCGACACACCAGCAATCCTGACAAGTTGATATCGTTGTCGGGATCGCTGGTGAGTCGCTATGTGTGACGGGGCCCTAAGCGACATTACACCAGACACACTCAACTTTCCAGGAGGAGGTGCAGCATTCTTTAGAAACAATGAAGCTTTAACACTGAAATCAAGCTGATGTGATAAGATATCCATGAATTACATGGGCAAACAAAGCACCATGCTGATAAGATGAACATGGAGGACATTCCACATACTTTGTATCAGGGGTGGGCAAACAAAAGTTTACTGTTTAAGTCCAATTATTTATTCTGTTTCATAAAACATAGTAAGATACAATATTATCCCTCAGACCATTAAATAATGGCATATAGATGCTATTGTCCATAGCTTTATGAATTTAGTTCTTGTAATTAACACAAACAGAGAATATTGTATAAAGAGTAACTAGTACATAGTAGGTCTGAGGAATTTGGAAATTTATCAAAAAACTAATTTTGTTTTACTGAGTAAGTTTCCCCCACGTTTTGAAGAAAGTGACACATAGGGTCATTTCTGAACTCATTCCCTCGCCAAATGAAAGGCAAGTGCCTGGAATGCTTAGCGCTAGAGGTTAGCCCACAAGTTTCACTGGTTTGCCTACTGTATTAAGATACAGGGCAAATGAAAACGGAATCATTGCTGAGGGTGAATGAAAGCCTAAGAATGAATCTGATCTTACAGGGTCTTATAGGGTGCTATTTAGCTTTCTAAGAAGCATCAGTGGGCATCAGTGTGAAACGATCTAGCTCGGGGCTTCTCGACCTTTTTAAAGGGAATCTGTCAGTTGATTTGTGCTACTAAAACCACGGGCAGCAAGAATCAGAGCCTGGCTGCATAATTCAAAGCAAACAGTTTAAAAAACTCGGTCCAGCGACTACAGGTAGAGCCACAGGTAGAGACAAGACTAGCCGGTGGTACCACTGCTGCCTTCTTCTCTGACCACTTTAGTTGATTGACAGGTAGAGCGGTGCTAGGTGAAGCCGTCTGGGGCTGCGATGAAATAGCCTGGTTTCTGTCTGTTGTCCCCAACGCTCTAGCATTTCAGATAAAGACATACCTAGCTGGAATCAGCTGCCTGTTCTATGTGCAGCAGAATATGATGGACAGATTCCCTTCAAGCTAAGTACCCTGTGCTATATTAGGGTAATGCCACTACCATGACAATATGTTGCTTCAATATATAAGTTGATAAATATGGGTACAACCTGCAACAGTGCTTCCCAGTCTTAGTACCACAGGGAAACTTCAAAAAAATATCAAGACTATTGTGGGACCTCTAATGCTACTACCTAAACCATTTCAGGTGACTACCTAGTGAAGGTTGCGAGAATGTCAAAGGTGTTTAAAGCTGTCATCAGAGTAAAAATAGTTCTTTGAGGAATTTAAGGTTAAACACATGTTCCTATTTGTTTCACACGTGTTTCTTCATTTCTTATTTCCATATGTGTATGTACCTTTGTTGTTTTGCTGCCTCCACTCTGAATCTACAATGTGCACATTTCAACAAGAACCAGGAAAACCAATGCATGAACAGGTGTGTACAAACTTTGACTGATACTTTATAACCTATCATGTTGAGCCAGAGGAAGGCAAATCCCAATGAGACAGGAACCAATTGCCCCATGTTAGGGGAATATTTGCTTCCCGACTCCACATGACAGTTCTAGTTCTGCTGCTCAACATCTCATCTGCAGAATCTAGTATCCATAACTTGTAATATTATGCCCTAAGAAAGTCATCCACGTCCTCCATGAAATTGTTTAATGAATCGACCATTATGGTATGTTCTGGTAGGGTTCCATAACCTCACCGCTCGCCCATTAAGAAATCGCTGTACGTTAGCTTAAGGTTAAGGATGATTTTCTGCAAAAATGGAGGGACCGATAACTAAATAAAATGTATGATTTTTATAGGTACCAAGAACCCAAGAAAGCTATATGGTTAGTTTGAACGGACAGACTTTCTATTAGATGGGACTCCTTCCCATCTTTCCATGCTAATTTCGCAGCTATGTTTTCCTAAAGAAGCAGTTGGCACTTGCCTTCCATTCATGTGTGTCATTTGTCAAACCGCTAATGACCATGTTTTGATGGTGATGTAGAAAACCGGATAAACCAGTTGCCCACATGTTCACTGCCTTGAATGGATTATTCCCGTGCTGAGTATATTTGTAATCCAGGAAATAAAACAGTATCCAGAGCTCAGAAGTAACAAAAAAAAACATGTTTTTATTGGGCGATACAATAATAGATTATATTGTTCTTGTACTTGTATATACTCCACTTTTGCTTTTCTACAAAGTGATCTACATTCCTTTACAAAACAGCTCTATTTGAATAAATGGGGCAGTGTTGTCATTCACTGCACAGTGGGCAGCCAGGAATATTGCTGTGCACAGAAAAGTTGTGAATAAAGTTCTAAGCATGCTGCGATTGTCAGCGTACTACGACCGTAGTACGCCAATGCAAGTCTATTGGTGCGCAAAAAATACGGATTACACACGGACCACACATGTGACTTGCGAGAAATACGCACCAGGTGTCTTTTAGCAAAGCCGGCAATTCAGTGCACTATACAGTAAACTCACACTGACAGTTTTAATAAAGAAACGAAAGAGTAGATATATACACATAGAATACATATATATATATATATATATATATATATATATGCATTCTATGTGTCTATATCTATTCTTTGGTTTGTGTTAGAAACCCTGTCATAGGGCTCCATTATATGTCCATTTTGCAAGCCTGCGAGAAAATCTCGCCATACGGATTCCATACGGATGCTTACATGTGCAAAATACGCGACCACACCTTGATTGCGGATGACATACAGAGCACTGTTTAGGGGCCATTCATCCGTATTACGCATGTAAAATACTGACCGTATTTTGCGTCGGTTAGTGTGACCCCGGCCTTATAGTTCAGCTGACATGTGCCCGGAAAGGTGCCAGCTCAGCGCCGGTGCCCGCACCAAACATGGGGAGTCTGACTTGGGTGTATTATTATAATCAACCTTGGAAAAGGTATTTAAAGCTTGGACAAAGTCACCCGCCAGCCTTGATATTTATTTTAAAAATGTCTACAGCTGAGGACATTTTTCCTTATTATGAAATATAACAATGAATCTTTCCATATGGAAACAAACTTAAAGGGGTTGTCCCACTAACAAAATACATTATTAATAGATCTTAGAATAAAATATTGGAATACTATAAATGCTATATAAGAGCAGGAAAAAGCTTATGGCCCAATGGCCTGATTTAAATATGTAATAACAGAAGATAAAAAAACCTTGAATACAAATAAATTATAGTGCCAGCAATAGTGCCCCCAGATACAATATGATACCCCAGTGAATTCCTCAACATTATCCCTCCACACAAACGGTATGATGATCTTCTGTATCCCTCTCCTTACCCCAGCAAAGTATGGTGACCCCAAAGTATGATCTCCCCACTGTAACTCTCACACAACCCTCCACATATTATAATGGACCCCCACATAGTCCTCCATACAGTATAATGGATCCCATATAATGCTCCATACAATGGGAACGGAAAGTATTCAGACTCCTTTAAATTTTTCCGCTTTGTTTCATTTCAGTCATTTGGTAAATTCAAAAAAGTTCATTTTCTTCTCATTAAGGTATACTCTGCACCCTATCTTGACTGAATAAAAGACATAAATGTAGAAATTTTTTGCAAATGTATTAAAAAGGATTAACTGAAATATCTCATGGTCATAAGTATTCAGACACATTTTTAAGTCAAATGCTGTCCATTTCCTTGTGATCCTCCTTGAGGTTCTACTTCTTCATTGGAGTCCAGCTGTGTTTAATTAAACTGATAGGACTTGATTTGTAAAGGCACACACCTGTCTAAAGACCTCACAGCTCACAGTGCATGTCAGACCAAATGAGAATCATGAGGCCAAAGGAACTGGCCAAGGAGCTCATAGACAGAACTGTGGCAAGGCACAGATCTGGCCAAGGTTGCAACAGAATTTCTGCAGTACTCAAGGTTCCTAAGAGCACAGTGTCCTCCATAATCCTTAAATGGAAGAAGTTTAGGACAACCAGAAGTCTTTCTAGACCTGACTGTCTAGCCAAACTGAGCAATCATGGGAGAAGACCCTTGGTGAGAAAGGTAAAGAAGAAACCCAAGATCACTGTGGCTGAGCGCCACAGATGCAGTATGGAGATGGGAGCAAGTTCCACAAAGTCAACTATCACTGCAGCCCTCCACCAATCGGGCCCTTATGTCAGAGTGGCCTGACGGAAGCCTCTCCTCAGTGCCAGACATATGAAAGCCCTCATAGACTTTCTAAAAACACCTGAAGGACTCCCAGACTATGAGAAATAAGATTCTATGGTCTGATAAGATGAAGATAGAACTTTTTGGTGATAATTCTAAGCGGTATGTGTGGAGAAAACCAGGCACTGGTCATCACCTGCCCAATACAATCCCAACAGTGAGACATGGTGGTGGCAGCATCATGCTATGGGGGTGTTTTCAGCTGCAGGGACAGGACGACTGGTTACAATTAAAGGAAACATGAATGCGAACAAGTACAGAGATATCCTGGATGAAAACCTCGTCCAGAGTGCTCTGGACCTCAAACTTGGCCGAAGGTTCACCTTCCAAAAACACAATAACCCTAAAGCTAAAATAAAGGAGTGGCCTCAGAACAACTCAGTGACCATTCTTGACTGGCCCACACAGAGCCTTGACCTAAACCCAATTGAGCATCTCTGGAGAGACGTGAAAATGGCTGTCCACCAACTTTCATCATCCAACCTGATGGAACTGGAAAGCATGTGCAAGGAAGAATGGCATAGGATCCCCAAATCCAGGTATGAAAAACTTGCTGCATTGTTCACAAGAAGACTCATGGCTGTATTAGCTCAAAAGGGTGCTTCTACTCAATACTGAGAAAACGGTCTGAATACTTGTGACCCTGTGATATTTCAGTTTGTCTTTTTTAATAAATTTGCAAAAATTTCTAAATTTCTGTTTTTTTTTTATCAAGATGTGGTGCAGAGTGTACATTAATGAGAAAAAAATGAACTTTTTTGAATTTACCAAATGGCTGCAATGAAACAGTGAAACATTTAAAGGGCTCTGAATACTTTCCATACCCATTGTACATTATAATGGGCCCCACATATAGCTCCATACATTTTAATGGGCCACACATAGTGCTCCATACAGTATAATGGACCCCACATGGTGCTCCATACAGTATAATGGGCCCCACAGAGTGATTCATACAGTATATTGGGCCCCACAGTGTTACATACAGTTTAATGGGCCCCACATAGTTCTCAATACAGTATAATGGGCCCCACATAGTTCTCAATACAGTATAATGGGCTCCACATAATGCTCCATACAGTAAAATAGGGTTCACACAGTGCTCCATAGTATAATGGGCCCCACATATTACTCCATACAGTATTTTGGCACTACATAGTGCTCCATACAGTATAGTGGAGCCCACATAGTCCTCCGTATAATATAATGGGACCCACATAGTGCTCCATACAGTATAATGGGCATGACATAGGTCTGCATACAATCTAATGGGCCCTACATAGTGCTCCACAGTATAATGGGACCTACATAATGCTCCATATAGTATAATGGCCCAACATAGTGCTCCATACAGTATAAAAGGGCCCTGCATTGTCCTCTATACAGAATGGGCCCCACATTAAAATAAATACTCACTTCTCCCCGGTCCCCCCACAGCCAAATACTCACCCTGCGGGGGCCAGAGTTTGACATATGTGTTCTACTGCATCAGACTTGCCAAACTTTACAACTTTTTTTATACGCATTAATGAGAGTCTATTTATGTGCCAAACTATGTGCCATAAGTTTGTCCTGCTTTATAGGTAAAAATCGTCTTCAGAGAGGAAGAGGACTAGAACTCCAGTGCCAACTATTGGATGTAGCAATCCTAAACGTCAATGTTTTAAATGAGCCTTGCCACAGAACTTAGGATAAAAAGCCAAACCAAACACGTGTTTTGGGGTGTTTGTCCCTCATCAGTGCAAAGCAGGAGGTATGATTTGGCTAGAAAATAGGCCTCTGTCATGGGACATAGTCAAATTAGTCATTCTAATGGAGTGTCTGGTTTGGCCTTTTATCCTAAGTGATGTGACAAAGGTTGTTAAAAGGGTCAATATTGACTTTTAGGATTGCGACCTCTAATAGGTGGAGCTAGAGCTCACTGAGCTCTAGTCCTCTCTGAAGACGCTATTTGCATATTTACTTCCCAGAGAAGAATTACATGGCCTATAAGTCTCCTTACAACAGCATGGCAGTTTGCAAAAGAAGAAATGCTCTAGAGTCCATTTACAAAGGCCTACTGGCAGCACAAAATGACTGTGGATTGGTAAACTTTTGAAAGGCAACTGTTACATTAATGTTTATTTATTTCATCAATAGTACATGTGAAAACAAGCAACTTTGTAATATATGTGATCAAAGAAATCTGCTTCTTTCTTCTCCTGACTTAGCTTTCATTTTCAAAGTTCTAAATTTCCACGAAAAATCTATATTCAGTGAAGACAGATTGTTACATTACTGAGAGAGGAGATTATAGTTGCTACTTATGAAAATCTATGTAGGACAGAGGGGGAGCTAGAGACAGAACTTCTCCCTTCTCTCCCCCTCCCCTCCCTTCTCTCCCCCTCCCCTCCCATCTACATAGAGTCTTATCAGTACCAACTGCCATCTCCTATCTCAGTAATATAAAAATCTGTCCTCACCCAACAGATTTTACTCAGGAATTGAGAATTTTAAAAATCAATAAATCAGTCCACAAATGTTGCTTATTTTTAAGTGTAATATTGATTTCTGAAATAAAAATTAAAACAACGGTTGCTCTTTAAACTTTGGTCAATAGTTGTCTGACTGCCTGGTTACCCAAACCAAAGTAGAACAGAAACTGTGCATTTCGCGGTTTCATCGGGTGATCGGCAGCCTCAACACGGCAAGATAATCGCTAAACATGCGTTTTTAACAACGCTCATTCATGGTTACCTTGCGATGTTAATTCCCCTTTAGACTCTTGCTTTATCGTAAGAGTTAGATTTGTTGATATTAACCCTTTGGTTATGTATACCAATATAATCCAGAACAAGAACATTCCAGAATGTTTAGCTCATGACCGTCATACACTGATAAACCCGACCACTGGTTAAACAAGGTGCAAAGAGCAAATTGTATCATCAGGGGTATATTAGCCAATAAATAGTCATATCATTAGGTCTGTGCTAGACAATCAACAGTTGAGACCAGATCAATGCTAGAAGTGTGCAGAGGTTAATTCTACTCTCACTCTCAAAATCTCAATCCTGCAAGAAAAAACAGGGGTTACCCAGATTAAATAATGGAAGCTGAAAATAATGCATGTTTCTTTTTTTCTTACCTCATTGATATACTATGTATATACCTGTATATATTTGTTGACATATTTTTGTCTTCTTTGTAGCTTTTAGTTATACTTTGCATATTTTTGCATGTTTCTTTTTTTTAGTCTTTTTTCTTTTGCACTTATTTTTGTGTTACATTTTTTTATTTAAAAATGGTTGTTTTTTTATTTTTTAACATATCATAATTTACTTTGTATTTAAAAAGAAAAATCTTGAAACTTTCACACTGGCCACTAGGGCAAAGGTGTTGTCCACTACTCAGACAACCCCTTCTGATTTCCTATGCTTTCACCTTGTTATGCAGTAAGGGTCCCGTTTCACTTAGCGACGCACCAGCGATCTCGACAATGATACGATCTGGTAAGGATTGCTGGTGTGTCACTAAATGGTCGCTAGTGAGCTGCCAAACAGGCAGATCTCACCAGCGACGCAGCAACGATCCAGCGGTCCTCGGCGGTCGTTGGTACCTTGTCACACAGCAGCTTTTCTGAACGATTCCAGCCTGCGTCCCTGAGTTCTGCGTCGCCAACGACGTCGCTCGTCGAGTCCAACACACCGATGCGCCCTGGCCAGCGGGACGCCGACGATGAAAAAATGGCCCAGGACATTCGAGCACGATCAGCGATATCCAGCGGGGGGGGGGGGGGGGGGGCGGTCGCCGCTGCGTGTCACATGTAGCGAGATCGCTGGCGAGGTCACTGCTGCATCACAAAATCGGTGACGCTTCAGCGATCTCGCTATGTGAGACGGGGGATTAACAGCTTACTCAACTCCACTGCTGGCGTTGATCCAGCAGTGTTGGCACTGGCTCTCCCTGGGATCATGTGACATTATGTCACGCGATCCCTGTGGCCAATCAGCCATGACTTTAGTCTCCCCACCTTCAGATGAACCATATTCATTTGGAGGAAATGAGAGAGCAGTAGCTCAAAAGTGGCTTTCATAATAATGTCACGTAATCCCTCGAAGAGCCAGTGTCAATATGGCTGCAATGGAGCCAACACTGGAGGTGAGTATAGGTTATTAATTTCAAAAGGTTAAACATTGGGATTCACAAGGGATTTTCCGAGTAGTGGACAACCTCCTTAACTTTCGGTTCTTTCAGGAAAGAACACATGTTAATCGCAGTGGTCAGACGCGGACCCTATCTTTAATATTAAATCATCTAATAAGCCTGTGCATTTGTCAATGTGAAGGCAATGAGAGCAGGGTTATCTGTAACATCACTTACTGTCATTGCAATCCTGCCTCTACTGATAAGAAGCCTGCTGAAAACTCTTCCTGAAACCACAGATGTACTAAAAAAAGACCCAGTGGCCAATGTGAAAAATTGCAAGATTACTATTTCTATTTATTTCTTTTGCTTTTCTTTTTTCTAATGAAGAATGGGGTATGAAAAAATACAAAAATCATTACCTTTTTTCAATATTCATTTACCACACAAAAGTCGATTTAAACAATAGGTACTTTTCTGATGATAGCTTCCCTTAAGAGGGGTTCTTCAATTTATATGTTGGGGACATGATTTTGTGGCACTAATATATAGTATTATAGATTCTCCTACTGCTATTGTTAGTGCAGTCTCCCTCACAGATTGCACATTTCTCCTGTTCACAAAATGGCAGCAGGTGGTAGAGAATATAACCAGACCTTTATCATCCTCCTCCAATTCAAAACCTTTCCTTATGGGAAAGCGGTTTTACCATTGGACTAGGCAGATGGACAGGTCTGATATCATGTTTCTCCATAAGCAGCCATTTTATGGACAGAAGAGCTGTGCAATCTGTGAGGGAGGCTGCACTACAAGCAGACTGATGAGGAGAGCATGTCACACTTCTATTCAGTATTAGTAAGTGCCACAAAATCATATCACCAAGTTGGTGAAATAAGGATAAATTGGCTATCCCCTCTAATGCAAGCAGAATAAGGTGGTGCTAGGTAAGACCCTTTTCACACATCAGTTTTTTGCCATCAGTCACAATCCGTTGTTTTTTGAAAAAAAAAACGGATCCGGCGACTGATGCCGCTGGATCCGTTTTTTTCTCATAGACTTGTATTAGCGACGGATGGCCTCACATTTCGTCTGTCATTCGCCGGCGGCAGGACACGACGCAAAAGCAACGTTTTTTGTGTCCATCGAAAAATCAAAAGCGACGGATCCGTCTCTCTCCGTCGTTTGCTAGAATGAAAGCCTATGGGTGCAGGATCCATCGTCATCCATCAAATGACGGATGCCGGTAACGGATGAGTTTTTTTTTTAACTGAGCATGCTCCAGAAAGGTTAAAACACAAAAGAAAGAATATATATATATATATATATATATATATATATATATATATACACACACATACACACATCATTGAGAATTCCCGAACCGGACATGATATGACACATGGTTTACATATAGTAAACCATGTCATATCAAAACAATTTGTATATGTCAGTGTTTAACCAATTTAGTAGTTTGTCTTAGGAAAAATTTGGAACTCTAGGGGTTAAAATTAAGGCTATAATCACGGAAAAAAAAAATTTCTCCGCCAGAGAGGGAAAGCCAGTGAGTGAGGGCAGATATTAATAACCTAGAGAGAGACCATTGTTTTTGTCCCCCAAGGCTAAAAAATCTGCCCCGAGCCACCCCAGGAAAGGCACACCTATAAGATGCGCCTTTTCTGGCACTTAGCCTCTCTATTCCCATGGCCTTTAGTGGTGGCTCATGGGTTAATAATGGGTTAATGTCACCTTGCTACTGAAAGGTGACATTAAACCGGGCTAATAATGGAGAGGTATCAATAAGACCGGAGATGAAATGATTAGCGTAGGAAAGTTTCTGAACTTTTTCCCATGCTCCTGAGTTCACCTCAGGTCAGCCAGGGACTCCGCGCAGCCTCACTGACTACCGCTGACGTCAGAGAGGCTGCGCAGAGTCCCTGGCTGACCTGAAGTGAATTCGATAGTGTGGGAAAGTTTCTGAACTTTTTCCCACATTGTCAGATCACCTCAGGTCAGCTTGGGACTCAGCGCAGCCTCAGTGACGTCATCAGTCGTCGGTGAGGCTGCACAGAGTTCCCCACTGACCTGAAGTGAACTGACAGTGTGGGAAAAAGTTCAGAAACTTTCACACGCTAATCAGTTCATCTCCGGTCAGCCAGGGCGCCTGTGCAGACATGATTTCCTTCATTCTGCAGTGGTTTACAGTGGGGCTGGTAGCATTAGCACCGGTCCCTGTTGTAAACTAGTTAACCTCTTGTGATGGATTGCAGTGGGGGACCTGACTGAACGGCGGAGAGGTATGGATATTGTTGGTTTTTTATTTATTTTTTTTTACAGAACAAGGGCTTTTGTTGGATTGGCAGAATAAACTTGGTCAAAAACTTAGTGTATTTATTTCATTAAAATAATTTTAATTAATGTGTGTCTTTTTTTACCTTTTACTACTATAGGATTAATAATGGAGAGGTGTCTTATTGACACCTCTCCATTATTAACACGGCTTAATGTCACCTTTCAATAGCAAGGTGACATTAACCCATTATTATTAACCCATGAGCCACTGCTAAAGGCAATGGGAATAAAGAGGCTAAGTGCCAGAAAAGGCGCAACTTACAGATGTGACTTTTCTAGGGTGGCTGTGGGAAGATTTTTTTTAGCTGGGGGGGGCAAAAACAATGGTCCCTCTCTAGGCTATTAATATCTACCCTCACTCACTGGCTTTCCCTCTCTGGCGGAGAAAATTGCGCGGGAACCCACGCAATTTTTTTTTCCGCGATTATAGCCTTAAATTTAACCCCTAGAGTTCCAAATTTTTCCTAAAACAAACTACTAAATTGATTAAACACTGACATACATAAATCGTTTTGATATGACATGGTTTGCTATACGTAAACCATGTGTCATATCATGTTGGGTTCGGGAATGATTTTACAGAAGCCGGCAATTGATTTAGCGGCTATTATGCCATGTAGAACTCTATGAACTATAAATATATATGTGTCTCATTGACATATACAGTATATATATGTATTCTATGTGTATATATCTATTCTTTCGATTCTAACATGTCAGTGTGATTTTACAGTACAGCGCACTGAATTGCCGGCTTTTAAAAAACGGATCTGTCGAAAAACGGAAGAAACGGATGGAAAAACTGATGCGACGGATCCGTCTTTTTGCCGGATCCGCTAGCCAACGGATTGTGACTGATGGCAAAAAACTGATGTACCCTCCGGAAGGAAAGCAAAGGCTGTGATCACACCCAGGGTGCTGCAGCCTCATTTGTATCTTGATTAAAAACGTGAATTTTTCATTTATGGAGAAGGATATAATAAATAAAAAGGCGCAGATTGACGCACCTTTCAAAAAGCTGCGGTGAATAGGTGAAGGGGAGGTGGTTGGTCTTCATGACAGATTTATTTTAGGTAAACCCTATTATTTCACTCAGCCATTGTGTGTAAATCTTTTTATTCTTGCATCCTTGAATATTGTAAAATATTTACCTCAAAGATCTTGTTGTGTCTGAACCTCATTATTGTGTCCAAACCTAAAACCACACAAGGAATCATCTGATCATGATTTTAACTAATTTCTATATATATAAAATAAAAGGAATGTAACCATACAGTATATGTTTTAGGCAAATCCTTTTGACAAACTTGAGGCGAAGAAAGAATGCAGTGTAGCTATTTAGCAAAAAAAATGTGGAATCATTTCTAACTAAAATTGATAATGAAATGCAACTTTTATCATATCATTGATGTGGGGCCTTTTCCAGATTTCTACACTGATCTTGACTTAAACTGGATCTTGTTATGACCATGCAGTGGCTCCTCCCAACATGTCCAGAAATGGACATTAAGTGTAACTAATGCCTTGTCCAAACCCAATGACATCACCTACAGTTCATTTTGTTGTCAGGCTCAGCTAAAGAGGATTATCACACCTTTACAAAGCCGATTACTTAACTCCCAACCGGAGACAATGGGGTGATAAAAGTAAACAGATACTTAAGGTCCCTTTACATTTAGCGATGCACAAGCGATCCCGACCACGATACGACCCGGTCAGGATCGCTGGTGCATTGCTAAATGGTCTCTAGTGAGCTGCTACACAGGCAGATCTCACAGCGATGCAGCAGCGATACAGCGGTCATTACTTACCTTTCAGACGCGGCGATCCTGACGTCCTCCCGCCCGCGTCTACGTGTCGCTTGTCGGTGCCAGCAGGAAGCCCAGGAGGAAGCGCCCGACGAGAAATGGAGTTGCGCGATCTCGTGCGATCAGCGACAGACAGCGGGGGAGCGGGTCGGAGGTAAATATCACACATAGCGATATCGCTGCTGCGTCACCAAATCGGTGATGCTTTAGTGATATTGCTAGCGATATCGCTATGTGTAAAACCCCCTTTATAACTAGTACTTTCCTGTAGAGTTGGTGTGAATCGATTCCCAGGACCTGGTCAATGGGCAACATTATTAATTTGTGGCTACTTGACAGGAACCCTATGAGCCTCTTCTTACCAGTCGGAGAGATGTACATCATATCAAAACCATGACATTACATTGAACCAGGCTGGCTAATCAAAAGTAGTTTTGCAGATGCTATCAGGAAAGAGGAGGTTCTCAAATTATCCAGCCTATGATTAGAGATTACCAATGTCATCAATTGACCAGGTCCTGCAAATCGATTTGCACCAACCCTACTTTACCTTTGTTAGCTCTACACCAACTGCTTACACACCAACTCTACTAACTTAAACCATGTAAAACCTTGACATTTTTTAATTTTATTGTTGATATACACAGGTTAAAGTCGACTAAATTCTATGATGTTGTAAGGACCAGCCGACAGTCTAATGTCTCTGGCGGCCTCCTGTCTCTTCCACAACAGTTGATGTCTGGGAGATAGAAGGATCCCTCTTGTAGGATTTAATTTTGTTCTCCAGACAATAAACTGTCCAGTGGAGTCTGGCAGCAGCTGTCTGAAGTCGGAGGAGACATCCATCATCCAAATAATCATTCAGTTCACAGCAACGTGTGTAACAACCCTGCTGGCATCACTGCATGGCCTCCCATCCCCCACACACCAACTTACTCACTGCTGCAAGCCTTGCTGTGTGTTCTGTCTGCTGTTGGCTCCATGCTGTGTGCCTCTTGCTTCCTGCCTGCTCTCTGCATGCTTCCTGGCTGTGTGCATAGGGGGCAGCGCTGGGTCTCTCTGGTTCTTATGGAATCAGGGTGCACCTGTCTAATGTGTCCCTGGCCAATCACCAAGAGGCCTCTAGTATTTAGGGCAGCTCCACCCGGTGGTAGCTGCCTGAGCATGGTCTTTACTCAGTGTCTTGCAGCTGAGTTGCCAGGTTCTGTCCTGTATTTCGCCTTCTCTGGAGGCTTGATTCCTAGTCCTGTGTCTGTACCTGTCCTGTCCGCCCTCCAGGAGGCAGAATATCTTGGTCCCTGTGCTATTGTTCCTAGCCTTGCCTTGTACCTGTCCTGTCCGCCCTCCAGGAGGCAGAATATCTTGGTCCCTGTGCTATTGTTCCTTGCCTTGTACCTGTCCTGTCTGCCCTCCTGGAGGCAGTATATCCTGGTCCCTGTGCTTTTGTTCCTTGCCTTGTCTCGCATCTGTCTGCTCTGCCCTCCAGGAGGCAGTATATCTGGCTCAGTGTCTTTGTTCCAGTACCTTGTCTCGCATCGTTACCTTGTCTGAACTCTGTCCTACCTCTGTCAGTCTCCTTGTTTGGGGCTCCTTTCCCTGCTGTGTCTATACTTGTGTCCTCTCTGTCTGCTTGTGCTCTGCGCTCTTGCAGCTCTGCAGGGGCTCTGCGCTCTTGCGGCTCAGCCTGTGCTCCGCGCTCTTGCGGCTCAGCCTGTGCGTCGCACTCTTGCGGCTCTGCTTGCTCCGCCCTCTTGCAGCTCTGCCTGCTCCGTACTCTTGCGGCTCTGCCGGTGCTCTGCACTCCTGTGGTTCTGCTTTGCTGCTGCAGAACCTCTTGCTGCTACCTGCAGCTCCTCACCGCAGCCTTGCGGTTCTTCTCCAGTGTGAACAGGTCCAAACCTGTTCCTTCATACCCATCAATATTTCCATCCTTCCTGTACCAGCACCTCCTGTGTGAGCAGACCTCTACCTATTCCATACACCACTCCTTCCTGCCCGTGTCCCTGTGCCTTCCCAGTCAGCCGTGCCAGTGTCTCAGCCGTACCCGCCTGCCAGTGTCTTCAGCCATGCCTGCCAGTGTCTCAGCCGTGCCCGCCTGCCAGAGTACCAGCCGTGTCTGCAGTGCTCACCTGCCTGTCAGTCGCACCTGTTCTAGCGTCCTGTTCCCCAGTGGGATCAGCAGTCACAGCCAGACACCACTCTGGAGTGGCACCAGGCAGCTACCTGCCGCACAAGCCTGACCTCAACATCAGAGGCTCCAGCGAAGACCGAGGTAGCTGTCTTAGTCATGCCCCTTCCAGGGTAGTCTGGTTTGTGGCACAGTGGGGCCACAACACACTCACTCACGCCAACCTGCCAAGGTGCCAGCATGACACAACGTAACATATATGTTTTACTTTTTCATGTTGAAGTTTACATCTATAATTTAAAATGAGTTACATTCCTTTAGAATCCCTAATGAACAATTATTTGACGCATAGATTTTGTCAGGCAACAGCCTAAATATGTTCAGTTGCATAGCACAGCTTCCTTAGCCTGGTGGAGGCATGGATATATCATCCACATGCATATATGAATTTAAAAAGGTACAGACACATAAAGGAAATCACTGACAAACCGTAAATTACATTTACCGTAGGTAAAATTAAATATATTATGTTAACCTGATGATGCCATCCTGAAAACACAACATCCTTGAATGCATTAATCAATGATGCATACACAAAAGATGGCTGGCGACGAACAATGCTTTCATTGATCATTCAATCAAGAGCCAACTCAGCCGTCACTCCCATACACAGGAGTATTCGCTCTGAAACTGGACATGCGTGATGGAAATCTGCCCTGACGATCAGTTGGCTGCACCTCAACAAACCTTAGACCATTGGCCGAACCAGTCAATATCGGCATGTTCAGCCGATATTACTCTAAAGTCTATGGGGGGGGGGGGGCTTAAGGGAGAAATTTACATTAGCAGGTTGTCATGAATGAGGAACACTCCATCATCGGATGAAATGAATTTTAAGTTTATACAATGACAGTATACGCACACAGAGTAATCCATTACAGACCAATCTATGCTCATCGGAAGAGTGGCCGGTCTTTATAAACAGGATATTAAACAACCGCTGATCTGCAAACATGTCTCACTAAATTTTACATGGACACATGATGCAAAAGTGGCAGTAGTGCAGAATAAAACATTTGGTTTTAATTTCACCTCTCGTTGTGGAGAGATTTGCATTCAAAGTATTTGGCACCTAATGACTGAAGTAATGACTGTCTGAGACTGAAGTAAGACCAATAGCGAGGTGCCCAGAAGCGCACGCCACTTGCAAGATGTGCCTGAATCATTAAGTAGTGTGCACCTCTTAATTAAACAGGCACCTCTTGCTCCATCTCGGCTTCTCATTAAAGACTTGCATATACAACTCCAGTATTAATGAATCAGGGCCTTTGTGTGTACATACCATTACAGAAAAAGATGAACCTCTGCCTACAAATAAAACCGAGGCAGATACATCACAGATGTAAACAGTAATTAAATACCTATTATAAGTGTGAGCCCTGTTGGAGGTTTTGCATTGGGGCCCTTGAGTTTTACGTTATGCCACTGGATTTAAAGCACAATTAGTATAAACAAAAAGGGCAGGTTTATATTGGTTGAGATGGTAATTGACAGGATTGTACATTATGAGAAAGGAATCAGTTGTGTAAAGGGCCTGTCACACTAAGCGATATCGCTAGCAATATCGCTATAACATTACTGGTTTTTGTGACGTTATAGCGATATCGCTATGTCTGATACTTACCTCCGACCGCTCCCCCGCTGGTTATCGCTGATCGCGCGAGAACGTCCTGGGCCGTTTCTCATAGTCAGCTTCCTGCTGGGGCTTCCTGCTGTGGAGACGAACGACGCATGGACGTGGGCGGGAGGACGTCAGGATCGCCTCGTCTGACAGGTAAGTAGCGACCCCCGACCCCTGCGATGTTGCTGGTGAGATCTGCCTGTGTGGCAGCTCACTAGCGACCACTTAGCGATGCACCAGTGATCCTGACCGCGTCATATCGCTGGTCGGGATCGCTGGTGCATCGCTAAGTGTGACAGTACCCTAAGACAGCGCTTACTGAGTGTGTTGGGAGACAATCGCTTGGCAGCAGGATGAAGGCATACAGTAATGGTTTTATTACATAAACAAGTCCATGCGGTTTATATGCAATCATAAACCGTACCACAAACAGTCCATTTACATACATCACCGAAACATAACATTAAGTTTGCGATCTCTAAACAAGCTGGACCAAACTCCGTCCAGTTCCCATGGGTGACCGGACAGTTCATTAAATGATCTTTGCCAGTGCACACAGTTCCCCCATACTCTGAGTTACCTTCCAGGAGCTCCTGCTCCGCATGCTGACTCCTCGTCAGTCCAAGATCCTGAGGAAGCTGCCTAGCCGGGATCACCGTCCCGGATAGTGCCTTGCTCACCAGGCCACCTGACAGTCCAGATCCTCAGCAGGTCGGTAGCTTCCTCAATGCAGTAGACGTCACAGGCTATGCAGGTCCAAGGCCTCAACCCGTGCTTCCAGGAATCCGATACACACACACAGGACCTTCCAACACAGAACCTTCACGACCTTACACACTGACCATTCAGGTCTATACACACGGACCATGTGACAGACCTTAGTCACATTATATCACCATAACCACCCCCATAGGTGGGTGGTGTATGTGTGGTTAGTCAGTCCCGCCCAGCTCTCCAACTAACCCTATAAGCCCCCCTATTATACTAAGCAAAACTCATGGAACTACAAGTCCCAGCACAACAACATTATTTCGGGCTTACAGCGCAGAGGACCTCTGTGACACATACCGGCCATTTACAATCATGCCAGTCACTGTCTCACCATCATAATCACAGATACGTCTGCGACTGCCACGCTGTCCCATGTCCCCAACACACCTCCGTGCGCACTCCGAGGAGCACACACAGCGCCCCCTAGCTGCAACAGGCGTCACTACCTTACAGTTGTTAAAAGACTGAAACACACGTCATGGCTCGTTCACAAGACCATTTTTTCAGTCCAAGTGCTGTCTGTGAAAATAAGCAATGTTTTTCAATAGGGGCAGTGCAGATGTGTCTGAGTGTGAAAAATATTGCAGCATGAACTTTCTTACATAAATTGTATGAGACTCACCCAATCAAGTCAATGGGTGTGCAAAAAAAAAAGTAAACCAGATGCCAAATGATCATGTGGATGATTTATAACTGCTGCTAAAGAAAAAAAATCACCCGAATTTTCTGGATGAAACTCTGAATCATTTTTCTACATGCTCATGGAAGAGGGATCAATGAATCAAGTAGATATTTCTCATGTATCAATGGCCACTCTGTGTAAACTCGGGTGACCGCCCACAAGGTCCAAGGCAACACGATTTAAGGAAGATCCGGGGCACCAAAGACTTTTCATAGGGATAAAATGTAGCTTTTATCCATTTTAAAAAAAAAAAACAACACATGGCAAAAGTGAAGTATATGATGCAACATTTCAGCCATAATAGGCAATTTTCAAGCCAAATACTGACAATAAAAATTCAGCCATAAAATAAAAGGGATCAATGTAACAAAGGTTGATATTAGAAACACTGAGTCCATGGAGCTGGGGAGAAACAGCTGGAAAGAGACAACTGTGCCCCAACCGTTTCTTTTTCTATTAGGTTTTAGCTATATAAAAATATAAAATATAAATTACATAGTGCATCTTCAAATATACGGACATTACTGTTTACTTAGCTGGCAGGCAGATATTATTTGCTATGAGAACATTATTTACAGCTCTGAAAAATTCCTAGAAATCAGTTTCAGTTTTTTTTCATATAGCGCCTGCCACACCTAAGAGGCACATGTCATATACCAGGCATTGCAAAGCCAATATAATAAGACTTAATTCTTCCATCTCATTGAAAAAAAGCCATCTCTCTCTCTATAAATCCAGGTATATAATATACCCAATATTTATTCTCTATAAATCCAACTTCGCTGTGTCGACACTTTGAGACAACATTTATATGGTGCTGGGGATATCTAACATTTTAAAATACTTTTTGGCACAGAATGAAATTACATAACAAAGATTGCATAACGAGTCCCTATTAATGTAAGTATTTCATTTTGTTTGACTGAACACAGTAGTACAGCTGCTCGAATAGCTGCTTGCGTAGAGTTTGTCTATTTCCAGAAGACAAAATGTTTAACTTTACGCGTGGAAGGAATGGCTTGATAAAATCCTCCCAGCAATATACATATTTCAAATAATCTGCTCAGTACTAGGAAAACCTTGGAAACCCATGCTGACCTCTCACGAGAGGAGAAAATGGAGATAAATGGGCTAATTCATCAAGCCCATGATGGGCATTACCGTCTGTTGCATGCCGTACTGCCTAAAACAAACCTTACTTACTGCTGGTAGACCTTGGTTAACCAGTTACAAATTTTGTTCAATCGTTGCTCTCATACTTGATGAGGCTTCTGGCAGATGGCTATGTTTTTTTCCGAGGTTGCATAGTGCCACACATACAGTTTCAGATTTTTTAAGCTGTACCAACAAAAAGGATATTGCAATATCACCAACATCAGGGGTTGCTGATAAGAAATGACACAACTGAGTGTTACTAATGGCCAATAAAGGGATTTTCACCACAAGTTAAACAGTTTGCATATGAAGGATTCACAAACTGGTTCAGACTGGTGCATACTGGTCATACTAGATTTGAGAGTTTTTTGCTTTTCTGTAAATGCCGTGGTCACCATCACCAACCTTTCTTACCCTAAGAGCCACATTCAGCTCTGATAGATGGGCGTAGATAGATTCCCTTTAAACCATAGTGATAACACTAGCCCCACACTCCGATACAATTAGAGCAAACGCTTCTCCATAGAAAGCACACCCAAACCTGGTGTTTCCTCCCTTAAAGGCAGTATACATACAGGGTGGTCCAAAAGTAGGTGGACAGTATGTGTAATAGGGTAATATCCAAGAAGTATCATTTCTCCTTGCGGAGAATGACATGCTAAGCATGTCGAGGTGAGGAGACTTAAAGCCGCAATGCTCCTCTGGGAAATATGCTAATTATGCAAATTGTCTCTTCAGAGAGGAAGAGGACTAGAACTCTAGTGCCACCTATTGGAGGTAGCAATCCTAAAAGTCAATGTTGGAGATTCTGGTTTGACTTTTATCCTAAGTCATGTAACTAGGCTCGTTAAAGGGTCAACATTGATTTTTAGGATTGCTACCTCAAATAGGTGGCACTAGAGTTCTAGTCCTCTTCCTCTCTGAAGAGACAATTTGCATAATTAGCATAATAGGGTAATGAAACATTTCCTAATAAATGGATTGGCCGAAGAGGCCCACTTGATTGACCAGTACGTTCACCAGACTTGACCCCAATGGATTTTTTCTTTTGGGGAGTACTCAAGGACAAAGTTTATAGTTGAAACCCAAAAAGTGTCAGTGATTTGAAAAATTACATAAGAGATGCATTTCAACAAATTAATACCCAAAGAGACTTGTGCAAAAATGTTTGTCGAAGATTAAGAGGCAGACTTCAAAGCTGTGCAAATTGTGATGGAAAACAGTTTGAGCACCTGCGTTGATAAAATTTAAGGGCTTTTGTATTATTGTTCAGAATAAAATTGTCAATGTTATGCTTGTGTTAGTAAATATAATTTTATATATAAATCAAAATAAATGTTATTATTTTCTGTCCACCTACTTTTGGACCACCCTGTATATTCAGGGGTTCCCACTTTATTCCCTTTCTATATTCTTGGATCAACCACATTCTCCACACTACTGCACCCAGCTTCAAGCAATCCCTATAACTGGCAATATCATCCTATCTCAAGCTTACTATATTTATCCTCGACTCAACCAAGTATACACACAATCAGATCTGCTCTTCTGTCCAGGGCTAATCTCAAAAGTCACCAACTGGAGACTTTCTCTTCTTAGTTGTTTGCTACACCTAGCGGTAGTGCACCAAGCTGGCACACACCTGTAAGGTTGAGTTCACACGCCGCAGTTTTTTCGCGGCGGTTTTAAATGCGCGATTTTGCTGCGAAAACGCAAAAAATAAGCATTCCATGCAATCCTATGGGATTCCGCAATGCTGTGCTAATGCTGCGGTTTTTTCCGCGGCGGAATCGCTTTGCGGTAAAAAACGCAGCATGCTCATTAATTTAGCGGAATCGCGGCGATTCCGCCCACATAGGAATGCATTGTTCTGCTTACTTTCCGCATGTGGCTGTGCCCATCACGCAAAAAGTAAGCAGAACATTTGCGAATGGTACCCATGGTCCGGAGGAGAGAAGACTGTCTTCCGGGCTGTGGGTACCATATCCCTGTAAAAAATAGAATTAAAATAAAAAATATTGTTATTCTCACCTTCTGGCGTCCCGCGCAGCCTTCCCACCTCTCTCCACGCTCCTGTCCCAGTAATCCTTTGCGAGAATGACCACGATGACTTCGCGATCTCGCAGGAGCGCGACGTCTCGCAGTCATTCTCGCAAAGGATTACTGGGACCGGGAGCGTGGACAGAGGCGGGAAGGATGCGCGGGGCGCTGGAAGGTGAGAATAACAATATTTTTTATTATTTTTTACATTTTATCTTTTACTACTGATGCTGCATAGGCAGCATCAGTAGTAAAAAAGTTGGTCACACTTGTCAAACACTATGTTTGACGAGTGTGACCAACCTGTCAATCAGTTCTCCACGCGATGCTACAGATCGCTTGGAAAACACTAGCATTCTGCAAGCTAATTACGCTTGCAAATCGCTAGTTTTTCCGCGGGAATATAAAATGCGATTTTCCCGTGGAATGGAATTCCGGAATTCTCACGGTAACTTCTGCGAGAGTTCCGCTACGTGTGAACTTAGCCTGACATACAACCGGGGTCCGAGAGCCACAGGTTGGAGACCACTGTCTTAATGGAAATAAGGCCTTGTATGAGCAGTCACTACCAACTAAATGGAAGAATTTTAAGAATCCTGTTCATTTCAATTGAGATTGATCAATCACGGTCAAGAACGACTCAGAAGTTCTCCCCTAAGCTATGACACCTCATCTTATGTGGAAACAACCAAAGCCTTCCAGCTCTATGTGGAAACAACCAAAGCTTTCCAGCTCACAGAAGACTCTCCAACATCATTGGTTAGAAGACAACTACAAATTAGGCAGTTATGTTTTTAATAAAAAAATAATTATTAATATTTTATTTCACATATCAACACCACAGAACATATTTATAATTGTCAAACATCCTCTTTGGGCTAGGGCTACACAGCGATATCTGTCATGCAATATGAAGACAGTCAAAGTCGTTACTAAACTGTTGTATTTTTTTTCTCATCATTCATCACACAAGCCTTTACTTCATTGACTTCAACTGAAATGTAAGCGTTTCTTTAATTTTTATTTTATAAATCAATAGTATACATGGAAATAATCAACTTTGTAATATATCTTATCTGCCTCCAGATTCCCCCACTACATACAATTTACAAAGATTAATTGCCATCTCCTATCTCGGTGAGGTAACAATCTGTCTTCACTGAATACAGATTTTACTTGTGAATTGAGAATTTTTTAAACGATTGATAAGATTTAGAAAAAAAAAAAAAATCAGAGTTCTCTGATAACATATTACAAAATTTCTTACGTTCATGTGTACTAATGATTTAAGAGGTAGATATTAAAACAACGGATACTCTTTAAGTTGTAGGTGACTGCGCCCATATGCAACATCGTTTTTTTCATCGCCACCACTCTAAAAAAAAAAAAAGTTGCGCAACGTTGATTCGCACAAACATTATGACTTGTCATGTTTTAGACGCAAAAGGTGGAGGCTCCTGTTTTTCTATGAGGTTGGTGTTGGTTTATCCATTTTTTTATAAATGGTATTTGTTGTGTTTCTCACACAGAAAACGCGCACCAACAGTGGACCAGAGAAATATAGCGATGAATGGACCCTTTGATTTCCACAAGAAAATTAACACCCAGCTTTTTATACAGCTACCATGAAACCTCGGTGTCATTCATCTATTAACAAAGAAGCCATAGATGAGAATGTACGCAGTAGGCCAAGCTCGACGTGTTTACTTGGTAGTGATATGGAAAACATGTTTTTCACTGCAGGGCATGAGCTTTATATGCAGTATGTGTAGGACATTCATTCTGCAAATGGCTGACAGATGACTAGCAATTGACAGGACAAAACATGAAGACTGTTTTCGCTTTGCCAAATCATCCTAACATCTCAAGGTCAGCCACAGTGCTATTTCCCCATGGAATCGCTGGGAAGGTCCAGGCTTCATGCTGCCTAGCTGTTCCATTGAGCTAGACCAATTTGTAAAGAAAAGACTGAAGAAAATAAGAGAAGTGTATAAGGAAACACAGGGGCCAATTCATTATAGCTATCGGGCCTGTTCTTGTCCAGTTTTGAACGTCTTGTACCAGTTTTTTTGTGCCATAGTCATCTTTTCATTTGCGCCTGTTTTTAAAGTCACTTTTTATATGTGTTCATCTGGGTTTTTTTGTTTTGTTTGCCACTGGGAATAGGGTTTAGGTGTTCCAGATATTTTCGCCTTACTCATCATTTGCGACTTTAAAAAAAAAAAATAAAGGCCCAACATTTTTGCACAAAGATACACGCCGGTCCCACCTTGGATTGATTTTATGCACAATAAAAATTTGCAACATTTTAAAAGAACATGAAACAAAAATAAAGATTATAAAGTCCATCTGGTGATATTCAAAGTGATTTGTTCGCAGTTGTAGCCTAGACACATTCGGTCACTATTTTACAAAAACACCATTTGTTTATTCTATGCTTTGCTTTATGAAACAGTTAAAAAAAAAAAAAGTATGCACATACTCACCACCAAGAGTGACCTCTGCCCACCCCCCACTCTGTACTCTACAGTACATATAAACAATTAGTTGTGATGTCCTCCTCTATTGATCCACATATAGAAATGTCTTAGTGCGTCATGTAGTCATCCGGTCACATGGTGGCAGTAATTCAGATACAAACTGACAAAGGACATGCTAAAGCGCATTATATTTTGTGGTAGAGCGCCTCACTCGGCTGGACACAGAGGTATATCTGGAACACTGTCTCTTTAAGAAAATGCTTTGTTTATTGTAGCTGCTAGGCGTCGGGTTCCTGCAGCGGCTCAGCAGGAATCCAGAGCCTCACGTTCTGCGGTCTCTCATTGTCTATTGACCGCAGAGGAGATTGTAGTCTCAGCATCCCAGACGCTCTGCGGGAATGGCTGTTGCTGCCACCTTTGGGTCAGCAATAGCAATGCAGGCTGCTTTGCAGCAAAACGCTCCAGAGGCTAAGTCTTCTCGTCACGCTACTGGGCATGCTCACGAGACGATCTCCCATTGAAGATCGGGAGTCACATGCTCAGGTCCTTCTCCTGATCTCATTGGTCCATCTCAGAGATCTTTCTCCTCCAAACCGGTATTCCGAGGGATGTTAGACAGTGGAGCTTCCACCTGGGAGGTAGAGGTCACGGTGGCCTTCGCCCAAAAGCACGCTATTCCACTGGTGCCACTTCCTCACCCCGTAACTGTCAAGGTGGTCAATGGATCTACCTTACCATCTCAGATTACGCACCAGACAGCACTCCTGGGGTTTTCAATCTCCCCGTCTCATCACGAGACGTTGTCCCTGCTCATTATGCCAAAGGGCATCGACCAGGTGCTTCTCGGGCTTCCCTGGGTTCGTTGCCATTCCCCTCATATAGAGTGGTCCTCGGGGAGTATACTGGGCTGGAGCAAGGACTGTGTGGGAAGGTGCATGGGGGGCACTGTCCAAGTAGCCTCTGCGGAGGTTCCCGCGGGTCTTTCCGCGCCCTCCACTGCGAATCTGAGGTCCACGGGTACGGCCGCCCTTGAATCAGTGCCGTCGACCGAGACCTTTGTCCCGCCTCACCTGCGGTTCAAGGTTCTAGCGTGGGCACACGCGTCCAGGATGGGTGGTCACTTTGGTTACAAGCGGACCACAAAACTCCTGGCAAGGTCTTATTGGTGGCCGCACAGGGCTCAGGACACTAAAAAATACATTCAGGCATGCGCCTCTTTTGCTCGGAGCAGCTCCTCTAAACAGAGGCTCAGTATTTATGTTAATGCCTTAGGCATCTCTGTGAAGCCAACAGAGTACGCCCAGCGCACACCGGGTGACGTCCAACCCACGTGCGATAATACCGCCCTATTTAGTGTTCGCCATTATCTAGCAGCAGTGAGCACCTTCCGCACGGTGGACCCCGAGTGGCGAACGCACTTTATTATTTATTTATTTAGTGCGTTCCGCCGTTCCTAACAGTAGCAGCATAAACCAAGTTGAAAAGTAAGCACAGCCCTCTTGGCAAAACAGCAAAACAAAGAAACAAAAAAGAAACACAGTCCTTTTCCTAGCCAGATCAGCCCGCTCACAGACAGCAATGCCCCTGGTTCACATAGAGCACAAAACTCCCTGGATTCCATTTTCTCTAGGAATCACTGAACACTGGAAGCTCTGGCATTCCAGCCATTTAAGCTCTGACCTTGTGACTCCTCAATCATGTGACTGATCACATGATTCTGACATCACACAGGTCCTGCCAGGACACTGCAGGAGGAGATACGTGGACATTCTCCCTCCCGCTCTACGTCAGGCTTCATAAATATTTATACACCTTGGTGGCTAGATGCTATAATTTATAAACTCGGCCAAAACCAGGGGAAGAGTCTTGAGATCATTTGCATATTCCCAGTGCCTTCTGGGATAAGTGAAGAGTCTCCGCGAGCTCAACGATCACTGGGTTTTGGCCGTTGCAGCTGAAAAGAGGAAATCGGAAAACCAGGGGAAGAGTCTTGAGATCATTTGCATATTCCCAGTGCCTTCTGGGATAAGTGAAGAGTCTCCGCGAGCTCAACGATCACTGGGTTTTGGCCGTTGCAGCTGAAAAGAGGAAATCGGAAAACCAGGGGAAGAGTCTTGAGATCATTTGCATATTCCCAGTGCCTTCTGGGATAAGTGAAGAGTCTCCGCGAGCTCAACGATCACTGGGTTTTGGCCGTTGCAGCTGAAAAGAGGAAATCGGAAAACCAGGGGAAGAGTCTTGAGATCATTTGCATATTCCCAGTGCCTTCTGGGATAAGTGAAGAGTCTCCGCGAGCTCAACGATCACTGGGTTTTGGCCGTTGCAGCTGAAAAGAGGAAATCGGAAAACCAGGGGAAGAGTCTTGAGATCATTTGCATATTCCCAGTGCCTTCTGGGATAAGTGAAGAGTCTCCGCGAGCTCAACGATCACTGGGTTTTGGCCGTTGCAGCTGAAAAGAGGAAATCGGAAAACCAGGGGAAGAGTCTTGAGATCATTTGCATATTCCCAGTGCCTTCTGGGATAAGTGAAGAGTCTCCGCGAGCTCAACGATCACTGGGTTTTGGCCGTTGCAGCTGAAAAGAGGAAATCGGAAAACCAGGGGAAGAGTCTTGAGATCATTTGCATATTCCCAGTGCCTTCTGGGATAAGTGAAGAGTCTCCGCGAGCTTAACGATCACTGGGTTTTGGCCGTTGCAGCTGAAAAGAGGAAATCGGAAAACCAGGGGAAGAGTCTTGAGATCATTTGCATATTCCCAGTGCCTTCTGGGATAAGTGAAGAGTCTCCGTGAGCTCAACGATCACTGGGTTTTGGCCGTTGCAGCTGAAAAGAGGAAATCGGAAAACCAGGGGAAGAGTCTTGAGATCATTTGCATATTCCCAGTGCCTTCTGGGATAAGTGAAGAGTCTCCGCGAGCTCAACGATCACTGGGTTTTGGCCGTTGCAGCTAAAAAGAGGAAATCGGAAAACCAGGGGAAGAGTCTTGAGATCATTTGCATATTCCCAGTGCCTTCTGGGATAAGTGAAGAGTCTCCGCGAGCTCAACGATCACTGGGTTTTGGCCGTTGCAGCTGAAAAGAGGAAATCGGAAAACCAGGGGAAGAGTCTTGAGATCATTTGCATATTCCCAGTGCCTTCTGGGATAAGTGAAGAGTCTCCGCGAGCTCAACGATCACTGGGTTTTGGCCGTTGCAGCTGAAAAGAGGAAATCGGAAAAACCGCGCGCCTATCGGCGCGCAAATTTTGGCTCATCTTTCATCGTTTTTAAGAAATCTCAAGATGGAAGAGGCCAGGAGCCATTTGGTGAGCTGCATTTCTTGCTACATGTTCACAGACTTACCAGTGGAAAAGCCAAACTTCACATGCCACAAATGCAAGCTTGTGTCCCTGTTGGAGGAAAAGTTGCAAAATCTCGAAGAGAGGTTGGCTACGTTGAAGATCATTAAGGAAGGTGAAGAGTTCTTGGACAGAGCAGAATTATCTCTTCATGTTACAGAAAGAGAAGAAATTCGAAGTGCACCTGAAGAAACAGAGGAATGGAGACATGTGACCCAGAGAAGCAGGAGGATCAGGAGGCAGTCAGCACCCATACTGCTCAGAAACCAGTACCAGGCTCTCACGCAGGAAAATGATGAAGAAATACATCAGGATAAGACTTTGCCAACAAACAGCAACCTTGTACGCCTTCAGAGTCCTCCTGGATGGAGAAAGAAAAATGTTGTGAAGAAGAAACGGAGAGTGGTGGTCATGGGGGATTCCCTGTTGAGAGGAACAGAGGCCGCTATCTGCAGACCGGATATAACTTCAAGAGAAATGTGCTGTCTTCCAGGTGCAAAAATTAAAGATGTGTCTGACAGGATATCAGGACTCTTCAGACCTACAGATGACTACCCATTCCTGCTACTACATGTGGGGACAAATGACACCGCAAGAAACGACCTGGAAACCATCTGCAGAGACTTTGAAGACTTAGGCAAGAAAGTGAAAGAACTGGGAGCGCAGGTGGTCTTCTCTTCCATCCTCCCAGTGGATGGCCATGGAACAAGGAGGTGGAATAAGATTCTGCAGGTGAACAACTGGCTACGTCGATGGTGCCGTCAGCAACGATTTGGATTTCTGGATCACGGAGTGAACTACTTATACGATGGACTACTTGCTAGAGATGGGGTGCACCTTACGAAGACTGGAAAGCATGTATTTGGAAGTCGCCTTGCTACACTTGTAAGGAGAGCTTTAAACTAGAACAACATGGGAAGGGAAGCAAAAGACCAGAAAAAGCCATACACCTGACAAATGCTATTGAGAACTCTGCTAATAGAAGTGGAAAGGAAGAACAAAGACGAAAGAATCTAATTAATAAAAATATTGGAGAAAGAGAAACCAATCACAAACTAAAATGTTTCTATACTAATGCACAAAGCATGGGCAACAAACAAGGAGAATTGGAACTACTAACACAGGAAAAGAAATATGATGTCATTGGAATCACTGAAACTTGGTGGGACGATACACATGATTGGAATACAAGACTAGAAGGATACAACTTATTTGCAAGAAACAGACTTGATAAACGAGGAGGGGGTGTTGCATTGTATGTTAGAAACGCATATATCTGCACAGAGATTGAAGCTTCAGAGACTGGGAGTTCTGTGGAAACTGTTTGGGTAAGAATACAAGGACAGAACAATGGAAAGGACACCATTGTAGGCATTTACTACAGGCCGCCTGTGCAAGCTGAAGATATGGATGAACTCTTTATGCATCAAATGGCCAAGTTCTCCAAAAAATATGACATAGTTGTCATGGGAGATTTCAACTATCCAGACATTTGTTGGGAATCTCTCTCAGGCAAAACTAACAGGTCAAGGAAATTCTTATCCTCTCTTGCTGACAACTTTATCTTCCAAAAGGTAGGGGAGAAAACAAGGGGAACTGCTACCTTGGATCTAATCCTTATAAACAGGGAGGAAATGGTTGAGGAGGTAAAAGTGGCTGGGACCCTAGGAGGTAGCGACCATGCTATTTTAGAATTTTGGATAACTAGAGGCGGAAGACCTGTGAAGACTCAGACGTCAAGGTTAGATTTCAGAAAGGCAGATTTTAAGGGATTCAGAAAGATAATTGGAGGAATCCAATGGCTGGATATCCTTAAAGACAAAAATGTCCAGGAAGGATGGGAAATCTTGAAAAATGAAATTCTCAAAGCACAGTTGTTAACAATTCCGAAAAGAGGGAAGAATAGGAAGCATTTAAGGAAACCAGGATGGGTGAACACAGAACTTAAGCACATGCTAAAAAGGAAGAAAAAAATGTTTATAAAATGGAAAGAGGGAGGCATATCTAAAGAAGAATATAATGCTGTCTGCAGAATCTGCAGGGCACAAATCAGATTAGCTAAAGCTGAAAATGAATTGAGGCTTGCAAGAGATGTCAAAAGCAATAATAAAGGATTTTGGGGATATGTCAAAAGTAAAAGAAAAGTCAAAGATGCTATAGGATTTTTACAGGATGAAAATGATGAAATGGTAAGACAGGATGTTGAGAAGGCTGAACTTTTAAATTCCTATTTTGCATCTGTTTTCTCTCAGAAAGGAAATGTAACACCAACTGTTATTCACTGTCCTATTAAGGGAATAGAAGAATCCAGGATATCTATAAACAGAAAGATAGTGAGGAAACACTTAGCTAACCTAAATGAATTCAAGTCTCCAGGTCCAGATGAATTACACCCCAGAGTACTGAAGGAGATAGCAGAAGAAATTTCTGAACCACTCTCCATAATCTTTGAAAATTCTTGGAGAACAGGAGAAGTGCCAGAAGACTGGAGAAGAGCAAATGTTGTTCCTATCTTCAAAAAGGGGAAGAAGGTGGACCCAGGCAACTATAGGCCGGTGAGTCTGACTTCTATACCAGGAAAGATCTTTGAACAAATTATTAAACAACATGTAAGTCAATACCTGGATAAGAATGAAGTGATCAAACAGAGTCAGCATGGGTTTGTAACTAATAAGTCATGTCAGACTAACTTAATTTCCTTCTATGACGGTATCACTGATTGGGTGGATCAAGGAAATGCTGTAGATATAGTATATCTTGACTTCAGCAAAGCATTTGACAAAGTCTCTCATGCAATCCTTATTGAAAAAATGACTAAGTATGGAATGGACAAGGCAACTGTTAGGTGGATTCATAGCTGGCTTAGTGATCGGACCCAAAGAGTGGTCGTAAATGGCTGCACATCCAGTTGGAAGAATGTCTCAAGTGGGGTACCACAGGGCTCTGTCCTGGGCCCTGTATTGTTCAACATCTTTATCAACGATTTAGATGAAGGAATTGAGGGTAAACTGATTAAATTTGCTGATGACACAAAGCTAGGAGGGATAGCTAATACTAGAGAAGAGAGAGAGAGGATTCAAAAAGATTTAAATAAACTGGAGAAGTGGGCAGTAACTAACAGAATGGTTTTTAACAGGGAGAAATGCAAAGTACTACATCTGGGCAATAAAAATGAAAAAAGCATATATAGAATGGGAGGAATAGGGCTAAGTGACAGCACATGTGAAAAAGACTTGGGTATACTAATAGATCACAGACTGAATATGAGTCAACAGTGTGATGCAGCAGCAAAAAAGGCAAATGCAGTTCTAGGATGTATTAACAGAAGCATACAGTCTAGATCACGTGAAGTCATTATTTCCCTCTACTCCTCTTTGGTCAGACCTCATCTGGAATATTGTGTCCAGTTTTGGGCACCACATTTTAAAAAAGACATCAACAAACTGGAGCAAGTTCAGAAAAGAGCGACCAGATGGTGACCGGTCTGCAAACCCTGTCTTATGAGGAAAGGTTGCAGGATTTGGGAATGTTTAGTTTGCAAAAGAGAAGACTGAGAGGAGACTTAATTGCTGTCTACAAATATCTAAAGGGCTGTCACATTGTAGAAGGCTCAACTTTATTCTCATTTGCACAAGGAAAGACTAGAAGCAATGGGATGAAACTGAATGAGAGGAGACACAGATTAGATATTAGAAAAAAACTTTTTGACAGTTAGAGTGATCAATGAGTGGAACAGGCTGCCACGAGAAGTGGTGAGTTCTCCTTCAATGGAAGTCTTCAAACAGAGGCTGGACAGACATCTGACTGGGATGATTTAGCGAATCCTGCTTTGAGCAGGGGGTTGGACCAGATGGCCCAGGAGGTCCCTTCCAACTCTACGATTCTATGATTCTATGACCCTAGGCGGCCAAAAATAGTGGATCGCAGACTTCATAAAAATATGAGAATGAACAAACACCAGCACTGCGAGTGAAGGTGGAGGCATAGGGTTACACATTGCAATGTCATTAAATGTTTGGTGCTAAGGTGAGAGAAGCTTAACACACTGTGCACTACTGCAAGCAAAGGGATTAATCAGATGGCTGCGCTATAGATAAATCCTTCTTTATTCAATGGAAGCTCAATGCTCATCTTTAATAAATACCTAAAAATATAAACACACATAAGACAGATAAACGCTCTCAAAATCTATACATAAAAAGTAACACTACATTACACATTTCTAATAATATTTGTGCTGCTTAAAAGAGGACACCCATAGATATTAAAGTGTGAAGTGCCAAGATATGACAAACATTTTACACTATGGAATATATAGGGGTCTCAGATTTGGCATGGGCAGCTATTCTTATACGCTGCAATGTGAAACATGGTTTTTTTGCACCAGTTATTACACATTTCACTTTTCATACTGTGCGAGTCAGATTAACGCTGCACCATTCCCACATCAGTCAGGTGTGACGGATCCTTGTCAAGATCAGCATGCTTTCTAGATTTTGCTACTTCTATTTTTAGAGGTTTTGCATTCAAGTCCAAACTTGTCTGAATTAATTTATTACTTTTATAGCGCTCATATATTCCACTACCTATAAAATACACTTTCTTAAATTGTTTCCTGTCCCAAAAGGGACTCAAAACATAATTTCTTAATTTATATCATTAAAGGGTTTGTTTAGGCTAGGGGATAAAGTCTGCAGTCGCCCGAAGTGATTGCAGATTTCACCGGGTGCAGGCAGTCATGTGACCGCAAATATGCGATTTGCATACATGTGGTCACATGCAGACTAGCCGTGAATGGCTTTGCTCAATACAAGTGAATTGAGCAAGGCCTGGCATATCTAGTTGAAATGTGGCCAAAAGTATGCAAATCTTGGGGTCACATGTAAGATAATCATGAAACAAGTGTTATTAAGAACAATCGCTCATTATTATCTTGCAGAGTAAATGCCCCTTTAAAAGCCATACCTCTTCTCTCTTTTTGTCATCCTAACCATAGGATTGTTTTTTTTGCTGGGTGAAAATGAATTTTGAATGATACCATTCACATTACCATACAATGCACACAAAAAAAAACTGGAAAAAAATCCATGTATGTAAAAGGTAAAAAATGCAATTGAGCCTTTACAGTATATACAGAGTTTAATTTTCATGACATTTAATCTGCTGTAAAAACAACCTGGCAATACAAGTCAGAACAATTATGGTGGTACCTAACTTTTTTTTAACTAAGAAATATATATATATATATATATATATATATATATATTGTATACTGTAATGTGTGTATGTATATATATATATACATACACACATTACAGCCATGGCTGTAAGTGTTGGCACCCTTGAAATTGTTCCAGAAAATGAAAAAAAAGAGGGAAAAAGGCAAATTTGGCATAGTATCACACGAAACCCCAAAAATGGGCAGGACAAAATTGTCATGTGACGGCAGTGCTGGGGGGTGCTGTATACCATGGTGCTGTGCTGGGGGGGCTGTCCTGTATATCATGGTGCCATGTTGGGGGGTGCTGTATACCATGGTGCTATGCTGGGAGGGGGTGCTGTATACCATGGTGCTGTGCTGGAAGGGCTCTGCTAGGGGGAGCTGTGCTGTATGTCATGGTGCTGTGCTGGGGGGTGCTGTATACCATGGGGCTGTGCTGGGGGGGTTCTGCTGTATACCATGGTGCTGTGCTGGGGGGGGCTGTGCTGTATATCATGGTGCTGTGCTGGGGGGGCTGTGCTGTATACCATGGTGCTGTGCTGGGGAAGGGGGGGCTGTGCTGGGGGAGGGGGGCTGTGCTTTATAACATGTGGTGCTGTGCTGTATGCCATGTGGGCTGTGCTATATACCATATGGGGCTGTGCTATATACCATGTGGTGCTGTGCTGTATACCATGTGGGCTGTGCTATATACCATATGAGACTGTGCTGTATACCATGTGGGGCTGTGCTATATACCATGTGGGGCTGTGTTATATACCATGGGGGGCTACATTATATTCTATGGGGAGGTGGGCTGTATTACATTCTATTTGGGGCTACATTATATTCTATGGGGGGCTGTACTATATTATATTCTATGGGGGTGATTACATCATACACTGAGGGGGCTACATTATACTATATGAGGAGGCAACCTTGTATTCTATGGGGGGCTGCATTATATTCTATGGGGGGATAGATTATATTGTATGGGGGCTGCATTCTACTTTATGAGGGGGCTACATTATATTCTATTAGTGCTGCATTATACAGTACTATATGAGGAGGTATACATTGTATTCTATGGAGGGGCTACATTATACTATATAAGGGGCTGCATTATATTCTATGGGGGGCTGCATTATACTCTATGAGGTGGCTGCCATATATTCTATGGAGAGGCTGCATTATATTCTATGGGGGGTTACATTAGATTCTGTGAGGTGGCTGCATTATACTATAAGGGGGGCTGCATTATATTCTACTGTATGGATGGTTGCATTATATTGTATGGCGGGGCTGCATTATACTCTGCGGGGTGGCTGCATTATGCTCTATGGAGTGGCTGCATTATACTTTATGTGGGCTGCATTATACTGTATCGAGCACTATGGGGAATACATTATACTATGTGAAGAACTATGGGGTGCATTATACTATGGGAAATGAATTGTACTACATGGATCACTGGCGGTGTATTATACTATATAGAGCACTATGAGGAATGTATTATACTATATGGAGGACTGAGCAGTGTATTTTAATATATGGAGGACTATGAGGAGTATATTATACTATATGGAGGACTATGAGGAGTGTATTATACTATATGGAGGACTATGAGGAGTGTATTATACTATATGGAGGACTGAGGAGTGTATTATACTATATGGAGGACTATGGGGCACACTATATTATATGGATGACTATGGGGCGTAAACTGTAGATGTGCTGCTGATAACATGATACTGTATGGTTATCTGTTAGTAATCCCTTAGTGATTGTTCTGTCCCCATCATTCTTTCTCAGACGATAGTAAGAGGCCGGGAAACCAGTGTTGAACGACTTCAATATTGTCGATCACACTCATTTAGTGGCCTGAACTCAGTGCATGTAAATACAGTCGAAATGCTTCTGTGTGATGTGCAATATGTTAGCATTTGGGGCCCCATTTTAAACTTTGCCTAGGGCCCCACTTTGCCTAAAACCGGCCCTGCTTGTAGGTTACAAGAAGTGAGAGGAGATTAACACGACTATATAACATGTAGTCACAGCTGTGCCCAGTATTTCAGCTCAGTCCTATTTATTGCTTTTAGTTGCAGTACTCCTCCCAAAGTTCTGTCCCCTTTTGTACGTGCGGTGACAGAATTCCTGTCAGAACTGCTATCCATTGGGCAACCAGACCCCCTGGTCATAAGCCACCCCTATCATACCTCCCAACTTTTGAAGAAGGGAAAGAGGGACAAAGACTGCAAATTTTAGGCCACGACCCGGACACACCCATTTCAAAACTAGTCACACCCATGTCAACGCCCAACTGCACCCATTTAGCACTGCTGATCACACTGACTGGTACTGAAGGCACAGTGGCTGGCATTATGGGCACATTTGCTGGTACTGTGGGCACACTGACTGGTACTAAGGAAGAGAGAAAACAGAGAAAAAAAAGAAAACAGAGAGAGAGAGAAAAAGAGAAAGAAAGAACAGAGAGAGAAAGAAGAAAGAACAGAGAGAAACAAAGAGGGGAAAGAAAGAAAGAACAGAGAGATAGAGAAAGAACAGAGAGAGAAAGAAGTAAAGAAAGAAAGAACAAAGAGAACGAAAGAGGAAAGAAAAAGAAAAAAAGAGGGGAAAGAAAGAACAGAGAGAGAAAAAGAAAAAAGTAAGATTAAAGAAAGAACAGAGAGAGAAAGAAAATGAGGGAAAAACAGAACAGAGAATGAGAAAGAAAGAACAGAGAAAGAAAGAAAGAACAGAGAAAGAAATAAAGAAAGAAAGAGAAAAAGAAATAAAGAAAGATTCTATAAAGATATTATAGCAGCCCGGCTCCCATTGTAGTGCCCACCTGAGCCTCCCGGTGCAGGACATATAATGATCCGCTCACATGGCCGGCATCCCCGATTCCAAGGCGATCCTGCTGTCTGCGCTGTCGGAGGACATGGTGATGGATCTGAAGCATTCCTAGTTCCGTCACAATCTCCTCATGAAATTATCTCATTTCCAGTCAGCTTCCAGCACATCACTTCATGTTTAACGTCATGTGCGAGTTTTAAAATGCTCCTCAGGGCTACGCCGTGTACTCCTGTGTCCGTAGGAAAAGCCCGCTTTGTATGCCTCGTACACACTTGGCTACGCTCCGTACACATATGGCTCCACTCCGTACACACACGGCTCCGCTCCATACACCTCGTACACGCGCGGCTCCGCTCCGTACACCTCGTACACGCGCGGCTCCGCTCACATTCACCTCGTACACACACGGCTCTGCTACATCCTCCCTGTAAACCCCTCCTGCTCCCACACAGAAACTTACCCGCATCCAGCAGTGCACCATGACAACCAGCACAAACCAATATACTAATCATCTCAGCTCCTTCTGCTCTATAATGTTATGTCTGCCGATCAGACAGATTGTTTAAGGCTATGTTCTTATACAGTATTCAGTATGTGGTCAGTATTTTACATCAGTATTTGTTAGCCAAAACCAGGAGTGGGTGATAAATACAGAAGTGGTGACGTGTTTCTATTATACTTTTCCTCTGACTGTCCCCACTTCTGGTTTTGGCTTACAAATACTCATGTAAAATACTGACCAAATTCGGTCTGTGTGAACGGGGCCTAAATGTTACAAAATCCCTTTATGGTTCAATAACATTTTTATTGTTTTCAGAAAACAAGCTTTAACAAATAGACATAAACATATATGATATTAACTGCAACAAAATATGGATACTGGTATGTGTTAATGAGAAAATGCTTTCTTGCTCCCTTAAGAAATCAATCCAGATTACAATCTTAACGAATATGAGATTAATATGAGGAACATACCTAAAACAGTACCACCCACTAGGGGATGAGTGGGGAGGAATCGAAACACATATCATATTGAGGGAAGAAAAAAACGGGAAATCACAATGATAAAAGCTAGATGTACAATCATGATATTAATAAGTTTGCAGCATATCTAAATCAATAAGGTGTGTTTAACCAAGTCTCAAGGTCAGGGGAGCTTCTAAAAGTCGACCAAGGAAGCAAGGCCCTCATATTCATATGACCCAGAACGTAACCAAAGATTATTAAGTCTTCCATTCGAATTAGCAAATCCACAGATTTTACTTAATTTGGATGGAGGAGTAGGCAATCTTCAGTGTCAAGGAATAACTTGTCTTGTTGCTGCCAAAAAAAAAAATCAAAAGAGTCCTTTCTTGATGAAAGAAATCGACATCGGGAGAATGGAGAGAACAGCTGCTTCTGCACAGTTTTAAGAATGTTACTTTGTACCGTAAGATGCGACCCCCCCAGAGAAGTCTAGTTTGTGACATCGGGCTCAAGGACACCTCCAATTCTGCCCATATTTTATTGGAGAGTTTTATTGTTAGGTGTAAGATACTATTAAGCTTTATTGTATGCCCACTTGAAAGGGACTAAGTAACTAAGGCATAGAGCTTACATTCCTGCTATCTTAATGTTAAGACTCTCTGATTTAGTAATATTCACTTTAAAGGTGGATGAAAGTAAAAAAAAAAAAACTTTTAAATTCTTCTAAGATCACTGGGTTGGAGATGCTTAGAGAAGTTATATAGAGTTAAAAGGTTGTCAGTAAAAACTGACATTTTATGTGTTCTATTACCAACTGAAATACCTTGAATGGAAGGATCTAATAGCATTGGCCAACTCTTCTATAACCAATATGTAAACAATAGGGGACAGGGGACGCCCATGACGTGTACTATTATATATTTTAAAAGGTTTAGAAAAACCACTGTTAACCTTAATCTGCACCACAGGGGAATTGCAGAGACCCATGATACGTGTGATCATTACCTAGGCCAATCTTTTTCAGCATTGTTTCCATCCTTCCCAGGTGGCTAATGCGCCACAGATCTATTAAATGAAGCTTCAAAAATAACTCCCTGATTCTATGGACCGCTAAGGAAAAAACTGATGACCTACCCATAGAAGAATAATTGGAAGGATCAAAGGGAATGTTGAAGTCTCCTCCCAGAATAATAGATGAACCCCCAGCTAATTCGTCCAACACTTGAAGAACCGTGCCTCCAAATGATTTTTTATCTGTGTTTGGAAAATAAACATTAGCACTTACAATATTCCTGCTAGCAACATAGGCTCTGAGAAAGATCTACCATCAGCATCAGATTTTTACTCCAAAATCTTAACGGGTAGAGACTTGAAAAGCGACAGAAACTCCTTTTGTTTTATTATTCGAATTGGTGGAATGGGATAAGGTATTATAGTACCCATTTGAGCATTTAGGAACAGAGGATGACTTAACAGTGTGTTTCTTGAAACATGACTTGCAATTCTTTTTTTATGTAGGTAGTACAATATCTGGCTGCATTTCACTGAGCTTTAACCCCCTGACATTGAAGGATGAAAAAGTCAACTTAACAATAAACACTATTAAAAGGGATGAACAGTCAAATGAACATGGAAAACAAGATGAACAAAACAGATAGGGGGGAAACATGCAATATTGTAAGAGCTAGCTTCCAAAAGCCAAACTAAGTTGTTAATGCCTAAAAGGAGAAGGGAATGCCTATTAAACAGGCCCCTAAGCCTAGGTGGAGTTGAGGAACCCATTACAGGATTCAAGGGCCCTTGAACGAGCGGTAGATGCCATGTTCTTGCCTGGAAGGGGATACCACTATCCAACACCGATAGTCGCTACGTTTCATTGGTCCATTACTGAGGTCCTTGTTGTATGCGATCTTATATGGTCTCCCCATTATACAAAAACGCAGACCCATTGATCTTCATATGACATCTATGATTTTACAGGTGAAAGACACCTATACCACATACAATATTGGTCTCACATCTTGAGCCTTTTTGATCCACGCTTAATCACAGGACCCCCTCAATACCTTGTACATTTATTTTTCGGGAGTAAAACTCCTAAGAGTATCTCCCATGTCTTGTTTACATAGACAACTCAGGACCAGTTGGTGTATTGATGAAGGTCAGATGTACTGACCGAAACGTTTACCTGTGACTGCAAATATAATAAACCTATTTTCCAAGTTGAGTGCCAAAAAATTATTTAACCATTTTAAAATTTGTAATCCTCCTTGCTCCACGGATACACAAATAGTGTTTTCAATGTTATCGAGGTGTGAGAGAAGGTCCAAGATATGGGTACTATGCTCAGATAAGATAAGCTGATGCTCTTATTAGCCACCCTAATACCAACTTGGGTGTTGTCTTTTTTAACGGATGCCTGGATCTCTTCCAGCCTGCCAAACATGGCCTCCATATCTTTTCTTGTGGGTATGGAGCACCCACTCATCTCCGGAGGGCTGGGGGAAGGGGTCAACAAATGCTGGCGCCGCTTGCACTGCTGAATACTGAGGGCCTACGACCGCCGCTATCTTTATACCCGAGTCAGAAAGCAGGGACTCGCTGATGCTGTCTGGCACAAGCGCCATGTTTGACGGCGTCTCCATTGCGGAGTGAGATGGTCTGTGCCGCAGGTAGTGGAAAATATCTGCTTTCAAGGTCTTTGGTCCCACACCAGGGGTTGTGGAGGTCCTTTTCCTGCATACATGGACATAGTTGTAGAGGTGAAGAAAAGCTGCAGATACACGATAACACCATGAGTTCAGCAGGAGCTCAGCAAAAGCATGCCTTTATCCAGCCATCAGCAAGCCACGTCCCACAGAATCCCTTTAACCAAAATTAGCTTATCAGGTCTACTGCCATAATGTGAATTGTTTGATTGCACTGTAATTCAAATCTAAATAAATTTAAAGGTTAAAAACTGAACAATCAACATCTGGTAATGTATTTCAAATAATGCACAGCACTCGGTGTTTTAACCGAGAAATTGAAATGTTCAGTTATTCCTGTTAGGGTACCATTACACTTAGTGATGCACCAGCGATCCTGACAACGAAATGGATCACTGGTGCATCGCTAAGTGGTCGCTAGTGAGCTGCCACACAGGCAGATCTCACCAGTGACATAGCAGGGGTCGGGGGTCGCTATTTACCTGTCAGACGTGGCGATCCTGACGTCCTCCAGCCCGCCTCCACGCGTCGCTCGTCGGCGCCACAGGAAGCCCAGCAGGAAGCAGATGACGACAAATGGTCCAGGACGTTCTTGCGCGACCAGCGATGAGCAGCGGGGCAGCCGGTCGGAGGTAAGTATAAGACATAGCGATATCGCTAGCAATATCGCTGCTACGTCACAAAATCGGTGACATTACAGCGATATTGCTAGCAATATCGCTATGTGTAACGGGGGCTTTAGAGTAGGTCAAAGCAAGAGGTGGCGAGAGGAGAGCTTCTAAGATAAACTAATGAGATTTCTCATTATGCAAAGCAGACTAATGTCAATTTTCCACAGAGATGAGAAACTGATTACCTGGCTAATTAAATATGACACAGTCTCAACAATACAAACGATTGTTTTGCTACCTAATACAAAAATAGAAACAGACATTAATTGATGCATCATCAACTAATCAAAGCATGCACATGGGAATCAAAGTGACCATCATTAAGTGGGGAAGACACATTCTAAAACAACAAGTGCCTGGCTGTAGGTAACAAAAAAACAGCACGTAAATGGTAAAAAATAGAACAAATACGAAAAATAAATAGAATAAAAAAAATATAAAAAAATTGCCTTGTTGCCTCTACCTGGTTTTTATATTATGTATACATTGGTATTAATTATTCTTAATATTCATATCGCCAATATTTATTATGGCCACCTCCCATGTTATTTAAAAGTAAAAACATCAGATTTTTTTTCTATTCATCTTCTAAAAAAAAAAAAAAAAATAATAAAGTAATATGGACTGCAGTACATTTTATGGAGGACTAGGGGAGTGCATTATGCTAAAGGAAGGATTATGGGCTGTGCGCTATACTAATATTGAAGTGCATTACAATTCAGTGGGGAAAGTATTTGATTATACTGCCGATTTTGCAAGATTTCCCACCTAAAAGAATTGAAAGGTCTGTATTTTTTGTCTTAGTTACACCAACTGTGAGAGACAGAATCTAAAAATAAAAAAAGCAAAATCACATTGTATGACTTTTAAATCATTAAATTGCATTTTATTGAATGAAATAAGTATTTGATCACCTACCAACCAGCAAGATTTCTGGCTCTCACAGACCTGTTCATTGTTCTTTAAGAAGCCCTCCTACTCTGCAGTCATTACCTGTATTAATGGTACCTGTTTGAACTTGTTACCTGTATAAAAGACACCTGTCCACACACACAATCTATCTTACTTCAAACTCACCACCATGGCCAAGACCAAAGAGCTATCTAAGGACACCAGGGACAAAATTCTAGACCTGCACAAGGCTGAGATGGGCTACAGGACAATAGCAAGCCTCTTGGTGAGAAGGCAACAACTGTTGGAACAATTATTAGAAAATGTAAGAAACACAAGATGACTGTCAATCTTCCTCGGTTTGGGGCACTAAGCAATATCTCGCCTCGTGGGGTAAGGCGGATTCAGAGAAAGGTCAGGAATCAGCCCAGAACTACATGGGAGGACCTGGTCAATGACCTGAAGAGAGCTGGGACCAGTGTCTCAACCATTACCGTTAGTAACACACTGTTGTCATTGACTAAAATCCTGCAGTGAACGCAAGGTCTCCATACTCTCCATACTCACGCAGGCACTTGTACAGGCCGGTTTGAAGTTCGCCAGAGGAGGCATGCGAGAAGGTCATATGGTCATATTAGACCAAAATAGCAATTTAGAATGTCCCTGCCACCCCAACGCACATTTCGTTAAGACTTCTTCAGGAGCATATGAAGAAGTCTTAACAAATTGTGCGTTGGGTAGGCGGGGACACTCTATACTGCTGCATTTACACTTGTAAGTTTTCCTGCACTGTGGTAACCTTTTTTTTCTGTGCTTAGGTTTGGTTTTTGCCCCCGGTGGCCATTAGGATTATTGCACTGTGGTGTCTTTTGTTCTAAATTTGCACCCCGGTGGTGGTGAGCGTCACTGCACTTGGTTACTTTAGTTTTGTGCACGTAATTATAAAACAGGTGTGATTGCTCTATAAAAGAGTGTCAGGTGTGGTAATCACTGTTGGTGATAGTCCTTAGTTACAAGCAAGCCTGGGTGAAGGATGGAGCTGAAGGAGAGTCCCGGGCAGCTCAGTGAGAGTCCTGGAGTGGCAGCTATGGTGTCTGCGAGGAGGGCTGGCATGGCTTGGTGGAGTTGCAGCTATGGTGTCAGCAAGGAGTTCTTGCATGACTTGGTGGAGTGGCAGCTATGGTGTAGAGCTGCACTCATGATGCTGGACTCATTTGCTGGAAAGCTGGACTCATATGCTGGACTCTGTTTCTGGACAGTTGCACGCAGGTGGGGGACTCTGATTGCTCCAAGGCTGCACTATGGTGTTGGATCCGGTCAGAGGAAAAGATGCACTCAGGTGGTGGACTCTGTTGCTGGGAGCGTAAGCAACAGAGCAAAGCTAAGTGGTGTTTCCCTGTTTTGTCTCTTTTCCTTATGTGTGTTTTAGTGCAGTGGTGGGATTAGTTTCCGCACCGTCCACTTCACTAGTGAAGGTTTAGGTGCAGGGCGAGTCAGGGTTTTTAGTTTCCTGATCGGCGCCCGGTGGGGAACCGGCCTAGGGAACTTTAGGAGTGTAGACACTGACTCAGGGGAGTGCAGGAGGTCTCCACGTCCCCGTTCCCTATTGCAGGGCCACCATTGTTATTGTTACCCAGGTTTTCCCTTTTATTGTTTAAATTCGCCTTACTGGAGGCGGGGTTTCCAGACATACGTGTATTTTCGAGGCGGCGTATCCAGCTGCACGTTTTATTATTTAAATTCGCCCAACTGGAGGCGGTGTATCCAGGGTCACGCGTGTCATCTAAATCCGCCCTGCTGGAGGCGCTGTGTCCAGCCACGCGTTACCATGACAGCTGGTATATAAGTTGGTAATTGTGTTGCACCTTGCACATTACTTGATGAGTGTTTTTCCATGCATCTCTGCTCAGCAGACTGTGTTTTAATTGTTGTTTGCAGTTTTAAATGTATTCAAACAAAATAAACATTTAAGGAATATAGTCTGTGGGTGTCAGGACTCCTTTTTTTTTGTGCCATATTTAGTTCTTGAGTTTCTTTTCCTCAACATTTATGTCTTATGGGGAATCGTGTTAAATATCTTGCTGAAACGAAAAAAGAAAAAATATGCAGCACTCACCAATATAGCTGAAAAACTGTGCATACTTATTTCACATAAATTCCATCAATAGATGTGTGGACATGCAGGACGTTAGAGGAATGCTAGGGGAGGGAGGTGCCGGACAACGGCCGTTTCGCGATTACTCGCTTCTACGGGTCCAGTAATGTGGTGATTTGTGTGCCCTAGTATGCCGTTCATCTGTTTGCTCTTAAATATCTTGCTGAACCTGTCTACTACCACCAATATAACTTATCTGCATATACGGTCAATCAGTTATGATATCTACTAAAAAATGAGTCCAAGGTCTACTGGGAATTGACAATGATTGGAGAGACCCAGACGGATGAGCATGAGAGGTCTTAGAACGCATGCGCACACACACACAGACTACAGGCAGCAACATACTCCCGAACATCCTGATGCAATCCAGACCACCAAAAACATCGGGTAAAGAGATCTGTGGTGGCTTTCCTACCAGGGTGTCTGGCCAAGTCCGAATCATGATGTTTATTTATAACTTTAAGGCCGAGATCACACATGCGAGAAAGTCGGATGAGTCTCACATCTTAATACCCGGCACTCGGGACCAGAGGGTGTGGCTGCATGTTTTGCTATGCAGCCGCACGCTCTGATCCGAGTGTCGGCGGCAGTGCCAGGTATTAACATGCGAGACTTGTCCTAGTTTCTCGCATGTGTGATCCCAGCCTTAGACCGAGACTCACAGGTACAAACAGTTTACCTAAAGGACAGGCAGCAGGGGCTTCTCCCTATGCCTCTCCAACCTCTCTCTCAAGGTCAGAACTTACAACAGCAATAACTACCCATCTGTACTATCAAAACCCGTTCACAATTATCTCCACCTCCAGGAAAACAACATGGTAAGGTATCCACCTTAATCTTATTCCACGTCCTATGCGTCACAAAAAAGTTGAATCTAGTGAAGAACAAAGACCATCTTGCCTGTCTGGGTGTCAGACGCTTATATTCTAAATATAAAAGATTTTTTTGATCAGTGATTACATTGACCAGACAGACTGCTCCTTCACAGAAAATGACGCCACTCTTCAAAAGCCTACTTATTTGCCAAGAGTACCATGTTACCAATGTCGTAGTTTTTCTTACAAAAATATGCACACGGAGGCCATTTACTAGGAGAGGCATCTGAACTATGTGTGTGGGGGATGTATTATCATAGGGTGCATCAACCTCTACTATAAATGGCTGAGTGACGTCAGGCTGTATAAGGATTGGCGAGGTTGCAAAACATCTTTTCAAAGTGTCAAAAAATTCCTGGGACGGACTAGACCATTTGGAAAAGTCTATTCCAATCCTTGTTGTATCAGTCAGGGGTTTGGCCACTACCAAAAAGTTTTTGATGAACTTTTAGTAGTAGCTGGAGAAAACCAAAAACCTCCTTTGTAAGGCCTTTAGGTCAAATCCAGTACCGCCCGGACTTCCGCCAGATCCAATGCGAAAACCGGTGGACGATAAAAAATAACACAGAAAAGGGATCTCTTGAACCGAGAACATGCATTTCTGTGGTTGACAAAATATTTATTGTCTTTGAGTATCTGAAGGACTTGCCTGACATGTACAGTACCTAATGTGCCTCGAGGTCAAGTGAATAAATCAAAATGTCATAAAGTTAGATCACAACAAACCTACCTGCCAGGTTACTAAAAATTAACTAAGCGTTGAAAGACTGCAGGATCATTGGTCAACCCAAATGGCATCATAAGTTTTTCATAGCATCCCCTCAGGCATTTTTGATGTGTCTTCCACTCATTCCCATTCTTGATGTGCATGAGATTATGAGCACTCCTAAGATCCAGTTTAGAAAACCATTTGGTTCCCACACTCTGAATAACCCCTTAACGACCAGGGGTATTTCAGTTTTTGCGTTTTCGTTTTTTTGCTCCCCTTCTTCCCAGAGCCATAACTTTTTTTATTTTTTGGTCAATATGGCCATGTGAGGGCTTGTTTTTTGTGGGAAAAGTTGTACTTTTGAACAACGCCATTGGCTTTAACATATCATGTACTGGAAAATGGGAAAAAAGATCCAAGTGTGGTGAAATTGCAAAAAAGTGCAATTACACAGTTGTTTTTTATTTGTTTTTTACCTTGTTCACTAAATGCTAAAACTGACCTGCTATTATGATTCTCCAGGTCCTTATGTGTTTTCACAGACACCTAACGTGGCTAGGTTCTTTTTTATTTAAGTGGTGAAAAGAAATTTCAAATTTTGTATAAAAAAAATTGTGCCATTTTCCGATACCCACAGCGTCTCCATTTTTCATGATCACGGGTTTCATGAGGACTTATTTGTTGCGCGCCGAGATGACATTTTTATTGATACCAATTTCGTGTAGATACGATGTTGTGATGACGAAAAAAGACATAATTCTGGCGTTTTGACTTATTTTTCGTTACGCCGTTTAGCGATTGGGTTCTTTTTTTATATTGATAGATCGGGTGATACCAAATGCATGTATATTTCATTTTTTTATTGCTCTATTTTGAATGGGGTGAAATAGGGGTGATTTGAACTTTTATATTTTTGTTTTAATAATATTTTTAAAAACATTTTTTTGTACTTTTTGCATCCTTCAATAGTCTCCATGGGAGACTAGAAGCTGCACTACTTCAATGGAGCAGAATCACGGGGCAGATGGGGCAGGATCACGGAACATAACATGGGGGCAGAATGGATACTCATGAGGGCAGGATGGGAGAACATATGGGGCCAGGATGGGAGAACATATGGCTGGAGCCAGGAATGAGACACACAGGGGCCAGGATGGGGGATATTATTACCATAGGAGCTAATTAAGGGATATATTAAGGGATGTATTTATTTTATTTTTTTTAGGATACGGTTTTGAATGGGGGGGCGGTCCTGTTACTGTGCAGAGCAACACTACGTCGCCTTTTTTTTTCTTCATCTGGGGTAGTGTAGAAGTTGGGAAAAAATTAAGTAATGTGTTTTGCAAGCACTGCTCTAGATAACTTTTACTTCCTGTAGAGATGAGCCCTGGCTGGAAGAAGTGATGGCGGTCTATGCTGAATGAAGATGAAAAGCAAAGATGAAGGACTTCACCTAGAGATGTCACTGGTGAGTCAGTGTGTTACCTGTACACTGACACTATACACTGTATGCTATATACAGTGGTCCTGTGTACAATGTCACCAGTGATCACTGTATTACCTTTACACTGACACTATATACAGAGCTCCTGTATATAATGTCACTGTTGATTACTATATTACTTGTACACTATATACAGAGCTCCTGTGTATAATGTCACCAGTAATCACTGTGTTACCTGTACACAGACACTGCATACTACAGTAAGTATAGATCTCCTGTGTATAATGGCACTTATGGTGATATTAGTAGTTTTTTTAAATAATGATCAGTATTGAATTCAGTCACTATGTGGTGGCAATATGCTGTCCAGCCATGGTGTGGTGGTATTTTTTCCTTATATATGCTATTATTTGGTCACTATGTGGTGGTAATAAGTCATCTGGACATGGTGTGGTGGTATTTGTCTCTTGTATGTGATATTATTCGGTTACTGTGGTGGTAATATGTGGTCTGGACATGGTGTGGCGGTATTTGTTCCTTGTATGTGGTATTGTTGGTCATGGTGCAATGGTATTTGTCCCTTGTATGTGACATTGTTGGTCATTTTAAAAATTGAAAACTAAATAAAAATATACCAAAATTGTATTGGTTATTTTAACAAATGATTAATAGGATAGAGTAGAGTAGGGCTCGGCCAAAAGAGTCTACCTTACTATGGTAGCGGCTTAATAAATATTTTGACCAAAACAAAAGCTGCTGGCTATGTGTGATCTGGTGATGGGAGCTGTTAATGTGTGATTGGTGAGAAGTGGAGTTTTTCCAAGAGAGAGCGGTGGGGCTGTGGACAGTTCAAGGGGTGGAGGTGGGACTGGGATGGAGCATGGGCAGAGTCTCAAGGGGGCCCTGAAAACTTTCCAGCTCTGCCGATGGGCAGTATTTATAACATGCTTCCGGTAAGCACGAGTTACATGCAGCTGTCAGAGATTGACAGCGGCATTTAACTAGTTAGCAGCTGCCGGTGGATCACGATTTCACCCGTGGTTGTTGTGGGCGCATGTCAGCTATACAGAGCAGCTGACATGTGCCCACAAAGGTGTGGGCTCAGCGCCAGAGCCCGCACCAAACAGGAGGAGTCCAACGTGGGCATACGATTACGCTCAATGTCGGAAAGGGATTAAAGCGCTCAAGAATAAGGTTGAGAGGGTATGGATCCCGGACCGTGAGCCAACTGAGTTTATGAAAGTCTTGGCAAGGGCGTAACCCCCCCTTCTTTTTTCCTGACAAAAACCCTGAAGCAATGGGAGATGAAGAAGGTCTGATATGACCCTTTGCTAGACTTTTAGGAATATACTGTAGTCCCTTACGGCCTGCCTTCCTGGACCTGAGATTTTGTATGGCCTGCATTCCTGGACCTGAGATATTGTATAACCTGCTCTTTGGCAGCTTGGCCCCAGGAATCAGATTAACAGTGCAATCATGAGAATGATGCCCATAAACACGTCGAAATGCTGAAAAAACATACCCAATGTCACAGGTATACAAGCAGAGATTAGGTGCCTAAGCAGTGCTCTTGGCAATACGCACTCCATCTCACCACCTCCTGAGTCTGCCAGTCTACCACAGGGTTGTGCAGCGTAAACCAAGGTAGTCCAAGAATCACAGGAGTGGGCAAGCCCTCTAGCACATAACAGTCAATAAATTCAGATTGTGCTACCTGTAAATGCAACATATAAATGACCTGAGTAAAATACCCCTGGCTCAAGGGTGCAGAGTCAATAGTGATAATGGGCATTGATTTAGATAATATTTGTGATTTGAGGCCACGACCCTGGACAAAGCTAGCGTCAATCAAATGAAACCCCGCCCCACAGTCCAGAAAGGCAGAAATGACCCTTATCTTTGCCAAGATGGATCTCGGCAGGTAGAAAAAAAATGAGATCTACCAATGGAGGAAATAAGTATACCCGGTTTGCCAACCTCCCCGCAACCTGGGCTCCTTAGTTTTCCGGTGGTTGTTTATGGTGAGGTATGGAAGGACTAGCACCCACAAAATGACCCTTTCCTCCACAGAAGAAACACACTCCCCTTTACGACAAACTACCAATGCACTAACAGAATGTGCTGCCTCAACAACTGCATGGGTTTCTTGGTAGAGTCCGACCCAGGTTCACTTTATTCTTGGCACCCCACAAATTTGAGTGTCTCCTTATGTCTAAGACTAAAACGTTGGTCCACACGGATGGCCAGAGACATGGCCACCTCAAGGGAGTCTGGGGTCTCATGCAGGGCAAAGGTATCTTTTATCCTTACAGATAACTTTTGATAGAACTGGATACCGAATGCGGGGTCATTAAACTTGGTCTCAGTGGACCACCTCTGAAAGTAGGAGCAATACTCCTCCACTGGCCGGTCTCCCTACAGAAGCTGACGTAACATAGACTCTGCCAGGGAGATGCGGTCGGGGGTCAATTTATATAAATGGGCAGTAGGGTGCACTACATGATAAATAAAGGTTCATAAGAGGTATATAAAGATGAGGGTGCTGCACAAGGTATGGGGAGGTAAATAGCAATGAAAAAGCGAAAAAGACCAATGCATATATGATGCGCACATCTAGGGATAAAAAACATTAAAAACAGGAAAAGAACAATACAACACCCAGAGTACCGCTCGGGTCCATGTGGCTAAATATATAAGTTATTAAACCAGAAATTGTAATGCAAACATCTATAAATTATTGGCACAAGAGTACAAGAGAACTATCCCTGGGTCTGACATAAGCATAATAGCATATATACAGTCGAAATTAGGTGTCCCTAAGATTGGTATGGAAAGGCATGCTAGAAGAAAAGGCCTGGTAGTAAAATCCCTCTAAAGTGGCCATATGTATAAAGTAACACAAGGGAGGATAATATCCTAATAGGGTGGTGTAAATACGTAGTAAGCTGCAAGACGGTAATGGAGTAGGAAGCCCTATGGTGAAATGTCCTGTCATGGAAAGGTAGATTGGAAGGTCCAGCAATGGGGAGAATATGCAGGTAAACCAAGGGACAATATAAGAAAATCAGTAAGAAAAATAATGGACGTTACCATGTGGGGCAGTCAGATCGTCAGGCCAGGTAATCAGACATTACCATATTAGGTAGAAAGTCCCGGGACCAAGGGTGTGTGGGAAACCCCAAGCATATTGCTGCCAATGCAGCTTCGTCAGAGGAAGTGTGACGTATTTAGATTGATGGCCCATCCTTAAGATAGATCATCAATATGAGTTTGGTGGGGGTGCGACACAACTTGTACCCCCATAGATCAACTATTCTCGGTTCCAACGGTGGGTGGAAGCGGTCAGTGGCAGGGCTGCAAAACACCTCTGCCAACAGTATAGTATTGATTTGAATAAGAATAAGATGTACAGTAACCGGACAAGGCGACTATACTGATGGAGCAGTTTGGTGCAGCTTAACTAAGCACTTCTGACTGGCAACAGAAATAGCTGATCAGTGGGGTTGTTGGATGTTGCACCCCCACTGATTAGATATTAATATGGATAGGTCATCAATATAAAAGTCCGGGACAAGCCTTTCAAATTACTGGTTATGCCTAGCTTTTGAATGTCCGCTTTACATTGTCCCCATTTCTCTGCAGCTGCTGTATGTTCAACTAATGTTTACAGCATTTGTTTCCAGGAGCAGGATCTCTGTCATATATCTGTGGCACCCCAGGAGTTCGGTTGCCACAGTGGCCTTGCCTCCCTCCAAGGGGAACTGATGTCATGCCTGGAAGCAAAGAACGAATCTCCTTACCAGGTAGCTCCAGCATAGAACACAGTTCCTGCTCCAGGCCAGCAGAGGGTGCTCTAAACCCGACTTCAGGGGAGCTGCTCGCTCTGGTCAGGAGGAGGAAGTTAGTGGAGTTAGTTAGTTCCTGAACAGGGTTGAGACAGAACATGTGGAGAGGAGCTGGGGGACAGGAGCTATAGCTTAGCTCACCCCCAGGTTTGAGCACCAGAGACCGGGCCCCGGAGCCCGAGGTACTAAAGCCCCAGCAGCAGAATCCGGAGGACAGAAGACCGCAGGTCCTCTGTCCCCCACTGATACTCGATGACTCAGCAGCACGTGCGAGTCGGAGACATCAAATAGGAGCGATCCCTGAAGTAGGCTACAGCTGCCTGTCATGCGAGTGGAGTTCTACCTAAGTAGCAGACAGAGAGAGGAACTTGAGTAGAGTTTACAGCAGCAAGTACCTCAGAGAATGGTGCTAGAAAGAAGGCCTCACAACCCACCTGAATAAGGAGATTCCCAAATTGCTTTCAGGCTGACCGACTCCAGAACCATCTGTAACCTGAGCCCTGGACTGTACCTGCATTGCTCAGTAAAAGGTAAAGGAAACTGCACCCAGCTTTGTCCTCTAATTATTCCTGTGTCACCTACCCACCTCTGCTACATCTATCATCACTACCTCTAACATCTACATACCAACTGCCCTGGGACAAAGCTCTGCCTGTGGAGAGCTGCACCAACTTAACTGCATGACAATCAGTCCCAGAGGATCTGCTCTGCAGCGCTGGACACCTCTGACCAGAAACCACAGGTGGCGTCACAAACACTTTATTATAAACTTTATTCCCATGTAAATATCCCTTTAATTGGAAGCCCAGGGTCACAGACCGGGTCACTGCTGCCGTGACACATCTCCTTTGAATACCGGCCTGGCACCGAGTATCCCCATTGCCCTGGCAGGAGATCCATATTGGTCAACAAAAAAAACCCAAAAACAAAAACAAACTTCTCCCACTTCCAACACTTGAGAAAGATAGTTGCTAGGATGTTTAGAAATGTTTACTTCCAGGACATCATTATCTGGTTGTCCATTGTCTGCATTTGCCTCACTCAGCATTTATTGGCAGTGCCTAAAGTTTGCTGCATCCTTTTCTGCTGAGCATCACCCCATTAACCCCTTAGGCTGTGTGCACACGCTGCGGAAAAGGTGCGGATTCATCCGCGCGGATTTTGTACAATCCGCAGGTGAAACCGCAGGTCAAAAGACCTGCGGTTTTACCTGCGGATTGCTCTGCGGTTTTGCCCTGCGGTTTTTCATCTCCTCAATGGAGGAGATGGCAAACCGCAGGAGAATCCGCAGAAAGAATTGACATGTCAATTCTTTCTGCGGATTGAAAACCGCAGATAATCCGCGCGGAAAATTCTGCACCGTCTGCACTGCGGTTTTTGATTCCCATAGGGAATCATTGTACTGTACACCGCAGCAGAAACTGCTGCGGGTCCGCAGCGGCCAAAACCGCTGCGGAACCGCAGCAAAATCCGCAGCGTGTGCACACAGCCTCAGGCTGCTTTCACACTTGCGTTTTGCTGCACTGCGTGCGCAGTGCAAACGCGCATAAAAAACACATCATGCGTTTTTAATGCGTTTTCTTGTTTTTTTGCTCATGGTTTTTACAAAAAAACGCATGCGTTTTTAAACGCAGACGTGCGCATGACCATGCGCACGTCAGCGCTCCCATAGACTTTAATGTGTTTTTGGGTTAATTCCATGCGCATGCGTTTTTTTGAGACAGGTCTGACGCACCAAAAATGCAACAGGTTGCATTTTGTGCGCCTGGGCGCACACTACAAAAAAAACGCATGCGCACGGAATTAACCCAAAAACACATTAAAGTCTATGGGAGCGCTGACGTGCGCATGGTCATGCGCACGTCTGCGTTTAAAAACGAATGCGTTTTTTTGTAAAAACCATGTACAAACGCATGACAATGCGCATCCATGTTAAATATAGGGGAAAAACGCATGCGCATGTATGCGCAAAAACGCAGCGCAAAAAAACGCAAGTGTGAAACCAGCCTTAGTGATGGGGCCAATTTTATAAATTCTAACCAATGTCACTTTATGTGGTGATAACTCTGGAACGCTTCAACAAATCCCATTGATTTTGAGACTGTTTTTTTGTGGCACATTATAATTTATGATAATGGTAAATTTAGGTTGATATGTTTTGTGTTTATTTATAAAAAATATCAGAAACTTGACAAAAATGTAAAAAAATTGCTATTTTCAAACTTTGGATGATTATCGCTTTAATCCAGATAGTCATACCACACAAAAACATTAATAAATAACATTTCCCACATGTCTGCCTTACATCAGCACCATTTTTAAAATGCTATTTTATTTTGTTAGCCTTTTAGGAGGTTTAAAAATGTAGCAGGAATTTTTCATTTTTTCAAGGAAATTTACAAAATTTATTTTTTTGAGGGACCTATCCAGGTTTGGAGTGACTTTGGGGGTGCTATAGATTGGAAAACCCCAAATGTGATACCATTTTAAAAACAGCACCCCCTGCCATACTGAAAACTTCTGTCAGATAGTTTATTAACCCTTTAGGTGATTTTCAGGAATTAATGCAAAGTGGTATAGCAGTAATGAAAAAGTGCTTGTTTACCACCTGAATATCGCTAACTTCTGAACCGACCGCTATAGCTGGGAGACTCTAAGGCCGCTATTTGGCCATGAACTGCTATGGCAAACATCAGGACCACACAATCATGATCTCGGTGTGTCAATTAGGTTAAAGTGGAAGCCCCCACAATCTATTAACCTTTTATTTGATGTAGTCACTTTTGACAGCAGCAACTAAGGGGTTAAACAGATATGGCCGGTGTAAACACTGATAGTTTGTGATACAGCAAGTTATCAGCTATAATGTACAGTTGACAGCTGCTGGATTGTCACCTGTATGGGGATGCTATTCTCTTATATCTCAGATCAGAAAAAAGGGGTATTGGCTGTCATTAAGGGGTTAAATTCTTTAACCTACATATTTGCAGCAGCTGAACCTCAGAATTGTCACAAATTCTTCTTCTGATTGATTATGCTCATGTTTAATTGATGTACATTGTCTTTGCCAATATCTCACACTGCAGACAGCAGTTAATTAGGCTATGTGCACACATAGCGGAACTCTCACAGAAGTTACCGTGAGAATTCTGGAATTCCATTCCGCTGGAAAATCGCATTTTAAATTCCTGCGATTTTCCAGCGGAAAAACTAGCGATTTGCAAGCATAATTAGCTTGCAGAATGCTAGCGTTTTCCAAGCGATCTGTAGCATCGCTTGGAGAACTGATTGACAGGTTGGTCACACTCGTCAAACATAGTGTTTGACAAGTGTGACCAACTTTTTACTATTGAGGCTGCCTATGCGGCATCAATAGTAAAAGATATAATGTTAAAAATAATAAAAAAAAATAAAAAAATGGTGTTATATTCACCTTCCGGCTTCTCAGCGGTGCTTCCGTTCCCAGTAGTGCCTTGTGAGACCTTGGATGACGTCACGATCTCGCGATAATGTAGCGGTCTCGGGAGGAATAGGGACCGCTACATTATCGCGAGACCGCAACGTCATCCAAGGTCTCGCAAGGCATTACTGGGAACGGGCGCATTGCTGAGGCCTGGGAAGACTACACGGGATGCCGGAAGGTGAATATAACACCATTTTTTAGTTTTTATTCTATTTTTTACAGATATATGGTACCCACAGCCCGGAGGACAGTCTCCTCTCCTCCGAACCGTGGGTACCATCCGCAAATGTTCTGCTTACTTTTCGCACAGCCAGATGCGGAAAGTAAGCAGAACAATGCAATCCTATGGGTGCGGGATTGCCGCGATTCCGCAAAATAATGAGCATGCTGCGTATTTTTCCACGATGCGATTCCGCCGCGGGAAAATCCGCAGCACGTTAAAAAACGCCGCGAAAACACAAAAAAAGTGACGTGTGAACGCAGCCTTAAAGTGGTTTAGAAATGGCTGTATTTGCTTTTGAGAACAAAAACAGCAAAGATGACCACAATAACTTGAGCAACACCCAAAATGAAAATTGTGTCTGAAAGCCATATACGAGCAATGTCTATGCTATGAGACATAGCAAGGTAGGCCTGGTAAAGAAGTTCCAAGTATAAGCTGTATGTTTATGTACTGCTGTCCAGAAAGTGAGAATATACAGTACCTGGTACTTGCGAACAAGTGACTTAGGAAATTGGTTTCCAATTCTGTGTATGGATATTGGAATGGAAGCCCTATTGGGAACAGAACCTGATATAAGCGTATACAGCCTGAGTTTGGCCTTTGCTCATACTTCATCTAGAAATTAGGATATTGATCGTCAGGTTACACCTATACAGTATGTCAAATAGAACAGTGTACAACTTCATAGAAAGGATTTGTTGGTGAATACTTTTTTCCAGCCTGCGTAACGGTTTTCTATCACATAACAAACCATAACTAATGACAGTCTAAACCTGACGGCCGAATAGCCATCTATGCCAACTCACCCATACACAGGAACGCTCCCTCGGCCAAGCGCTCCTGTGCACTTTATGACAAATCTGCTGGCTGAAAAGCTGAAAAGTCTGCCGGCGGCTTATTTCTGGCAAACACAATGTGATCAGTAGTCTGAAATTGGACATGTTCAATTGTAACTCTGTCCCAACCATCATGTCTAGCTTTTGAGGTTATTTTGGTCTACTTCATTTTGTCAGGCAGGTCCTATTTAAGTGATTTCTAGATTGAGACAGGTGTGGCAGTAGTCAGCCCTCGGTGTAGCTAGGGAATTTGAACGCCACTTCCCAAAGACGTGATAAACCACAGTTAATCTATGTTTGGGAGGGGGGGAATCACTTTTTTACACAGGGCTCTGTAGGTTTGGATTTTTTTACCCTTAATAACAAAGAACTTCATTTAAAAACTGCATTCTGTGTTTAATTGTCTAATATTTAAATTTGTTTGGTGATCGGAAACCTTGAAGTATGAGAAGCATGTTAAAAAAATAGAAAATCAGGAAGGGAGCAAACAATTTTTCACACAACTGTATAACTCAGCAGAAACCTAACTAGCATCTTTAGGGTAAATCCAAGATTATGGACGCATTTGCCCAAGCCTTTTCCACACATTTGGGTAGTTGTACACTGCAATATTTTACAAAAAACACAGTCAGTCAAACCAAAATAATATCGCTGAATACTTATTGTAAAATTGGAAAGCATCACATATTTCCTTGTGATAAAAATATGAGGGTTGATCAAGGGTAAACGTTGGTATTTCTCTCTAAATACTAGGCCCTTGGGCAGTATAAATTCAAAGTAATGAAATGATTCAACAAAACAGTTTTAAAGTATCACAATATCTAATCCTTGAAATATATTCCAATTACTTCCTCATCCGCTTCTCTCAATTGAACATTGAAAGAAGCATCTGAGACTCTAGTTGGCATGTGACCTTGAATATGCAGATTGCATACTTGTGATCACGTGACGATGGCTGGAACGGCAAGCAGAGTTGAATCCTATCAGTGTATACATTACACAACACTAGGATTTGGAAAGCTGTAGGGCTTGCAGAAAATTTCTTTAGGGGTGGACAACCTCTTTAACGTTGAAGGATATTCATTCAACATTCATTGATGGAAATAGTCTCCCAATATAAACAACCAAATGTAACAATTTCTCTCACATTACTGGTCATATACAATATTTGTGTAGTGCGCCAATCAATGAGTGACCGAAAGCCTTCAGTGTTCGTTCCATCCCTGACTAACACCGCCCTTTTGACTGCTAAACCCAGAGTGAGCAAGGATTTCCATGAATTAAATATAAGCTTTCTTCATGTTTCCAACAAATCTATATATCAATCCATTCAGATTCTCCTACTCTGAACATACAGCCTGATCTGCCAGTACAGTGATGCAACTGACCGGATTCCTCTCATTCACATTTATGACATTTTTGTATATTGCTCATCAGGGTATTCTAGAGATAGCTTAGGGTCTACCTTACAGAACATGAGAAATGATATGCATTGATTTTGCTTCCATTTTTTTAAACCTTCCTTCTATGGCATCCAATAGAACATTGAGAAAAGCATCTGAGACTCTAGTCAACATGTGACTGCAACTATACAAATTACCTACTCACCGTCACTTGATGACAGTTGGAACCGGCAAGGGAAACCGAATCTTAACAGCGAGTACATTAGGGCCCCGTCACACATAGCGATCTCGCTAGCGAGATCGCGCTGAGTCACAAGTTTTGTGACACAACAGCGATTTCACCAGCGAGATCGCTGTGTGTGACAGCGATCAGTGACCGGCCCCCCTGCCAGTATGGCTGATCGCTCTTGGAAAGCCCTGGACATTTCTTTGATCGCTGGTCTCCCGCTGGCCAGCATGCGTGTGACAGGCGGGAGACCAGCGATCAGCTGGTAACTAACGTACACATCGGGTATCTAAGGGACGTGTGTCACTTAGAAACTCGATGTGTACCTTAGTTACCAGCGCGCTGATGCAGGGAGCTGGTAACTAAGGTACACATCGGGTTTCTAAGGGACGCACGTCCCTTAGAAACCCGATGTGTACCTTAGTTACCAGCTCCCTGCATCAGCGCGCTGGTAACTAAAGTACACAGCAATGCCGCGCGCTCAGCGTCGCTGGTGCTGATCGCTGGTGAAGCTGTCTGTTTGACAGTTCACTAATGATCATGTAGCGACTCACCAGCGATCCTGACACGTTGATATCGTTGTCGGGATCGCTGGTGAGTCGCTATGTGTGACGGGGCCCTTACACACTATGAGAATTGGGAAAGCTGCAGGGCTTGCTGAAAATGTTCTCGCAGGGTGACAACCCCTTTAACGTGTCCATAAATGTGCGCATTTTCATTGAATGTGACAAAGTCTATCAAGTCATGAGCTTTATGGTGTAGAAAGTCCTGCATATGATGAGCAACCCCTTAAGCAATGTTTAAATGTGGTGTTTTTGAAGCTTTTTTTATGCAGAAAAAAGCTGTATTTTACACTACCAGCAAAACCTATGACATTTCTGAAATCCCATTCACACTCGGCTTTTTTTACTTTGACTGAACACAAGCACTGTAGTGTTTTTGAAAACCTATAGCAGGTCAATTCTTTCAGTACCGTTATGTCAACCATAGAAAGCAATGAGAAGGTGCAAAATCACTGCAAAAAGTGCAACATAACATTTTGTGCCGCATTTTTAGTTAATAAAACTTTATTGACATGTACCGAAGACAAATCACACATGTAGTCCACTGAAAAACGCAGTTTTACTGCTAAGGCCTGTTTCACACTTCCGTTTTTGACCATCAGTCAAAATCCGCCGTTTTTTAAAAAAAACGGATCCGCCATCTTTTTGGCGGATCCGTTTTTTCCCCCATTGAGATGCATTACCGGCGGATCTTGACGGATGGCCATCCGTTGGATCCGTTTTTTTGCGGATCCGCCAACATGCCTGGACGGACCGTGCAACTTTTTTTTGCTGCAGGATCCGCATTTTAGAGTGTGGATGCCCGGAGGAAGTCAGCTGGAAATTTAACCCTGAAATCATTTCTGGCGGACGGAAAAAATTCTCTCCCTCTCTCCCCTCCCCGGGCTACGTTTCCTTTAAAATTCTACATTCATCGGATCCGTTAAAATAACGGTCCGGTGGCACCCGTTCACATCAGTTTTGCAACGGATCCGCTTTCCGCCATTTTGGCGGATTTTAATTGACACAAAAAACTGAAGTGTGAAACAGGCCTAAGAATGAAGGTTTTGGCTTCAGAAAGAATAAAACAACGATGCAAAAATGCCATATGTGAACATAGCCTTATAACTGTATTCTTATATGTGCTCATTCTACTACACGAGAAAATAAATTGCATTTCCATTGTACTTAGGAGCCCTAAACAACCATACAGAATTCTGGTTGTACGATTCCAATGAGGTTTACCACTCTGCTTTTCCTCTTGGTAATATTTCTGATGAATCTTACAGTCCAGAACAACAAATAAGCACACAATCTTCACCACGGTGAATATGAACGCCCCGGATTTCACAGGCACATCTAGAGAGAAATAGCATGTAATAACTGGCAAATTCCAATTACCTGCAATTGAAAGGATTTTACTTAAAACTTTTTCTTGAAAGATGATTAATGATGATGTAATCCTTCACCAGAGAAAGATTAGCAGAAATAACTGTGCAGCAGCAGATTCCGTCGTTCATCATATTGAATTCAGAGAATTGCACAGCATGATTTGAACTAGGGCAACAAATGCTAAATCTTTGTGTCTTTTAATGACTCACTATTCCACTTGCATTTGGGCAAATCTTGTCCTACATTATGTTCTCATAAAATCAGAGAAAATAGAAACAAAAATATAAACCAATATAAAAAGTAACAAGTTGAATTGAAGCAGTAAAACAAGAATTACAGTAATAAAACAAAATCACTACAAAGGAAACAATAAAGGAGTGCAAATATTTATTCTAGTCTACCATTCTCCAACTAAACCTAATCCTGACAATATGTGTTGCCCTATCCACTTTCTACAGCTCATCTACTCAGGCAGCTATGTCAAGGCAGCTGTGGCATTTTTCCCAGACAGCGGTCCGCAGAGGGGTGCCGTCTCTTCACCTGATGCAGGTGTCTGAGATGTCTTCCCCAGCAGATGCACTTTGCTGCCCCCCCATAGTCAAGCTGAGAAGGAGCATCACGCCGAATCCCAGTGATCAATTGTACTTGAGTCTTTCAATTGAAGCCCTGATCGCCGGAAGTTCCGGGTCAGTGCAACGTCAGCAGTGTGATCAGGTCAGCAGATGGTGGTTCTGGTGCTGAATTCATGTACGGATGGTGATCCTAGTGTTGTATTTATGTACTGATGGTGGTTTTGGTGATTAATTCTTGTAGTGATGATGTCCTAGTGATGCAATCCTGTACTGATGGTGGTTTTTGTGATGTATTCCTGCACGGATGAGGGTTTTGATGCTGTGTTTCTGTACTGATAGAGGTTATACAGATGTATTTCTGTAATGCTGGTGGTTCTGATGATGAATTTCAGTACTGCTGGTGATATATTTCTGTACTGATGTGGGTTGTAATGCGGTGTTTCTTTACTGAAGGGGGATCTAATAATGTATTTCTGTATTGCTGGTGGTTCTTCCTAAGGATTCTTGTGATGTTGGTTCTGATCCTGAACACATGTAACAAACTATAACTTGTAAGATTATGTGATACATGGATATATTAAAGTGTTGTGCTGTCTGACAAGTTAAGGGTTACTATGTTTTTATTTATGTCAGGAGCATTAAAAGGGTTTGTCCATGTCTGTAATGAATCTGCAGTCACTCTGTGTGACTGCACACTTCTGGATTCTCACAAAGCGCACAGCACGCTATCAAGAATTTCTGGTGCCAGTGGTGAAAGTGTGAGGTCACGAAAGCGCATGTGTGTGATTTGCGTACATGTGAACACGTATTGACTAGAAATGAGTGGCCTCGCTCAATGTAAAGTAATTGAGACAGGCCAGACACATCTAGTTGGAATGTGGCCAGAAGTATACAAATCGCATACTTTTTCTCACATGACTGCCCACTCTTGCCACCAGCAAGGGAGAATCTTAAAAATGTGCAGTGCATGTGCGGTGAGAATTCAGAAGTCTGCAGTCACAGAGTGACTGCAGACTTTCATCTCAAACCTGGACAAGCCCTTTATTTATAAAATTGAAGCACGGTAGCATGGCAATCCTAACAGCATGTAATATACTCACTGTCAAGATTCAACTCTGCTTGCTAATTGCAGCAGTCATCACATGGCCACTTCACTAATATGCAATTTTCATATTTATGGTAATGTGACAACTAGCTTCTCTTCCTACTTCTTTCAGGTTTTCACTGAACATTGAGAGAATTAGAAAGAGCAGCTAGTTGGCATGTGACCAAGTGCACAAATCGCATTTGAATGATTGGTCACATGAGGACTACTCCAACAGAGGGTGGGGCAACAAACTGAACTCTTGCCTCGGGTGCTGGGAAACCTAGATACACCTTTGCCTCTACTGCAGCGGTGCACAACATTTTCTGGTCCGGGGACCATATTATCATACTGAATGACTTCCAATGCCCGCATTAAAACTTACAGGCACAATATCAAAATGTATATGTTATAAATATCTAAGAAGTGCAGATTCCAAAACCAGAAGTTCAACATATCTAGAGACTACCGGTACTCTTTTCTCCCAATCAGCACTCAATTATGGAGAAGACCCTGCACATGTACACTACTGTTCAAAAGTTTAGGGTCACTTAGAAATTTCCTTATTTTTTAAAGAAAACCACAGTTTTTTCCAATGACGCTAACATTAAATGATTCAGAAATACACTCTATACATTGTTAATGTGGTAAATGACTATTGTTGCTGCAAATGTCTGGTTTGTAATGCAATATCTTCATAGGTATATAGAGGCCCATTTCCAACAACCATCACTCCAGTGTTCATATGGTACTTTGTGTTTGCTAGCTGTGTAAGAAGGATAATGGATGGTTAGAATACCCTTGAAAACTCTTGTGCAAGTATGTTAGCACAGCTGAAAACAGTTTGGCTGATTAGAGAAGCTATAAACCTGACCTTCATTTGAGCTAGTTGAAAATCTGGAGCATTACATTTGTTGGTTCCATTAAACTCTCAAAATGGCCAGAAAAAAAGAACTTTCATGTGAAACGCGACAGTCTATACTTGTTCTTAGAAATGAAGGCTATTCCATGTGAGAAATTGTCAAGAAACTGAAGATTCCCTACAACAGTGTGTTCTACTCACTTCAGAGGAGAGCACAAATAAGCTCTAACCAGAGTAGAAAGAGAAGTGGGAGGCCCCGCTGCACAACTGAGCAATAAGACAAGTACATTAGAGTCTGTAGTTTGAGAAATCGACGCCTCACAGGTCCTCAACTGGCAGCTTCATTAAATAGTACACGCAAAACGCCAGTGTCAACGTCTACAGTGAAGAGGTGACTCAGAGATGCTGGCCTTCAGGGCAGAGTGGCAAAGAAAAAGCCATATATGAGACTGGCTAATAAAAGGAAAAGATTAATATGGGCAAAAGAACACAGATATTGGACAGAGGAAGATTGGTAAAAAGTGTTATGGACAGACGAATCCAAGTTTGAGGTGTTTGGATCACACAGAAGAACATTTGTGAGATGCAGAACAACTGAAAAGATGTGGAGGTAATGTGATGGTCTGGGGTTGCTTTGGTGCTGGTAAAGTGGGAGATTTGGACAAGGTAAAAGGGATTTTAAATAAGGAAGGCTATCACTCCATTTTGCAATGCAATGCCACACCCTGTGGACAGAGCTTGATTGGAGCCAATTTCATCCTACAACAGGACAATGACCCAAAGCACACCTCCAAATTATGCAAGAACTATTTAGGGAAGAAGCAGGCAGCTGGTATTCTATCTGGAATGGGATGACCAGCGCAGTCACCAGATCTCAACCCCATTTAGCTGTTGTGGGAGCAGCTTGACCGTATGGTATGCAAAAAGTGCCCATCAAGCCAAACCAACTTGTGGTAGGGGCGTCTGGAAGCATGGGGTGACATTTCTCCAGATTAACTCAGCAAATTAACTGCTAGAATGCCAAAGGTCTGCAATGCTGTAATTGCTGCAAAGGGAGCATTCTTTGACTAAAGCAAAGTTTGGAGGAGAAAATTATTATTTCAAATAAAAATCTTTTTTTCGAACCTTGTCAATGTCTGGACTAGATTTTAAATTCATTTAGTAACTGATTTGATTAATAAAAGTATGAGTTTTCATGGAAAACACAAAATTGTCTGGTGACCCCAAACTTGAACGGTAGTGTAACTCTCTCCATTGAAAACTACGGCAGCTGAAGTAACTGACTGCATTTCACAATACCTTTAAAAGAGAACAGCGAGATCTCCACATATAGGCAGGCAGCATTATAACTCACATATACCTGTCCGGAATGCTAAACAGAGTCAAGAAACCATCATCTCTTGATGTATGGGGGGCCCAAGTATGGTTACACAGTGCTCCATTAGTGCTTGCCCATACATGTTCCTTAGCAACGTGCTATTTTTTTCTCTGGTACGGAACTAATGTATACAGAAGGTTAGGAGCCGCATTGCATGTTTCCCCCTGGTTTTGCTCACCTGCTCTACTGCATATACCACAATTTGCTATTATGTTTCTACTTTTTTTTGGGGGGGGGGATATTATTGATTCATAGAACAAACAATTTAAAAAAAAAACACTCCCAAATAGTTTTCCATTGGTCACTAGTGTCTTTTGTACAGGTTTTTGTCATTTGAAAGTTACTTTGTTTTAATTAAAAATTTTTGATAAAAAAAAAAATGATGTGAGGGGGAGGCATGTCCAGAAGCTGGACTGAGAAGAAGTGTGGCTGCAGAGCTCCTGCCAGGCATCCTACCTAATCAGCAGTAGAGTCGTGCTTTCAGGAGCGGTATCTTCTGGCCCTGCGACCGCTCTGGATGTCTTCCTTTAGTGGTAGCAGAGTGAAGCTGCGGTTCGGGAGCCATCTTGCAGGATGGAAGAGGCGGCTGAGGAATGTATGGAGGACGCGGCGCATGGAGTGCTGGAGGAGGGAGAGGAGCTACTGTTCCCGGCGGGCACTGGATCCACACAGGGTAAGAATCTAATAATAGAAGACTCAGGGAAGCACTGCACAGAAGGGGCTCTGCAGTCATTCTCCCCCCTGGTCATCCTGTTGAACAAGATGGCGGATTGCCGCATGCAGACAGGGGAGATCTCCTTTCTCCTTCACTGGGACAGTCTCATGTTGCTGAACCTGAGGGGTTGCCTGAAAGTTCACTGACTCACATGGAAGGGAGTAACAATAAAAATGGGTAAAAGGGGTATGGGCTTCTCAAAAGTTAACTACAACCATCACATGTGAAGAAGATGGGAGTGAATATATGGAAGAATCCTCTGATGAGGAGGGAGACCACTCAGATGAGCATCTTCCCCTACAATGGATGAGGTTCATTTCATGTTTCCCCTCAAAAGCAGACTTTAAAGCCTGTAGACTGTGAGCCCTCATGGGCAGGGTCCTCTCTCCTTCTGTACTTGTGTGTCCCTTGTCTTACACATGCTAATTGTACCTGTCTATATTTCCCCTTTTCACATGTAAAGCTCCATGGAATAAATGGTGCTATATAAATGTATAATAATAATAATAATAATAATAATAATAACAATAATAATAATAGTAAAGCTTTAATAACAGAGGTTAAAGACACATGCAGGTCTGAAATTGCTTGCCTGCATCAAGACTTGCAGCTTATGTCAGGCAGGATCGATTCATTGGAGGGGGATCACGATCTCACTAGATATCTATTTTGCACCAGAAAACGATTAGAGACCTCTGGGTCCAACTAGAGGACTTAGACAACTTAGAAGATGTAACATTAGGGTGAGGGGGGTCCCTGAATCTAATGACCAGGAAAATACTAAAAAGATCCTTCATGACATCTTTAACTCCATCTTGGGAGAACCAACTTCAAAGCCCATTAAATTTGATTGAGCACATCGGGCCCTACAGCCCAAGGGATGATTACCGTATCCAAGAGACATCATCTGTTGCCTTCATAATTTTGAAACAAAGGAAAGAATTATGGCTCAAGCCAGGTCCCAAGGAGAAATGTTATATATGGATGCTGCAATTCAACTATTTCTGGACTTATCCCGTATTACATTACAAAAAAGAAGAATTTTTAGGCCTTCGCTGTCCATTCTTCTTTTTTGTAATGTAATACAGATATTTGACTGAGGGAGTCCTGGTGTGCCCTGCTGTACAGGATAGTTCCTTTTCTTTTATTTTTGATCTTCTCTGTGTAGGTTAAACACTGGGCTACGTCTCCCTGAAAACTCACTTCTGTGGCTAAGGGGATTTTTTTTTCCTACCTAGTGGGTTTGGTTTGTTCCACAGGTATAACCACAGACCAGGTAATTTGTTCCTGGGAACTATGGATCTTTATAGTGGCAATATTAAAATCATCAAAATGCCTCTTGTAAGTAAACAAGACACATATTGACCTTGTGGGGAGATTTGTAATTTTAGAAGCCTCCTTGAGGGGCAAGTCTAACATTTTATGTAATCTACATGCTCCAAATACAGGTAAGACAAAATTTTTGTGAAAGGTTTTTTCCCCCTGATTCAAAAACTTTTGCTGGCAGCATTATTGGTGGGTGGTGATTTTAATGTCACCTTCTCTGAGGTATTTGATAGATTATTAATAATAAACACTCTTCACAAAATCTAATTAGAATGACAAGAGAATTTAGAAAACTAATTAGGACTAATTCCTTATTTGATCTATGGAGAATAGACTATCCAAGGGACAGGGTCTTCTCTTTTTTTCTCTCCCCCTCATCACACCCATAACAGAATTGACTTCTTTTTTGCAAATATACTGACCCTAAGAATTATGGATGGAGCGGAGATGGGTCACATTAGCTTGTCCGACCACGCTCCGATTGTGCTGAACCTTAAATCCATTTAGCCGTGTAATAGGACTTGCCATTGGCGATTGAATGAGTTCCTTATTAAGGACCCAGCTATTTGAAAGACCTTATTGGACCATCTCACTGACTTCTTCCGTCTGAATGAGGGATCGGTGTCTTCCACTTCAGTACTGTGGGAAGCTCACAAGGCTGTAATGAGGGGGTATTGTATCAAAGAGGGTTCCAGATTTTAACAAATGCTAAAATGGAATTTAATAAATTAACCTCTCAATTAGCTAAGGAGGAAAATAGATTAGCTGTTTCACCCTAAGTCATAGGTGTGATAGAAGTTGCCAATAATAATAATCTTCAGTCCCTTATATTAAGTTTAGATACGGAGAAAGCATTTGACCGCCTAAATTGGTGTTTTCTGTTTGAGATCCTGAAGATCTTTGGCATTTCAGGTTCTTTCTTGACAGCCATAAGGGCACTTTACAGTTCCCCTTCAGCCTCAATTAAGCTTCCCTTCCACTCCTCTCCCTCGTTCAAGCTATGGAACGGCACTCACCAGGGATGACCCCTTTCCCCTCTACATTACATCTTATGCATAGAACCACTGGTGGCTATGATAAGACAAATTCCTAACATTTCAGGGCATGAGATTAGAAACAAAATGTTTAAGATTTCCTTATTTGCAGATGATTTCCTTCTAACCCTAACCAAATTACAAACTACACTGCCTAATCTCATGGAGGATTTAAAAAGGTATGGGGAGTTATTGGGATATAAGCTGAACACTTCAAAAACAGAAGCCTTGCCATTGAATATCCCCCCCTGAGGTATTAGACTATTTAAAACTAAAATTTAAATTTAGATGGAAGACTGAGGCTATTAAATATCTGGGATTTAATCTGTCTTCTTCCTATGGTAACCTATATAACACCAATTTTCCACTACTTCTGACTGATTTGAGAAAAATGTTGGATAAGTGGAAACCGCTTTCGCTCTCATCAATATGACGAATTACTTCTATTAAAATGTCACTCCTTCCTAAGTTACTCTACTTTTTTGAGTCCTTACCAGTCAGGGTACCCATGAGGGAACTTAAGTCCCTCCAAACAGCAGTGATGAAGTTCATTTGGAATGATAAGCGTCATCGGGTCTCAGGCGTGTTCTTGTCTTCCATAAATCACAAGGGGGCCTCTTGGTCCCTGACATCCTTAAATACTACTGGGCCACGCATTTACAAAGGATTCCCTTGTGGGCTTCGCTATGGGCATATAGCAAATGGATAGAAATAGAAAAGTTGTGACTCACCCCAATTCATCCAAATTCACTACTATTGTCAATTAGGACCTTTAGAATAATGTTTTTTTCGCTGGGTCCCATGAGGTTCACGAGGGAGATAAGGATTTCATACATGAAGCGGTTCAGCTTGGCCTTCCCTAATTCCCCAATGATCTCATTTATATTTCAGCCCTTGCTACCAAACAGTTTGGATCATGCAATGGTCCATCACTGGACCTCCGCGGGTGTATTTAAGTTTGCAGATCTGGTAGACGTGGACATGCTGAAGCTTCTTACAGTTGATGCTGTCAAGTTCAAATTTGCTATCTCTAATAAAGAGTTTTTTCAGTATTTGCAGGTCAAACACATTGCTACCTCGCTTTATGGTGTATCAAAAGTTTCCTTAACAACTGACTTCGAGAGGATATGCAGAAGAGGACCGGTGGAGTAAACATCTAATATCAGAGATATATAAGCTGCTGAATTCACCTTGGGAAGGTCAGCAACTTAAGCATCCTTACATGAGCAGCTGGGAGTCTGTTTTAGGTAAAGAGATATCACCTCAAAATTAGCATATTATTTGGGAAAGGGCTGCCAAGACCTCCATTAGTACGCTCTCTAAAAAAAAAAAGTCAGTACAAAATACTGATGTTCTGGTATCACACACCTGACCTCCACAGGTTGAACCCCCTACTCTCAAAGTTATGTTGGCATTGTGGATCGGAGGTGGGATCCCAATATCATATTTTTTCGCCCTATTTAGCAATCATAGGCTTTTGGGAGCAAGTGAGAGTACTAATGAATAGGGTTCTATATGTCGAGGTGGGATTAGACCCGTTTATATATTTATTAAATATCCCCCTAAGGGGATGGGTAAAAATTCAGCCAAATTGCTACTACATATCCTTACAGCAGCGAGGTGCTTGATTGCCCTTCACTGGAAGCAGACTACTTCTCCTTTCCATCAGCAGTTATTGTCTAGAATAAATGACATACGCAGAATGAAATAATGACGGCTCTTTTGGGGGAGAGGGTGGATGGGTTTGACTCCGTATGGGCCCCGTGGGAATACTACTCAGGGAAATGGTTAGGATTTATTAGATCACTTACTTTCTTCTGGAGCCTGCGTCCTTCCCTTTCTCTACCTTAAGTGTGAGTGTCCCATCTTTATGTTAGTCTATGTGAGGTACAATTATAAAATATCCAAGTTTACTTTCTTATGTCTTTTTTTCTGTACAGGGTGGGCCATTTACATGGATACACCTTGGTGGGCCATGTATATGGATACACCTAAATAGAATGGGAATCGGTGGTGATATCAACTTCCTGTTTGGGGCACATAAGTTTTCCTCCTCCCATATACTAATGTGCCACAAACAGGAAGTTGATATCACCAACCATTCCCATTTTATTTAGGGGTATCCATATACATGGCCCACCCAGGTGTATCCATATAAATGACCCACCCTGTATATTGCGGAATGATTTTGGCTAAGGGTATATACAGTTGTGGCCAAAAGTATTGACACCCCTGAAATTCTGTCAGATAATACTCAGTTTCTTCCTGAAAATTATTGCAAACACAAATTCTTTGGTATTATTACCTTCATTTAATTTGTCTTAAATGAAAAAACACAAAGAGAATTGTCCTAAAGCCAAATTGAATATAATTCCACACCAAACATAAAAAAGAGGGTGGACAAAAGTATTGGCACTGTTCGAAAAATCATGTGATGCTTCTCTAATTTGTGTAATTAACAGCACCTGTAACTTACCTGTGGCACCTAACAGGTGTTGGCAATAACTAAATCACACTTGCAGCCAGTTGACATGGATTAAAGTTGACTCAACCTCTGTCCTGTGTCCATGTGTGTGTGTACCACATTGAGCATGGAGAAAAGAAAGAAGCCCAAAGAACTATCTGAGGATTTGAGAAACCAAATTGTGAGGAAGCATGAGTAATCTCAAGGCTACAAGTCCTTCTCCAAAGACCTGAATGTTCCTGTGTCTACCGTGCGCAGTGTCATCAAGAAGTTTAAAGCCCATGGCACTGTGGCTAACCTCCCTAGATGTGGACGGAAAAGAAAAATTGACAAGAGATTTCAACGCAAGATTGTGCAGATGTTGGATAAAGAACCTCGACTAACATCCAAACAAGTTCAAGCTGCCCTGCAGTCCGAGGGTACAACAGTGTCAACCCATACTATCCGTCGGCATCTGAATGAAAAGGGACTGTATGGTAGGAGACCCAGGAAGACCCCACTTCTTACCCCGAGACATAAAAAAGCTAGGCTGGAGTTTGCCAAAACTTACCTGAAAAAGCCTAAAACGTTTTGGAAGAATGTTCTCTGGTCAGATGAGACAAAAGTAGAGCTTTTTGGGCAAAGGCATCAACACAGAGTTTACAGGAGGAAAAAAGAGGCATTCAAAGAAAAGAACACGGTCCCTACAGTCAAACATGGCGGAGGTTCCCTGATGTTTTGGGGTTGCTTTGCTGCCTCTGGCACTGGAATGCTTGACCGTGTGCATGGCATTATGAAGTCTGAAGACTACCAACAAATTTTGCAGCATAATGTAGGGCCCAGTGTGAGATAGCTGCGTCTCCCTCAGAGGTCATGGGTCTTCCAGCAGGACAATGACCAAAAACACACTTCAAAAAGCACTAGAAAATGGTTTGAGAGAAAGCACTGGAGACTTCTAAGGTGGCCAGCAATGAGTCCAGACCTGAATCCCATAGAACACCTGTGGAGAGATCTAAAAATGGCAGTTTGGAGAAGGCACCTTTAAAATATCAGGGACCTGGAGCAGTTTGCCGAAGAAGAATGGTCTAAAATTTCAGCAGAGCATTGTAAGAAACTCATTGATGGTTACCGGAAGCGGTTGGTCGCAGTAATTTTGGCTAAAGGTTGTGCAACCAAGTATTAGGCTGAGGGTGCCAATACTTTTGTCTGGCCCATTTTTGCTTCATTCTCTTTTGTGTTTTGTGACAAATTAAATGAAGATAATAATACCAAAGATTTTGTGTTTGCAATCATTTTCAGGAAGAAATTGAGCATTATCTGACAGAATTGCAGGGGTGTCAATACTTTTGGCCACAACCGTAGGTACCTAGATTAGCATGGAAAAAGTGGCAGTCATGGCTTCATTTTACAATTGGGTACTCTAAATACTAGAGGGAGTATTTCTCCATGTTCCATATCACGTAGCTTGGTTTTTGTAACCTTTCTTCTTTTCTCTTTTTTTAAGATGTCTTTCGAATTTAATTGTATGTTGCGACTCATGTCTTTCTGTTAAAACCTGAAAACTTTAATAAAAATTTGCAGTTATAAAAAAAGGTATCTTCTATCTAATAGCAAGTAATCCCCTATCTGAAAGAAAGAGGATTACTTGCTGATCTCTGGGGGGTCTAAAATCTGTGACCTTTAGCAATCCCAAGAATGGACTCTGCACCTCCATCATGAATGGGCAAAGGTGCACACAGTCATGCTCTCCGATGATTCAGTTATGGACAGAGCTTACTTCCTTTTTTCCTTGCACAATAACCTCCATATAATTCATAGAGAAAGCTCACAACATTATCTCATAGTAGTCGAGTTAAATCCCACTTATCGCTTTCTATGGTCCATTGCGGTAACAGCAAATCTCTAAATGCTATTAGCAGCCCAGGCGTAATGGAAGCCCCCATGAGCAATTACAGAAAATAAAATTTAAATAAATCAACAATCAGATTTATGTATCTGGTTTTAAATATTTCAAAAAAATCCTACATTAGATTTTCAAACGATGTGTTGGGATACTGCAAAGAGAGATCTGATGGAGTGCATTTTTTTGTGACATTATATATTTTGTTGGACCAGATACAATGATGTGCAAATAAATCACTACTTTAGATCATACAGTGGACTGAGAATGGTCTGGCCCATGGTCCATAGAGGTAATGCTTTTGGGAGTTTTTTAATGTAAGAACTATCCAATTATCCCATATATATTAAAGTGCCGTGTTAATTGCAAATAGTTTAATGGGAACTCTGAGACCCCTCTGATCGCTAGACCCTCTGCCAAAAAATCCCATCTCCCAACTAAGAGCGCAATCAGACCAGTGGTGCACATTCAAACATTCAAAAGAAAATATAGGGTACGAAAGAGCTGAAACTCCATCCAACTGCTTGCAACTTAGGCTACTTTCACATGTCCCTCGGTGGCATTCCGGCGCCGTGCGGCAAAAAGACGGAGTGCCGGATCCAGCCGTGAACGGAGGGACCGGAAGTATATGCGGCGCATCTTACGGCGCCTGACATGGCTATGTTGCAAAGGAGTCGCCAGGGAAGAAAAGGATCCACGAGCCAGTGAACGGGGTATGAAAAAGAGAGAGAGAGAACGGGGTATGAAAGAGAGAGAGAACGGGGTATGAAAGAGAGAGAGAGACTGGGGTATGAAAGAGAGAGAGAGAGACCGGGGTATGAAAGAGAGAGAGAACGGGGAATGAAAGAGAGAGAGAGACCGGGGTATGGAAGAGAGAGAACGGGGTATGAAAGAGAGAGAGATATCCGGGCATGGGCACAGGGTAAAACCGTGCATGCGGTGGCCGTATCAGGTAGAAGCCTGATCCGGCGGCCGGAATGTGCCATTGAGAAACATTGTCCTGCAGAGCTGGAAGGGCCGCATACGTCCATGTCCGGCTTTTTTCGCAGGACAAAAAAACGCTGCAGCACCCGTCCTGTCCGGCAGCCGGACAGAGGAATTCAGCCGGATCCGGTAAAAACGGGAACAAACGGAAGCACATGCGGCGCGATCCGGCGCATGTGCTTCTCAATGACAAAAAAACGCATCCGGCGGTAAAAAAAATTGATCCTTTTTTTGCACACATGCCGGATTGTGCCTGACGGCACAAACCGAATGTGTGAAAGAGGCCTAAAAGGGCATTTAAACTGGAAAAAAAAAAAAAGAAAAAGTGGTGAAGGTTTCGTTACTCTAAAGAATGAACACATTTTGCAGTGACTTGCCTGGCATTGCAAAAACCAGGCCAGCAACAAAAACAGAAAGAAATTTCTGTGACATAAGAAGCCATCATCTTATATCAATAAGGTCTCATTTTCACACGTCAGTGTGCTTTCTCATGTATCAATACGTACTGTTATTCATAATTTTGAATCAGAGTATCATCAGGGTGTCAGCTTTTAACACCAGTGTTTCATTAGTCATTTTCACTGATGAAAATCAATAAATAATCAATAAATCATTTGCAAAGCTTCACGGATAAATTACAATGTTAACCATGGACTGCCCACTGTTGCCATTCGTGTGGTCCATTCTTTCCACAAACTTCTATGGTTAATTTTGATTTGTGACTTAGATTGAAAACAGACATGTTGTTGCAAATTCTTGCGGAACACTCCGTAAAAATAACAGACATATAAACAGCGTATCTGTGAAAAACACAGATCGAACATGTATGTGACTGACGGACGTCTGGCTGGTTAAAAATGCCACAGTCCGATGGATGCCACCATCCCCATACATGAAATCAGGCTGAGATTAGCATCAATACACTGTAGTTATTGACTTATTGTCAGCGTGGACTAATCCTGACACTGGAACGTAGGGGATCCCTGTGATAATTAGATTTATGGATGAAGCTTATTGCATGTAAGTGAACTCTATGGCAAGGAAGAACAAGATTTGTAAGAGTTTCTAGAAGAAGGGCTGTAGGCTCCTGTCAAAGTTCTGGCTCTTTTGCAGTGGCTAAATACATGACTGTTCAGTCCAACTTAGCTTTAGATGTCATAATAGAACTTATTCAGAGCATTCTTTACTGAACATTGCACTTTGCTTCTCAAGGAAATGGCAATAATTTAAGAGATAATCAATGTAACAACACTGTTCTGTAATTTCTGGGGAGGTGAGAAAATAATGACACCAGCAGGGCTATTCATACCACCCACACTTCAGAAGAGGCTAACACCTATGTAATAAAACCATTAAAAGACATTTTATTATTCCATTTACAATGGCACTTTTTTACCAATTATTTATTTAATAAGTAGTTGTGAAAGTTATAATCAAGGTGGGTCCTGCTTTTACCATTCAACGTATAGGTAATTATATGCAACAGGTAATATGAAGGTGGAAGTGACAACATAACCGACAAATTGCAAACCTTGTAAAGGATTTCTGCTTTTTGTTTTTTGATCTGATTACTTCATTAAATCTGTAGTCTCATGACCATAAAGTGCTAACAACAACATCTACCATTATCAAAATCACTGATGAGGCTATATGGGGGTGACTGGTAACTATGGCAACTGCAGCATTACTCTTACGGTACATATCGTAACCAACCTGTATAATTGAACTTCTATACTTTAAACCCATAGTTTACTAGAGATGTAATGTTGCTTCCTAAAAGCTGAGGTTCTATTATGCCTACCCTTTTTTAGGCTAGGGTCACATGACCATATTTTCTCCCATTCGAGAGAATTGGGTTGATTATATTGTGATCCGATTTTCTCGGATGAGTAGATGGAAAAAAACATTTCTTCATCTTGTCCGTCTGTGAAAATCAGACCACACTTGGATGTCATCAAAGTGAGGTCCAATTTTTTCAACGCATTCAATGACTTGCACCATGTCCAAGTGTGATCTGAATATTGGATGTAATTCATGCATGCTGCAATTTTTCCCTTAGACAAACTCTGTCTGAGGAAAATAATCGGGCATTTTAACAGCTCATAGAGTAACACTGGTCCAAGTGTGATCCAATGTTTTGTTGGATCGGATTCGGACCGAAAACATGGTCATCTGCACAAGCCCTTACATTTAGTCTTTTGACATTTCTACCTTATTTTGTCAAAGAAGAGCAAACTTGTCTGCTGCCACCAAGGTTTAAGCTCTTATACATGTTGGATTAAAAAGTCCTCCCATTAATTTTTTTTCCCTAAATCAGTGTATATGTGCATGTACTGTAGTGCCAATGTGTTAAAATACATATTACTGTTTTCTAAATCCATAACCATTCCACTCTCCTTCTAAATGGCATCACTGCTATTCAGAGTTCAGATTCTCTGGGTACCACTGCGATCTGTGTAACCTGAAAATGGACATAATAGGGCAAGGTCATCGAGCATTAGAATCAGGCTCTAAAGCCCCCGTTACACACTGCGATATCGCTAGCAATATCGCTGTAAAGTCACCGATTTTGTGACGTTATAGCGATATTACTAGCGATATCGCTGCATGTGATACTTACCTCCGGCCGGCTCCCCCGCTGGTTATCGCTGATCGCGCGAGAAGCTCCTGGACCATTCCTCGTCGGTTGCTTCCTGTGGCGCCGACGAGCGACGCGTGGAGCCGGGCGGGAGGACGCAGGATCGCCGCGTCTGACAGGTAAGTAGCGACCCCCGTCCCCAGCGATGTCGCTGGTGAGATCTGCCTGAGTGGCAGCTCACTAGCGACCACCTAGCGATGCACCATCGATCCTGACCGCGTCATATTGCTAGTCGGGATCGCTGGTGCATCGCTAGGTGTAACGGTACCCTAAGATGCCCAAGCGAAGTAGTCATGGGTGAGCTTTGTTCCACACTCGCTCTGGCATCCTACAGACAAGGGGTGTCTCAGTCCTGGTATGTTACATTGTTTGTGGTGCTTCCTACTTACTTCTGGCCAGCAGGCCTCTTCTGGGTCCAGGAATCCCTCTTCTGGAGCCAGGGCAGCAAGCAATTCATGAGACACGTGGTTAATACAAACGGAGAATGGGAGTCTGTACAGTATTTACAAGCAGGTTTAAAGGATAAGGCCCACCGGCTTGTCATCTTTCCCACAGGTACTGGATACAACTTTAGCCCTGGTTCTTGGGATAGGTGGCATATTCCCCTTTCTGGCTTTCCTAGCCCATGGGGATCTTCCTCACCTCTAGCAGCATTTCTGGATTGCGATACCTTCTGGCCCATGTAGTCCGAGTCCATCCTTTCATCTAGCTTTACAAGCTGAGTATGCCCCTGGCCCCGACGTCCATCTCAAGGTTGCCCTTGGCCATTAGACTGAATCATACGGAAGGTATTTATGGCAATCTGCTGTCCCAAATATTGAGCTCACCTCGTCCCTAGCAGCCCACTATTCCTGCCGCACATGCGCGCCTGCCCTCGCATTAGCTGAACTGTTACTTCCTGCCTCTGTCTCCAACACTCAATACCCTCTGCCATATAGGCTGGTCACTTCAATTAACCCTGTCCCAGCTAACTGTAGCCCCATGGGGTATTCTACCTGTACCACATACAAGTACATTAAACACATTTAACCCTTTGGGAATCTGTGAGCAATCCATGGGCTCCCACCACTGTTACAAGGCTCCAAAAGTTTACACTATAAAAGAGACTTCCGGCTCACGCATAGGGCATAGAGTGAGCATGCATAGTCTGCATCTCCATCACATGACTCAAAAGAGGAACGGAATGGTGTTGGATACCAGAGAAAATGTCGATATGTCAGTATATTAAAAAGCATCTGTCAGCATATTTTTCTTATGTAATCTGACATCACCTTGAGGTAGGGGCAGAGACGCCAATTCCTGTGATGTATAACTTAGTTTACTGGGTGCAGCAATTATGGTATTGTCACCGGGTTTTTGTTGCAGACCTAGCAAAGCTCAGTGGTTGTACTGTGATATAACCTCACTCACACCACTGATTAGCTGTTTTCTGTGCACATTGAAAAGTGACAGAGCTACTAATCAGCCATGGGGTATGACTGGACTAGAATGCATAAGGACAATTGTCCAGTAGTGATAATCTGCAGAAAAAAAACAATAATTATAATGAAAAAGCAAAACACGGCCCAGCAAGTGACACATCGTTGTAAATGTAATCATGGTCTCTGATCCTACTTTATACTGCTTTCAGATTACATAGCAAAAACTTGGTGACAGACTATACACAAATTTATGGAAAAATAAAGTTCATGAGAGGGCTTCTTTGAAAGGGGCCTCCTAACTCTCCCTAACTATGTTGTATTATAGCCTATTCTTCTGTTTCCACTGGAGATAAGCTGCTGTCAGCTATTTCTGGTACTGACTTACTCCATTGTCTTCATTGAAAAGTGGAGCAGCAATGTGTATGGTTGGGTCTGAAGAGACAGCGGTCAAATGACTGTTTAGCCACAGCTATCTAAGGTGTAAGGGAGGGCGATTTAATGTCCTCAACTTGTGCATATTGGCAGTACTGGACCACAAAGCGGTATACATGGTCAGGAATTTGATAACCCAAAAAGAGTGGTCACAGTTACAGGAGTTCTAAATGACAGAAAGGCTATGTGCGCACATTGCTTATTTGATTGCAGAAATTTCTGCAAGGTTTCTTCATCTCTTGGCAGAAAAACATAGAGGAAAATGTGCGCTTTTCTGTGCGTTTTTGCATGCATTTTCTCATGCGTTTTTGTAAATCCATAGAGCCAAGATATATTATTTAAAAAAAAAAAAAAGAATTGTGATGTCATTTCCTTGTTCAATCTCTTCTTTTTTTTCTCCATTTTAGAATTTAAGACCATAATGTCATTACATAGCATGTTCAAATTTATAATGTTTACACACACACAAAATATAAGTGAATATACATATACAATACCAAGCCCGAGGTTTAGTAATGAACAGGTGTCAGCCAGATACTCTCATTAATAAAACGATACATAAAGGGTTAAATATAGACACACACACAGTCACCAGCCTATATAGATGCATTAACCTACATATGCTGTAACAAAACAGCAACTGTCAGAAATCTGAGTGAAATGCAATATCTGTTTATTTTTCAAAAAAAATAAAAAAATTGCGTGGGCTCCAGTATAATTTTCATAACCAGCCAAGGGAAAGCTGACGGCTGATGTTAATATTCTGGGAAGGAGCCATTAGCCATAAAGGTTCCAGGCTATTAATATCAGCTCACAGCATTTCGCTTAGCCTTTACTGGCTAGTTTACATGGGTCCCCCTATAAAATCAAACCAGCAAAGTCTAGGTAGACAGCTACAGACTGATATTAATAGCCTGGGAAGGGGCCGAGGATACTGGCACCCCAAGGTAAAAAACATCTGCTCTCAGCCACCCCAGAAATGGCACATCTCATAGATGCACCAATTCAGGCACTTAGCCTCACTCTTCCCACTTGCCCTGTAGCGGTGACAAGTGGGGGTCATATTTGTGGGGTTGATGTCACCTTTGTATTGTCACGTGACATCAAGCTCACAGGTTAGAAATGGAGAGGCGTCTATAAGACACCTATCCATTATGACTCCATAGTGATATTGTATAAAAACCATAGACACACAGAATAAAGTCCTTTATTTGAAATAATCACCCAGACTCCTTTATTGAATCTAAATTTTGCCATACTTACTGAACGCCTAATCTCGGACGCCCTCGTCTCCTGCACACAATCAAAAAATAATAAACCAACACATAATACTAACCTGTCCGACATAGTCCACTTAATAATAAGTGTCCCACGGCGATATCACATGTAGAACAGTCACATCAGGAGATGTGACCGCTCTACCCCGCCGCTGTGAGGAGGTAATTGCTCCCGCAGTGCATCAATGAGCTGCCGTAAGAGTTCACCGGAGTTTATCAGCTCCGATGCGCTCACTTACGGCACTACCGCTGTGTGAGAAGTGTCTCACACAGCATTGCCATATGTGAGAGCACCAGAGCTGATCAGCTGATGAACTCCGGTGAACTCACATGGCAGCTCAGTGATACATTGCGGAGTGATTACCTCCTGTCAGTGTATCGCCGGAGGCCGGGTGAGATCGCCGAGGGATACACGGTATTAAATGGACTATGGTGGAAAGGCGAGTAAATATTGGTTTATTTTTGATTTTTTGCAGGAGACACGGGCATCGGGGATTAGGCATTCGGCGAGTATGTATTTTGTATGTGAATATTGACAGTCATCTTGTGTTTCTTCCATTTTCTAATAATTGTGCAAACAGTTGTTGCCTTCTCTCAAGCTGCATGCCTATTGTCCTGTAGCCCATCCCAGCCTTGTGCAGGTTTACAATTATGTCCCTGGTGTCCTGAGACAGCTCTTCGATCTTGGCGATGGTGGATAGGTTGGAGTGTAATTGTTTGAGTATGTGGACAGGTGTGTTTTAAAAAGGTAACGGGTTCAAATACTTGCAATTAATACAGGTAATGAGTACAGAGTAGGAGGACTTCTAAAAGAAAAACTAACAGGTCTGTAAGAGCCAGAATTCTTGCTGGTTGGTAGGTGATCAAATACTTATTTCATGCAATAAAATGCAATTTAATTACCGTATTTAAAAATCATACAATATGATTTTCTGTTTTTTTATTATTAGATTATGACTCTCACAGTTGAAGTGTACCTACAATACAAATTACAGACCTCTCCATTCTTTTTAGGTGGGAAAACCGGCAGCATATCAAATGCTTATTTTTCTCACTGCATTTAAAACAGGCATTGGAATCTGCAGAATGCATTCATTGTTTGCTAGAAATTTAAGAGTTACCAAAAATAAACTAAAAAATCACCATTAGTAACACTGCTTCATCTTCACCACAGGGAATTCCTACTGTAACATATAGGAACAGTGGAAATCCCATCCTTAGGATAAGCTCATAGTTACATTTTCTAAACTATCCTTTCTGGAACCCTCAAAACATAAACGGTTAGAAAGCTAGAAATGGTTTCATGAATGTAGCCCAATGGATAAAAGTTTAGCCGGTTTAAGGCAGAATGTAGTCAAAGAGGGAAACCAAAGAGGGAAAGTCCTGTATTAATTAATGACTATACGTACATATGATTTTTAATTTGAAAGTCACAATGTGATATGCCAAAGATGAAAATCACAGTCCAAATGGCTGCATTCTGCTAACACATAAGAAGTTGACATTCTAGGTGACAATATATAAAACACAACTGCAGGATTATGATTTATGGCAATGTAAGATGGTACACAAGCAGACATGACCTTTAAGAAGGATTTGGGTTTTGGAGTATAAATAGCTCTTTTCTCCATAGACCTCTGAGCATTAACCACCAACACAACGGTTCTGAATAATAAAAAAACTAAAAGGCCCCTTTCATGCAGAAAAACATGAAAGCTCTACATGATGCATAAGTCCCAAGTGTTCAAATAAGAGGAACACTTGGGACTTATGTATCATGCATACCATAAACATGAAGCAGTTCAGTGATCTTCTGTTTTTCATCCAAAACCGTAGGTAAGCTTATTTATTAGGGTTATTCATTTGGATCTCATTTAAACTGTAGTCAAATCCTCTGCATTCTTTCCAAACATTTCAAATCACCAAAGGAGATCTGTTATTATGAAAACAGATGTGGCTTCTGCGCAAGTAGAACGATAGCAAGGCGATTACATATGCCAACCTTCACATTTCTCAGAGTGTAAAATAATTAGAACATACAACACTACACCCTACATGATATGAAGTTTGAGAAATTTTTGGTAACATTAAAGTATTATGGCTCAAGGGATCTCTGTCTTGCAGAGTTGAAAATGGACAGATGGCCGTACACCTGTCCCTCTCCATTCTCGTTGGCCATTCTCAAGATAGGCGAGACCTGCAACTTGCAGACATTTATGGCTTATCCTGTGCCTATATGTGCAAGCACTACGCAAGAGTGTGCATAGCAATAGCTGAATCTATATATTCATGCACGCAAATACATATTATATATATTACACACACAGGTACAGTTAGGTCCAGGAATAATTGGACAGTGTTATAAGTTTGGGCATTTTAGCTCTTTACTAAAACATATTTAAAAATCGGATATATAGCTGTGAGAAAACGTTTTTGCCCCCTTCCTGATATCATGTACTTTTGCACGTATATGACGCTTAAATGTTTCCGATCACAAAACAAATTTAAAATATTAGACAAAGATAACACAAGTAAACTCAAAATGCAGTTTTTAATTTAAAGTCTTTACTATTATGGGAAAAGAAATCCAAACCTATAGGACCCTGTGTGAAAAATTGATCGCCCCCTAAATCTAATAAATGATTGGGCCACCCTTAGCAGCAATAACTGCAATCAAGCGTTTGTGATAACTGGCAATGAGTCTTTTACAATGCTCTGGAAGAATTTTGCACACTCATCTTTGCAGAATTGTTGTAATTCGGCCACATTGGAGGGCTTTCAGAGCATGAACCGCCTTTTTAAGCTCATGCCACGGCATCTCACAGCATCTCGTATTAAGATCAGGACCTTGAGTAGGCCACTCCAAAGTCTTAATTTTGTTTTTCTTAAGCCATTCAGAGGTCAACTTGCTGGTGTGTTTTGCATCATGGTCCTGCTGCATAACCCAAATGTGCATCAACATGTTGGTGTGATGTTTCTTTTCTGACATGCTGTGGTACTTCTACGCCAGATGTAATGGGACATACACCTTCCAAAAAGTTCAACTTTGTCTCTTAAGTTCACTGATTATTCTCCCAAAAGTCTTGGGTATCATCAAGATGTTTTCTGGCAAAACTGAGAAGAGCCTTTATGTTCTGCTCAGCAGTGGTTTTTGTCTTGAAACTTTGCCATGAAGGCCATTTTTTCCCAGCTTCTTTCTTATGGTGATGTCATGAACACTGAAGTTAACTGAGGCAAGTGAGGCCTGCAGTTCTTTGTATGTTGATGTGGGGTCCTTTGTGACCTCTTCGATGAGAGTATGTGCTCTTGGGGTAATTTTGGTCTGCTGGCCACTCTGGAGAAGGTTAACTGCTGTTCCAGATTTTCACCATTTGTGGATAATGGCTCTCATTGTGGTTCGTTGGAATTCCAAAGCTTTAGAAAATGCTTTATAACCTTTTCCAGACTGAAAGAGCTCAATTACTTTGTTTCTCATTTGTTCAAGAATTTCTTTGGATCGCAGAATGATGTCTACCTTTTGGGAATCTTTTGGTCTACTTTACTTTGTCAGACAGGTCCTATTTAAGAGATTTCTTGATTGAGAACAGGTGTGGCAGTAATCAAGGCCTGGGTGTGGCTAGGAAATTTGAACTCAGCTTCACGAAGATGTGGTAAACCACTGTTAATTTATGTTTTAAGGGAGGGGACAATCATTTTTTCACAGAGACCTGTAGGTTTGGATTTCTTTTTCCTTCATTTAAATACTCAATTTTGTGTTTATTTGTTATCTTGGTCTAATATTTAAATTTGTTTGGTGATCTGAAACATTTACGTGTGACAAACACTTAAAAGAATAGGAAATCAGGAAATCACACGGCTGTATTACCTCAAAAGCTGTTTAATGGACTACATGGGCATGACCTATCCTTAGGATGATTAATCAATGTCTCATTGGCAAGGTTCAGCATCTATCACCCCCGATGATCAGCTGTTGGAGGCAGCAGCTGCCGTCTGGAAGTACTCACTTGCGGAGCTAGCTGTCTTCTGGTAGTGAATGCCACAGGTTACTGAACATGCGCATCCTATTGCTTTGTGCAGTACCAAGCCTTGGACACTGCCAGAAGACAGAGCAGCTCAGCAAGCGAGTACATCTGGCAGCTGACAACACTGATAACAGTTGACTGGCAGGGGCGCTAGGTGTTGGACCACCTCGGCGGATCAGACACTGATGACCTTTCCTAAGGATAGGTCATCAATGTAATAAGAGTGAACAAAACTTAAGGCAGAAAGACCCACAGACAAGCAACAACTGAAGTCAGCTGCAGTAAAGGCCTGGCAAAGCATAACAAATTAGGAAACACAGTGTTGGGTTACATCCATGGTTTCCAAACTTCAGGCAGTTATTTCCTGCAAAGGATTCTCAACAAAGTATTAAAAATGAATATTTTGTTTATGATAAAATTCATTTTTCCTATTACTTTTAAGCCCCTGAAATAAGGAGGCTTTGTAGAAAAATAAATACCAACACAAAAGACTGAGGAAACAAGGAGAAAACATTAAAGAGACACACTCTGAAACTAATCAACAAACCCACGTATGAAAACGAGTGCACACAAAGGTCTCATAAAAGCTAACAATTTATTAAATATACTTAAAAAATATTTCTTTTAAATACAAAAGACATACATATACCAAAAAGCAGAAAGTTCCTAGAAGTGGAACCAGTAACGTACAAAGTAAGAGATATGACACGCCCCCTGCCGAAGCCTCTGGGTGAAACGTGCATTGGGGCAGATGGACCAGGACGCATGTAGTAGACCCCCTTTCACTGTCATACCATCTTTTGTGTAAGTACTTACCTTATGCATTTTTCACTAATTTATTTACTACCAGTCATGACACTTGTTATTTGACTTGGATTATTACATTGATGAGGTCCTTTGCCCTATTTGGAATCTGTTGTGTTACTTTACAGCTCTTACTTTGTACACATTACTGGTGCCAGTTCTAAGAACATTCTGCTTTGTTATATGTATGTCTTTTGTATTTTAAAAAAATATTTTTTTAAGTATATTTAATAAATTGTTAGCTTTTATGAGACCTTTGTGTGCACTCGTTTTCATACGTGGGTTTGTTTGCAGAAAAATGGTTGCACTTGCTAAATATTTCATAGGAGATTTTTGTTCAACTACTTGTATTAAACCTAAAACTTCAATTGCTTCTCAGTTGTTTCATTTTAAATAAAAAAAACTGTGGCATGCAGAGCCTAAATCACAAAGATTCTGTCACTGTCCAAATATTTCATGACCTAACTGTATTCTACCCACACATGTACAGTATATAGTATATTGGCCTATGTCTTGGCATACATTATCCTGCACATTAATATAGGAGTGCTAGCCTTCTTCCTAAAAGCAAAGCATATCGTAAGAAAAGGATCCATTGCTTAAATCAGGATTATGTGTTACATGTATTTTTTTGGTAATATTTTTCTTTCCTCATATCACGATCTTTATGAAAAAAACAAACAGAAATTAGTAAATCTTGCTATTTTCACTCTGGCCACTAGGGCTTTTTAGACTACAAATTTTGCCCTTTCAGAAAGAGTTTACAGGAGTTTTCTTATCATCAGAGGCAGTATTACAATGACCGATAGCGCCTCTATATACAGCGAATAACATAGGATTCACTAATCACAGTATGTGATGTCATGGTCTTCCCTGCTCCCTCTCCCTTCACAATGACCTTTGCCCAGGCCCATTAAGTGCTTTAAAGAAAAATACATAATATGGAACAAAATATATTGTGAAATAGAAAAAAAAAAAAAAAAAGCACAAAAGCTGGTTTTAAATAATAGGTAATTTCCAATAGTCAGAGGCTGGATGGATTATTCTCATTTTAGCCAACAAAAGTGAATGGTTTGAATTTGTATTTCTTTTTTAATAAAAAAAAAAAAAATGTTAAATCACACGACTTGAACCTGTGGTATGATTATGTAAGCCATAATCCTCAACATTAACAGAAATAAACACTTGAAATACATCACTCTGTTTGTAATGACTTTATAATATACTAGATGTGGGCACAATGCTATTGCATCGGGAGGGCAGTGTGTCCCGCAGCTGCCTGCCCACCCACCTCCGTGCAGTCACAGCCGGCAGGAAAGATGGTGGTTTGCGGTCTGTGCTGGAGATGGGGTGCGGCACTGAGGGCACCCGCACCCCATCTCCAGCACAGGCCGCAAGCCGCGGTCTTTCCTGCCGGCTGTGACTGCACGGAGGTGGGTGGGCAGGCAGCGGTGGGATCTGGCGCATATAGTCAGGCGGCGGGTCCTAGCGGGGGGTCCGGCGGAAGGTCCTGGCGGCGATCCGGCGGCGGGTCCTGGCAGAGGTCCGGCGGTGGGTCATATTGGAGGTCCAGCAGCGGGTCCAGCGTTGGCAGCGGGGGGTCTGGCGTGGGTGTCCCGCTGGTGGTACTGCGAAGGGCCTGGTACCACCAGCGGGTGCCATATTGGAATACCCATCACTTGGATATTCCAATATGGCGGTCAGTATATTTCCGGTGTGGCGCGGTGGATTGTGGGATTTGAGGACGTCCGGATGGAAGCGGATGACAGACAATTTTAGGTAAGTATATAATAGAGGAGTTTCACTTTTTGTATTGAAGAACTGAAGTAAATTAACTTTTTGATGATATTCTAATCTTGCAAGAAGGACCTGTATATATAGTGAAAATGCCAGCTTTCCATGAAGCTCAGCCTGCTCTTTGATCACATGTACGGGATGTTGCGTCAAGGGGTTCACCAATTTCTTTTTTTCCATGGTGGGCTTACCCGTGACTCAAATTCAGAACCTGTGACATGGAAATCTGAAACATTAACAGTGAGCCAAAGATATTTTTCTCTACCCACAAATCTAAATGTTATTCTTCTTCTTTGCTGTACTGTTGTATCAATAGAGAGATACATCGCTATATACCAGTACATGTGTACATTAGGCCTGTTTCACACTTCAGTTTTTTGTGTCAGTTAAAATCCGCCAAAAAGGCGGAAAAGCGGATCCGTTCCTAACTGATGTGAACGGATGCCACCAGAACCGTTTTTTGACGGATCCACCGAATGAAGAATTTTAAAGGAACCGCTGGCCGGGAAGGGGAGAGAGACAGAAAGAGAGAGAGAGATCCGCCGGTAATGCAACTCAATGGGGAAAAAAACGGATCCGCCAAAAAAAATGGCGGATCCGTTTTTTTAAAAAACTGGCGGATTTTGACTGATGGTCAAAAACGGAAGTGTGAAACAGGCCTTATGGGTAAAATGAAGCTGAAAAAATAAAGTCCAGGGATTTTTTTCCCCATTAAGGTTGCTAAAATTAATAATCACATTTTTATAATTTACCTTTCTTCTCTTCATAAACCAGTAAATAACAAGGTCATATATACTATCCCTTTTATTGCAACAACCCAAACAATACAGAAAACATTATAAAGTAACTGGTGTAATAAAAGGGGCAAATTATTTACTTTTTTCCAATTTAAACTATAGCAAATAAATGTAAAATTTATATATGTGTATGCACAGATTTTATATACTATATTTTACATCTACTATTGAGATGATCATGTTTTTGCATAAATGGGTAGGTAATGGGGGGGTAGACATATTCTACACAGGAGCCCTTCACTGTCAGTGTCCACCCCTAAATAAAAAATTTGCTGACTATTGTCAGTTTTCATAAATTGGGGTGGTCTCCAAAACTTATAGTGACCCGTGCAATTCATTGGTTTTATTATATTAAGGGGGAGGAGAGGGAATCAACATTCCATAAGAAAATACACTATATGAAAATATAACAAAACATTCAGTAATATTTCTGCATTTATTGGCATGATCGGATGTCGGCACAAACACAGGAAGAGCCACGGGGGGAGCTGGGAGCACGGTGCAATCAACGTAAGTTGAGTTAAGTGTTTGTTATTTTATCATGTGTGTGCCAGCAGGGGGCATATAGTGGCCGGGGGGCCATGTGCTTGCCAGCAGGGGCCATATAGTGACCAGGGGGCCATGTGCGTGCCAGCAGGGGGGCATATAGTGACCGGGGGGCATATGCGAGCCAGCAGCGGGGCGGGGCCATGTGCATGCCAGCAGGGGGGCATATAGTGACCGGGGGGGCCATGTGTGTGCCAGAAGAGGGGCATATAGAGAGAGGGGGGCCAAGTGTGTGCCAGCAGGGGGCATATAGTGATTGGGGGGCCATATCCAGGATGGGATGGGGAGATTATGTGCCAGCACAAAGGGGCAATGTGCCAATGTACCAGCAGCACAGGGGGGAAATGTGCCAGCACAAGGGGGCAGTGTACCAGCACAAGGGGGCAGTGTGCCAGCAGCACAGGGGGAGCAATTTGCCAGCACAAGGTGGCAATGTGCCAGTAGCAAAGGGGGGCAATGTGCCAGCACAGGGGGGCTATGTGTCAGCACAAGGGGGCCATGTGCCAGGATGGGGGTTATGTAGATACTAGGATGAGGGACATATATATGATTTGTAAGACAGACACTGGCACTATAAGACAGATGCCCATTTAACATAAAAAATTGTGTTTTTCTCTTTTTCTTCACCAAATTTGGGGGTGCGTCTTATATTCAGGTGCAACTTATAAAGCCAAAAATACGGTATTTAAGAGACATATATACATAAAATTTGAGAACTAAAACTGCCTTTTTTTAAAAGAAAGACAGCCTTAAGAAAAAAATCCATACCTAGAAACCCTTCTTCATCCACGATAATAGTATAGTCTTCTGGAGTTTCAGTCAGACTGAAAAACTTGCACCTATAATGAGAAAAAGACAGACATTTAACAGTGAAGCCTAGTTCCCAAGATATTAGGGACTTCAACCCTTTTTATGTGCAGTAACCCTCAATGAGGTACCCAAAATTCTCATATTTCCCACTTAAAGAGGACCTTTAACCAGTTTTTCAAGGTAAAATGCCACTTATAGCATGTTAAACTGTCTACATGATGAAATAGTGGCTGACAGGGCTGAGACAAATGTAGTTTTTATTTATTGATTCATTACTCCTCTCTGTTACGATGATATTAGTTTGAACACTTTGCATTATGATTTATGTTATAGTTTAACTGGGAGTTACCAGAGATTGGTCTCTGGAGTTGTATACCTCATCCCCTGCACGTGGTTGACCAATCATAAACAGGCAGAAAACACCCAGGGAAAAAAGAACACTCCCTCCTCACTGATCTCTACAGCTACTGTGTAGAGATACAGCAAAGCTAAGTTGTGGATTGTTACAAACCCTTCCAGATCTCCTCTTAGTCTCACAGTGCTGTCAGCTGTTGCCCTCACTGCCATGAGATGAGATCTGGAAGTGTTTGTAATGATTCAAAACTGAGCTTTGCTGTATCTCTACACAGTCGCTGCAGATATCAGTGAGGAGAGAGTGTTCTTTTCTCCCTTGTGAGATGCTGCCTACTTATGATTAGTCAGATCTAAATTCCAATGGCCAATATCGCCATAAAGAGAGGAAAAATTAAAGAAATAAAAACCTATGTTTTACTTAGCTCTGGAGCCACTATTCCAGGATGTGGCCAGTTTAAATCGCTCAAACTGGTCAAAGGGTTAATCCCATCTTCGTAGATGAATTTTATTGGTTAATGCTTATAAAAACAAGCACTTTTGCAATTTACTGTTTATTAAAATGGGAAGCCTCGTCTTGAAAAAGTAACCATTTTCTATTGTTTACAGCTTGTTGCCTAGGAGACCATCTTGCCATCTTGTAAGCGTAGCACTGAAGCTGGCTGGGTTTAATAGAACAGTGCGCTCCTGCAATCTTGCTAGCTTTAAAGCAGTGCTTGCAAGTTTAAAAGTAAAAAGATTATAAGCACAGTGCATGCTCAACCACTGCGGTTAGACAGCAGTTGTGGTCGGTCGCCTAGGCAATGAGTTTCATACAAAAGAAAAAAGTGTTAATTTATCAAGAATGGCTAAAAAAATTTTTTTTACAGTAAATTGCAAAAGTGCTTGTTTTTACAAGTAATATCTAAAAGTACCCATCTACAAAGATGGGAACAAAGGTATTTTACCTACTTTTAAAACCATCCTCCATCCACAAAATAGTGGATAACTTACTGATTGCTGCAGATCTGACTGCTGAGCCCACCACGGGTACGAAGCATTTTGGCATAATATAGTGAATTACCGTAAGCCCTGTGCTGTAGTCTTATGTAGAATAAAAAAAAAAAAAAAAACAACTACACTACTACCGCCACAATTCATCACAAACCAGTGCAAGAAAAGAAATCTAGACTTTTAAAATATCCCGCCGCATCGTATAGGGAACGTATAGACCACCTCTCTATAGAGGTATAGGTGGCACCTGGGACACATACCCATTACGTTTATTTAGTTAACTGTCTAACAAGCTTGCATTTTTAGATTATGAGATTAAAAGATACTTTTACAAATCGGTTTAACTGGAATAGTCTTGGGGGAAAACAAAGGAAAGAAAAATCATACAAGCCATAACATTGTGGTCCCTAGGAACCCATAAAGCATCCCAGCCATATAACAGCATTATTTCCCACTAAGCAGTGATGTAATCATGGACCACACAATGAAAAGTGGTCAGCCGAAATTTTGTGCAAAAGTTCAACATTCCGTAGTAGTGAAGACTTCTAATAACATATTTTCGATATGGTATTTAATCTTCAAGCATCTCCATTTCCCTGGGAGGCATGTAGTGTAGAAATGGTGGAAAACATATGTCTTATTTATATCTTGGCAGCAGAATGTAGATGTATCATTAGATCAGACAAACCTCATAGTGAACAAAAGCTTAACCCATGGCACGATTACATCAGTGTGGCTCACCGACTAACCCCTCCAACCCCACACCTTCTTAGTAACACACAAATGGCAGCACTAGGAATGATGATTGCCACTTCCCTGCACCTCTCAATAAACCTTTAATCTATATTTTCGGTAATTAAACCATTTAAGCAGCAATCTATCACAGCCAATTTATTCTTCGAGATGCAACAACACTGCCAAACTCAAGCAGATTCCAAGGTGAGAGGAAGATGGTTATATATAGCAATGGAAATATGCTTTTCTTAGATGACAGGTCTCTAACACAAAAATAACACTTGGCCTATATGAAACGGATATTAATAGGATCCACAAATCTATATGTTCCGGCATTTCAGGACTACAGTAGGAAAGTATAATATATATATCAGCACAACTTCTCCCACTGAAAACATTCTGTAGACCACATTAACAACATTAAAGGTACAATAGTGTTAGAATGTAAAGGATTTATTCAGGACTCTTTTTTTTACTATGGGCTTAAAAACTAACAGGCATGTAGTTGCTAACTACCTGCCAGTTCTACCCAGCGCAGGCACAGATCGGACACTGACCACTCCTGCCAGCGGTTCAGCAGCTCAACGTCAACAGAGCAGCTCTTCCTCTTCTGGGCTGCTCTGTCGACGTCATGCTGATTGACAGACTGCTCCCCGCAGTTAGGCAGCAGGGAGACGGTTGTCAATCAGCATGATGTCAGCAGTTAAGGTACTGTCACACTTAGCGATGCACCAGCGATCCCGACCAGCAATATGACGCTGTCAGGATCGCTGGTGCATCACTAAGTGGTCGCTAGTGAGCTGTCACACAGGCAGATCTCACCAGCGACATCTCAGGGGTTGGGGTTGCTACTTACCTGTCAGATGAGGCGATCCTGACGTCCTCCCGCCCGCGTCCACGCGTCGCTCGTCGTCACAGCAGGAAGCCCCAGCAGGAAGCTGATGACGAGAAACGGTCCAGGACGTTCTCGCGCGATCAGCGATAACCAGCGGGGGAGCGGTCGGAGGTAAGTATCAGTCATAGCGATATCGCTAGCAATATCGCTACTACGTTACAAAAACCAGTGACGTTATAGCGATATTGCTAGCGATATCGTTTAGTGTGACAGGCCCTTTATACTCTGTCAACAAAGCCAAGCAGAAAAGACTCTTCTCTATCGAGGTGACATTAGTGGAAAACACTGAATCTCCAGCAGGAGCGGTCTGTGACCACTCTGTGCAAGCGGAGATTGGCGCCGAGCACAACAGGCAGGTAGGTAGCAACTACCTGCCTGGTTTTTTTTTTGTCTTTTTTTTACTAATGGGACTAAAAACTAAGTCTTGGCTGAACCCTTAAATCAGAATTATTATCTACACCCCTGCAGAATGTTGGCTTGCCAGCATTGAAGTGCAGCTTTACATTTATGAACTTAACCAACTTACTCCCACTCCACGTTCCTCACCACATAGGAAAGCAAAGATTAAGAACTTCTCACCTTTTGTCGGATTTACAATCTTCTAATGGATGTGTTTTTAAGACACAAAGTGTGTGGCTAGATTTCTGCCCATTCTCTACCTCTACCTCCAATGCACATGTGAACCTGGCCTAAACCTACAACAGAACCAGCATGGAGAACTTCTAGTAGTTTGTTCTCAAGTTATTCCTGATACATTACTACACAAGAAGTCTACAATAAGAAAACAAATATAAGGATATAAATGACATTTTATTGTGCAGACTTAACATATCAGAAGAAGTATTAGGAACATTCTTCATTGAGATGACAGGGGTCCTGAAAACCTACTTGTTTCTAAGGGCTCATACTCACTAGCAAGAGACTCGCACGATACTCGTGTGAGTCTCTCACATGAAAACCTGGCACTGCCACCGGCACTCGGACCGGAGCGTGCGGCTGCATAGAAATACATGTAGGCACACGCTCTGGTCCGAGCGCCGGTGGCTGTGCCAGGTTTTCATGTGAGAGACTCACACGAGTATCGTGCGAGTCTCTTGCTAGTGAGTATGAGCCCTTACAATCACAACAGGTTCATGTGAAAACACAATGCAATTTTTTTTTACATTGAATACAGAGTCAATAAATGTCAAATTTAACCTGAAGAAGTGTGGTTTTAATATGCAGAACAAGGAAGAGAGGAGAAGTTACTGCTCAGCATTCGTAATGATGGAAAAAAAAAAATGAACTTTTTACAGGATCTCATAAACTACATTGTAAAAACTCTGCTCGGCAATCCAGTCTAATATGCATGCTGATGGCTAAATGGCCTGAATAACTCCATGATATGTTTTCATCTCCGGGTAGCTCCACATTATTAAATAGTCATGAACCTTGGTGAAAGATGCTGCTTTCTTTCAGCGGTATTCACGAAAATGTCTCAGAAACTACTTGGCTGGGTCAGATTGCATGACCAAGAGAACAGCGGTAGATCAAGCGTGACAGCCGCAGTGTCAGGATAAATCCTTGTGTTATTATGTCACACGGATTCATTATATTAATCCGATCCATTTGCAATGTTTTCTTACACACTGAAGAAAAACAGAAGTACATAGCGCATAAGACTTATCTGTTGAAAAGGTGTTTCCGTCTACCACCACCTACAATGGAACAGATAAGAGAGATAAAGTAGATTAACGGACATAAAATCAATGGCCGAACGTGACTATTTATGGATTTAGGCCCCAGAGACATTAAATGGATTTACAAATTCGATAAAATTGATGGGACAGGCAATCAATAGCAGATTGGTGGGGGTTACTGCAGCCCTCCCTGATCAGCCCTAAAGCAGCTGATTGGTGTGTGGAGGGTGCCAAAAACTGAGCCCTCACCAATCTGACATTAATGTCCTATAAAAAGGAAAAGGAATCAATTCTATAGAACTGGGAAACATATTTGATGCTTAATTTTCTTTGCTGAAGCACTGCAGAGAGCGTAGCATGGTATAGGAAAAGTGAATCAGAATAATAATATTTAGTTTTGTGGGAAAAGATTCAGTAGAAATTGCTTATTATATGCTTAGGAGTCTAGTGGTGGTCCTACTTAGTGACTCACAGCTATGAATGTATGTATGGACCGCCCACTGGACTCATAAGAATATAAAGAACGGGGAGTTAAAAAATAAATAAATTGATTACAAATCATACTGAATATTTTGCCACAAAAGTATATTTATATCTGCTCAGATCTCTAACATATGGCCTGCAGATCAAACGGCATGTTCACCGTGATAAACTCCCTAAAGGTATGTTCCCACAGTCAGTAAACGCTGCGGGTTGGACGCTGCATACACCACGCAGCAGCCAGATGTTACAGCATAGTGGATGGGATTTCAAAAAATCCCATCTCCACTATGCGGGCACAGATGCCCGTGGCTCACCTGCGGAGAATGACATGTGGCGCGTCTTTCCAGACTGCAGCATGTCTATTTATTTTGCGGAGATGCGAGTCTCCGCAAGATAAATATCGCCACGCAATGTATTGGATGCGGCGATTCAATGAACACATGCGGAATCACCTGCGTTCAAAAGCCGGCAGAGCTTTGGACGCAGCAGATATGTGGTGTGTCCAAAGCACAGCCAATTACGACCGTGTGGATGTAGCCTTAGAAATCAAAATGAGAAGACTTTTGGACGTATGAAGATGTGTTATTCAAACACTAAGCAGAGATTTTTTTTTTTTTTTAAATCTCTGAATATCTTCCAAGATGAAATTTGCTAAAACGGAGCACCATATAGAGTACCTGCTACGCATCTGTCTTGGTTCCGGGCTTTGCTCCCCTCATCCCAGTCTGTTTAACTCTGTTGTGCTCTACATCGTGCTTTGCAGATGGCCTGGCGTGATTCCATGTGATCTGCCTGGACTTCTATAAGGCTTACCAAGACACACACCTGCATCTTAGTATTCAGACTTTACTCCTGAGTCCTGATCTCTGTATTCCAGGACCTCTGCTTTGTGTTGACATGCGGCTTCCAGAACGTCTCCCGTCAACCTGCGGCTTTCAGTACTTCTGCTAAATATCCACCCATGGCTTCTAGTAGCACTTGCACCTGTTCCCAGTCTTCCAGGACCTATTCCTTATGCCCACCTGGACCTTAGGCTATGAGGATCCACCTCACCTAATGAGCCTAAAAGTACCGGAGTAGATTTTTATCATGAGTGATGGCCTCTCTAGAATTAAATCATAATATTCTTGCTGTGTAAAGTCACAACTAGGATTTCTAAAAGCTCCCATTAGTCTCAATATTAGATTCGCACACACAAATTGTATCACTTAACTCTATAGCTATATTTGGATTTCATTACACAAATTGCTAAATTTGGGATCTTCGATACAAACAAACTAAACACAGTGTTCTAATTTGGTCAGTTACTTTAACTAAATTGAGCACACTTTGCGGAAAGACTTTTTAATGTTGGAATAATTACCTAGATGTCACTAACAGTTACGATAGACATCAGGAAACGTCTATTCTTACCCAGTGCTGTCTATGCATTCTACTGGAAAAATTACTTCTGAAATTTAGAGTTATAAAGCTGAGCACTTGGATTTTATCTCCACTGATAAAAGTGTCATAAAATTGATAGAGGAATTCTTCAAAGTGGAAGGTGTTAATATCCTATTTCACACAGAGTACACTGAGGACTGTAGGAATTATTAAACTTTGATAAAATGTATTTATCACCAGCGTTATTACAAGTGATGTCAATAAAATGGAGTGTGGAAAGGCATGACTTTCAAAACATTACAATCATGATGGAAAGTTTCATGGTACTACTACTGCCCCCTGCTCCCCATTGCTTGCTTTGTACTTTTCCAGTGCTTGCTTGATGCTAGGTAGTACAAACTGTCATTGTCTAAAGGGCTTGTCTACTACCTTGATATTGGGGACTTTTCCTAAAAGATAGATCATCGATATCAAATTTGTGGCGATTTGATATCTTGCATCCCACCGATATGGTATCAATTCGGGAGGTGGTTGGATGTAAACATTGTACTGAAGTGGAACAGAACAACTTGGTACGCTTGCCGAGAAGTGCAGCCCAGGTGCAGCTGTGCTGTATTTACTGTGCCTTAATATAACTATATAAAGCCCCCGTTACACATAGCGATATCGCAAGCAATATCGATGTAACGTCACCGGTTTTGTGACGTAGCAGCGATATCGCTATGTCTGATACTTACCTCCGACCGGCTCCCCCGATGCTCATCGCTGGTCGCGCGAGAACATCCTGGACCATTTCTCGTCGGGCGCTCCCTGCTGGGCTTCCTGTGGCGCCGACGAGCGACGCGTGGACGCGGGCGGATGTCAGGATCGCCACGTCTGACAGGTAAGTAGCGACCCCCGACCCCTGCTATGTCGCTGGTGAGATCTGCCTGTGTGGCAGCTCACTAGCGACCACTTAGCGATGCACCAGCGATCCATATCGTTGTTGGGATCGCTGGTGCATCGCTAAGTGTAACGGTACCCTAAGGCTTAATGGCCCATTTTATCAAAATCTTACACCAGAGTTGCATACTGAAATGCCGCAGCCACAGGGAAGCTCAATGCCAGTCTACTTGGCTGTTCTACCTGGAAAGCTCTCAAATTTTGGTAAATTCTTGGATGATCTGGAAAAGTAGAAAGTATGATACACAGCATGATAACTACCTCCAATTATTGGATGAAGAATGAAATCAGATATAGTTTGGTAGTTACTTTACGTTCTTAGAAACTAATGGCAACAAATATATCAGGCATTTCATTTTTAGTTACAGCAATTAAAAAAAAAATAAAATATATATATATATATATATATATATATATATATATATATATATATGTCAGCAGGTTTTTGCTATGAGAGCTGAGAGCGTTCCGATATAATAATTTTATTTCAATAACGCCAATCTATTCTGTAGCACTTTACAATTCAAAGGGAACATATACAACAAATATCATACATTAAGGAGTAGCTTATAATTCAACACATGACAAGAGGAATGAGGGCCCTGCTCACAAGTTTACAATCAATGAGGAATTGGGGGAGACACAAAAGGTGAATGGTAAAAAGTGTTTGTATTGTAGGATCAAGCCCTCAAAATAAATTTGGTTATATAATAAATAGGGGACTGAAATAATGCTATATGAACCATGCACCAGCCAGTATCTGTACAAGTACAGATAAAGAGTGTTATTAAGTGCATGGAGAGTGTGTAAACAGATATAAGGGACCAGAAGCTGTGAAAAAATTTAGGAAGGGCAATAAGGGAATATTTATATTAATGAGGTGAAATGTATTTTTATGGCACACTTAAAGGGAATCTGTCACCCTATTTTTTGTCTATCAGCTGCCAGCACCGACATCAGGGGCTTATCTACAACATTCTGTAATGCCGTAGATAAGCCCCCGATGTAAACTGAAAGATAAGAAAAAAAGAGTTAGATTATACTCACCCTGGCGTTTGGTCAGTCCGATTTGTGTCGTCGTCCCGTCCGGAGCCTCCCATCTTCTAACGGTGACGTCCTCTTCTTTGCTGCCTGTCGTGGCTCCTGCGCAAGCGCACTGCTCTGCCCTATTGAGGGCAGAGCAGAGTCCTGCAGTGCGCAGGTGCCAGGAGAGGTCTGGCGCATGCACACTGCAGTATTCTGCTCTGCCCTCAACAGGGCAGAGCAGTGCGCCTGCGCCGGTGCCACGTACGGCAGCAAAGAAGACGTCACCGTTAGAAGAATGGAGGCACCGGACCGCAACACCCATCAGACCAAGACCGGAGCGCCCCCTGGTGAGTATAATCTAATGTGTTTTTCTAATCTTTCAGGTTACCTGAGGGGGGAGCTTATCTACAGCATTACAGAATGCTGTAGATAAGCCCCTGATGTTGGTGCCGGCAGCTGATAGGCGAAAAATAGGGTGACATATTTCCTATAAAACAATGGATACTGGAAATTAATTGAATTGTTAGGGGTAATGCATTCCAAAAAAGCAGCGCAGCATGAGAGAAGTCTTGGAAATGGAATGGAAGGTTTGGATTATTAAAGATGTTAGTCTACGGTCATTAGTGGAACAAAGAGCAGGTGTAGGGTGGTAGAAAGAGATGAGGGAGGAAATGTAGCGTGGTACAGAACTGTGGAGAGCTTTGTGTGTGAAAGTGATAAGTTGATATTGTATTCTGTGGTGAATGGGCAGCCAGTCAAAGACTGTCACAGCAGGGAGGCATCAGTGTAATGGTTGGAGAGGAATACGATCCTGGCTGCTGCATTAAGGATTGATTGAAGTGGATTCAGAAAGAGGGAGAATGATTAGTAAGAGAGTTGCAATAGTCCAGACGAGAATGGATAAGAGCAACAATAAAGAGTTTTTTGCAGAGTCAAAAGGGAAGAAAAGGTAGAATTCTAGAGATGTTTTTGAGGTGCAGGTGGCATGAGCAAACAAGTGATCACATATAGGGAGTGAAGGAAAGATCTGAGTCAAATAAAACCCCAATACAGCAGGTGTGCTGCTTGGGGATTATGATAGAACCACACACGGAAATAGCATTTTCAGGTTTAGGTAGATTAATGGAGGGAGGAAATACAAGGAGTTCAATTTTTACCAGATTCAGTTTTAGATAGATGGAGAACATAATGTTAGAGACAGCGAACAATCAGTGGTATTTTGTAGTAATGCGGGGGTGATATCAGAAGTGTATAATTGGGTGTCATCAGCATAGAGGTGGTACTGAAAACCAAATCTGCTGATGGTTTTGTCCAATAGGGCGGTGTATAGAGAAAAGAGGAGGAGCTTAGGACTGAACCCTGAGGAACTCTGACAGTAAGGGGAAGAGGAGCAGTAAGAAGATAAAGTGAAGGAGCAGTCAGAGATCGGAGAACCAAGAGAGGGAAGTATCCTTGAGACCTATAGAACAGAGCATAGTGAAGAGGAGCTGGTGATCCACAGTGTTGAATGCTGCAGACAGATCCAGGAGAATCAGAAGGGAATAGTGACCATTGGATTTAGCTATTAGTAGATCATTAGAGACTTTAACAAATGCAATTTCTGTAGCATGTAGTGAGCGGAATCCAGACTGTAAAAGTTCAAGACGAGAATTATCTGAGTGATCACGGTTTAGAGGAGAGAGGAATAAGCGTTCCAGGAGTTTAAAGATGAATGGAAGATTAGAAACAGGTCTGTAGTTAGCAGTGAAGATCTATTCAAGGTATTTTTTTAATAATGCGTGTATGATGGCCTGTTTGGAGGAGAGAAAATAGCGGTTACATGGGTAGTGAGAGCCAGCAAGAGAGACAAGAAATTGAGCTGGAATAGGGTCATTGATGCAGGTAGTAGGGCAAGAAGAAGCGAGGAGTCTAGTAACGTCTGTGATCGGTTCAAAGACAGAATGTGAGCTTGATGAAGTGCAGGAGTGAAGATGATCCATGATATTATGGGATTGCAATTTTATTCTTTTAAATAATCGGCCAGATTGTCAGCGCTGAGGTTGTTGATCAGAGCCTGGGCTTGTAGCCTGAATACAGGAAAAAGGCCTTATTTTAACAATGTGTCACTAGGCTGCTTATTGCAGTTTCAATAAAAATCAGTGTTTTATCAGCAGGAGATTGTCACTACAAGACTAGCTGTCTTGTGCCATGTAATCTTCCTGCTCTGTGTAATCCCACCCCACCACCGATTAGCAACTTTCTGCAAGTGTACACAGAAAGTGGTCAACTAGTGGTATAGGCTGGGTTATACAAAACATTCCAGGACTGCTAGATCTGCAGCAACAGAGAAAGCAGTGATTATGTCAATATGATAACATTCAGACCAGTAAGTGGCACATCACAGCAATCAAGGTCTCCTGTCCCTACATTTTGCTGTTCTCCGATTACATATCAAAAACCTGGTGACAGATTTCATTTAAATCTATATATGTTGTAGAAAAAAAAACATCTGCCCTTTTGTATGTGTGCTTTGTGGTAGCAGCAATGAATGGGAGCCAATGGTCAGAGAAATGTAAAAGACTATTAAGCCCCCACATGCACGTTAGACAGCTGCCGGATAAATATTTCTCAGTCGATCGGTTTGAGATGGAAGCCATCTCAGCTGACTGTCCCATAAACAGGCTCTGCTGAGCGCTCCTGTGTCCTCTATGAAGGAGCAGCTTTCAGACATCTCTAAAAGGAACGGCAGTCTAAAATGAGACATGCCGGATCCTTAACTGCTCTGACAGAAGTCCCTCATTCACATTAGCATCAGCCAAACCCGTCGATATCGGGCTAGTCTAATGTGTACGGGGGTCTTTACAATTTCCAAAAAGTAAAGTACTAATCCTTATCCCTCATAATCGTCAGTAAAAAGTCTGGAATAAGAGCTTGTTTGCAAGCTCATTCTTGATTCTGTTAGTGTGAATGTGCCAGCAATCACCAGATGAATAAATATAGAGGATTGGATCACTAATGCTGCCAAAAGCATCACTACTATCAGCAGCACATTGCCAAGTGTAAACAGGAAACGTGCTGCCGATAATGACACTGTATGGGGAAAGAACGATCACAATAGCAAGGCTAGATGCATCAGTATCGATGTGCATAGAGCTCCTAACCGACTATACCTAGGCCTACAGCAGTACAAAAGAACCACACTATGGACTGGACGTAGAACGGAATAGTGGCCGCAGAGGGGGATAAAACGTTGTTGCTACTTTTTTGTAGCACGCTCCAATGAGTTACAGCCAGTTAGCTTATGGGTCCTCCTGTGAGTTAGATGGTGTGTACACAAAACACTTTCTCTACAACACAGTGGATTTTTACAACCACCTTTATTTTCTCATACAAAATAAATCCAGTACCATCTGTTCTCTTTTAAATACCCGCAGCATCTCCCCTAGCTAGCAGAAATTACTGCCCAGCACCTCAAAACACATAGTTACTTCATAAAAGTTATGATGGTTGACTCTCACACAGACTGCCACCTCTTCCTAGACTCAGACCGGGTGTTAACAGATCACAGCCTATTAAAAGTGGATCGGTTACCAGATTCCACAACACAAACTATATTATTAAATACATTTCTTACACCAGATGAGGCTGATGTACATACTCTGAAATATTATGTCAGAATGGCAATATATTCCTGATATTAAACTGGAGTAAGTTATTAATTCAGCTAAGGATTGAACGAGCTCATGAGCCAAAGTTAATTCAGTCTCCACCCAATCAAGTTGGACTGATATCTGCAATTTGTACTGAGCAGTGTGAGTTTTCAGCAGCAGCAGAGAGGAGGGACACCAAGGAGACTGAATCAGGCTAGGTGGGCAGAAGTGGAGCGTTAACGGTCAAAAAAAGATTATACAGCCATTCGGATATGGATTTCATAGCAAGTACACTAACCTTCTCAGGTCTAAGAGATACAAGTAATAACATTCCCATGTCTGCTTTAAGGAGCTCCCACAATGGCAGCGTAATTAGGGAGTTTAGGTAGATTAGTGACTGTCCTAAATACAGTCATGGCCAAAAGTTTTGAGAATGACACAAATATTATATTTTCACATGATCTGCTGCCCTCTGGTTTTTATGTGTGTTTGTCAGATGTTTTTATCACATACAGAAATATAATAGCAATCATATTATGTGCAGCAAAAGGTTATGTTGACAGTTAGAATGAGTTAATGCAGCAAGTCAATATTTGCAGTGTTGACCCTTCTTCTTCAGGACCTCAGCAATTCTCCCTGGCATGCTCTCAATCAACTTCTGGATCAAATCCTGACTGATAGCAGTCCATTCTTGCAAAATCAATGCTTTTATTTTGTCTGAATTTGAAGGTTTTTGCTTGTCCACCCGTCTCTTGATGATTGACCACAAGTTCTCAATGGGATTAAGATCTGGGGAGTTTCTAGGCCATGGTCCCAAAATCTCTATGTTTTGTTCCCCGAGCCATTTAGTTATCACCTTTTCTTTATGGCAAGGTGCTCCATCATGTTGAAAAAGGCATTGTTGATCGCCAAACTGCTCTTGGACGGTTGGGAGAAGTTGCTCTTGGAGGACATTCTGGTACCATTCTTTATTCATGGCTGTGTTTTTAGGCAAGACTGAGAGAGAGCCCATTCCCTTGGCTGAGAAGAAATCCCACACATGAATGGTTTCAGGATGCTTGACAGTTGGCATGAGACAAGACTGGTGGTAGCGCTCACCTGGTCTTCTCCTAATAAGCCGTTTTCCAGATGTCCCAAACAATCGAAAAGGGGATTCATCAGAGAAAATGACTTTACCCCAGTCCTCAGCAGTCCACTCCCTGTACCTCTTGCAGAATATCAGTCTGTCCATGATGTTTTTCCTGGAGAGAAGTGGCTTCTTTGCTGCCCTCCTTGAGACCAGGCCTTGCTCCAAGAGTCTCCGCCTCACAGTGCGTGCAGATGCACTCACACCTGCCTGCTGCCATTCCTGAGCAAGCTCTGCACTGCTGGTAGCCCGATCCCGCAGCTGAAACACTTTTAAGAGACGGTCCTGGCACTTGCTGATCTTTCTTGGGCGCCCTGGAGCCTTTTTGGCAACAAGGGAACCTCTCTCCTTGAAGTTCTTGATGATGCGATAGATTGTTGACTGAGGTGCAATCTTTCTAGCTGCGATACTCTTCCCTGTTAGGCCATTTTTGTGCAGTGCAATGATGACTGCACGTGTTTCTTTAGAGATAACCATGGTTAACAGAAGAGAAACAATGATGCCAAGCACCAGCCTCCTTTTAAAGTGTCCAGTGGTGTCATTCTTACTTAATCATGACACACTGATCTCCAGCCCTGTCCTCATCAACACCCACACCTGTGTTAATGGAGTAATCACTGAAACGATGTTAGCTGGTCCTTTTAAGGCAGGGCTGCAATGATGTTGAAATGTGTTTTGGGGGATAAAGTTCATTTTCTAGGCAAATATTGACTTTGCAAGTAATTGCTGTTAAGCTGATCACTCTTTATAACATTCTGGAGTATATGCAAATTGCCATTAGAAAAAATGAAGCAGTAGACTTTGTAAAATTAATATTTGTGTCATTCTCAAAACTTTTGGCCATGACTGTACAGAGATCAGCCTTTTCTGCTCGTTCTATTCTAGCAACCAAATTCCTTTTCAGGTTTTACATAAAATACAGAAAAGAACAGAAAAAGTAACTGAGCATCTCCATAATGCATTATGCTATCGTACGCTCTAACAAAAAAAAAAAAATCCCAGTAGCAATAGTGGCATTTTATTTATGCACTTTAAAAAACAACAACTCTGTTGATTTCTGATACAATGTTCCAGGTAATATTAGTTAACTATAAAGCTAAGCTGTTATTGCAGTAGTGCCCATGCACCAAACAGGCCAATAGCGCCTGTGTTTAGGAGTTTCTTGGAATACCTAAAGGACCCTTTACATTAAAGTAGGGTATGCCTTTAGCTGGTGACAGATGTCCATTTTAAACGTTCTTTGGTGAACCTTTTGTTTGGTTTTTTTTTACAGGCAAAGTGAACTACACTGGTGCTACATAAAGATGCAAATGGCAGAGAAAACAAGACAAAACAATCACTTATATCCTAGGCAGAGAGCAATGTCAACACTCAGTAATAACGTGGCAAAAATCAAGTCTTCATCTGACCATTCAATTTGGGCAACACTACTGTTCATACTTAAACCAGTAAATTTCTACCTACCACTTTTCAGATGGTATGATCCAATGGCCCAAAGTTAAAGGGGTTGTCCGGCCTTAGGCTGAAAGTCTGCAGTCACACTATGACTGCAGACTTGGGAATTTCACATTGTGCGCAATGCCCACTGTAAGGAATCTGTAGTGCCAGCAGCAGCGGGTGACCGTGAGCATTTAATTTGCATAAATACGGTCACGTACTGACTAAGCTCGCTCAATGCAAATGTATTGCACAAGGCCGTCAAGTCTAGTCGGAATGTGACCAAAACTATGCAAATTGCATACTGCGGCCACATGACTGACAGCTCCTGGGACTGGCACTGGAGAATCCAGACAGTATGCAGTGCGTGCAAAGTAAGTATTTTTATCCCAAAGCCAGACAACCCCCTTGAAAGGGTTGTCCAGTGAAAGCAAATTATCACCTATTCATGGGATAGGTGATAACTTTCTAATCGGTGCATGTCCCATCACCAGGACTTGCACCGATCAGCAGAATTTTTATCTCTTATGAGGAACTTCCTTTTTTTCCTTACAAAATGGTGCAGCATGTTATTGGAGAAAGGACATAAGTATATATTAAGATTTCCTATTACATACTGTTTATAGGAATACTTGGATGTATCTCACCACTTGCAGGCTGAAGGGTGGACCAGTGCCAAGAAGGGTAAGGAAACTATGGACATTCTTTGAATTCATCTACTACAAAGAAGACACATACCTTTCTGGATTCAACTAGAACATTATTCTGCAGGACTTTTCCTAGAGTCTGAAGTTTGGGTGGGTTTTTAGGAATTGGGAATGCGTTCTTATGAAGTTTGTATTATGTTGGGGATAAAAATGTTTAATAAAAATTATCGGTGTGGCAGGTCAGACCTTGGACCACCGTTCCATTCATACTTTGTGGGGTTCATCAGCCCAATGGAGAATGAACGGGCAGGGGTTGAGCATGCATACTGATGCTTCCTTCTAGGGGGGTTGAACGTTTTCCTGTTCTGTCGATCGGTGCAGGTGCCATCGGTCAGACACTAACCACCCAATATCACCGGACAATTCATTTATGCGACATTAGTACAAGGCATACAAATCAAATCACATGGATAATAGAAAAATTAAAACTATATAATTTTCACTAGCAATTCTTTTGAAGAATTCCCTTAAATATATGGTTTGCATTTCATTTTGTTTGTGACAAAAAGTCAAACCTTTATATAAAACTCTGAAATATACCGCGAACATTGCCGAGAGACTTTGATCCCACAGGAACACACTGGCTTAGTCACTGATTTTTGTGCCGCTGACGACCAGTGGATTAACTGTGTTTGGCCCAGCAAATTCAGCAAGTATGGATGCCAGCTAAGCAGAAGGAGCTTTACCATGAAAAGACATTTCAGGCTCCGGCAACAAACGAAATTGTGCTAAAATGGCAATCCAAGAAATTCTCAGTCTTTAAATGGTCCAGCACTGTATTGTATTTAGTTTTTTTTAGGAATACTTATATTTATAAAAGAAAGAAATATTTTATTGCTATGAGTTTCTTTTTCTGAATAAAAAAAAATATTTAGAAAGTCTGACAATCCTTCTGGATATTAAAATTTAAAACACATGTCAAATTATAGGAATAAAAATTCATTACCATAACCTCACTGTGACAAGCGATTTTTCTTACTGACTCCCAAAAGGAATCTTGTCTAAAAAACAGCAAGACTAATTTGGTCAGGATGGGGGTCGCTTATCATCCTTTCATTCCTTGTATACTTTCTATATTGACAATAAATATATACTGCATATCTAGAATAAAGTTTAGCACAAATAGATCAAAATGTTCTCTGCTGATATTTGGTAACATTCCAGAGTGAAACATAAGCGTAACAGTGTGCCGGCTATTCTTTAGGAAGAGCTATGGACCATTTTGATATTTGAACACGAGCCTTTCATTGAAATATTCACTAGAGACAGCCAGCAGGAAGTTGATGAGTTGAGATCACCAAATCAATTACATGGGAATCGAATTTGAGTTAAATTTTATGAAAATTCCCAGGCCCCCATGAATTTGAATACTTTACGATTCACTTCACGTTAATTTCCCCCCCAAAAAACAAGCCTACATGACCTCAGGAGCATGAGTTTTCCCAAAATGCCTTGCAGCTATCTCATCACATTGTGAATCACAGCTAAATCAGGATTGACTGTCAAAGCCTGTATAAAAGTTAAGGTAGGGAATACAGCAGCCATTTTAGGGTTATTTTAAAATAATGAAAATATGTCCGAGCACACAGCTCAGCGATATAGGTAAGAGAATTCCCTAAAACACTGGAAACATACTGCAGACAGTAATGAGTTGTATAACTGCAGCACTAAAGAATATGAGTCTTTGAAAATTGCAGAGATTCAGTTCATAGGTGGAGAGGAATAGAGTGGACAGTAGTAGTGCCCGACAGTGTGATAAGGATATGGGGTAGATAGCATTTGTCGAGCTACATTTTCATCTACAATCTGACTTTTTTGTTTCATTCATAATACACTATTATTATTATTTATTTATATAGTACCATTAATTCCATGGTGCTGTACATGAGACGGGGTTACATCAAAATACAAATATCACTTACAGTAAGCAAACTAACAATGACAGACTGGCACAGAGGGACGAGGACCCTGCCTTTGCAAGCTCACATTCTACAAGATTAAGGGGAAGGAGACAGTAGGTTAGGAGTTGAAGTAGCACCAATGGTGTTGAGGTGGCCGTGTGGTCATTACAGGTTGTAAGCTTTTTTGAAGAGATGAGTTTTCAAGTTCCGTTGGAAGGATCCAAATGTGGTGGATAACTGGATGAGTGTCATGATCTGCTGAGTTCGTGGGATCAGGTAGTTTAGAGGTTAATCTGGACAGCGTCACTCTGAGATTCTGGGAGGCTTTTTATAGCCTCATTGTGAGCTCACTCCTTGTCGCTTATACTCAGACCCTTGGCAGAGTGTGTGACCCTGGTGTTCTTTGTGACTGTGATACTTTATGCTTGCTTGGTTTTGATCCGGTTCTGTTCCTGTTACGAGTTCTGCCTGTTCCTTTTGTACTGCTCTGCATTCCCGTGTATGACTCTTTTGCCTTGGACCTGACTACTCTCTGACTGCCTCCCTTGTACTGTGTTGCTATCTCTGTGTATGATTCATTGCTTACGTTTTGACTATTCTCTGCTTGTCCCTCTGGTACCGCGCCGTCCTCCCCGTGTATGACCCCCGCTTGTCTGACCTGAGTTTCCCTAGCCTTTGCTCCAGGATTTCTGTAATAGAACCCTATCCTGCAACAGGACGCTAAGCTACGCCCCCTGTGGTCACATGATCCTAGGTCCTTGTGCTGCTAAACTACTTTCAGTGTCGCAGGTCCTGTTGTCTGAACTTTCCCTGCAGTATCGGACCCCGGGTCCTCCCGCAGTCTGGGTGAGTTACCCTGTTCAGCCACGGCAGCCCGCCGGCGCTGACAGGATCCTGATATTATAAGCGACCACACATTTTTTAGGGTTTGGGAAAGTTGTGTTTATTCTCTGTGTAAATTAGCACTATGGATCCCCTGCAGGCTTTGGCCGATCAGGTCAAGAGTCTAACCCAGATGTTCCAAAGACTGAATATGGAACAGCACACGATGGCCTATACACAGCAGCAGTTGGTGGGCACCGTGCAAGGGGCTGTGGCAGCAGAGTCTCCTGCTCCTGGGAATAGGGACATATCTGTGGTATCCCCTGAATCTCCAGTCAAATTGCCCGACTCCTTTTCAGGGGATAAAAAGGAATTTAGGTCCTTCAGGGAAGGATGTAAGCTTTTTTTTTTCTTTAAGACCCCGTTCCTCTGGGGACGAATTTCAGAGGGTGGGGGTTGTTATTTCTCTTCTGCGGGGTGCCCCCCAAGCATGGGTGTTATGATTGAGTCACCGTAGGAGGCAAAAACAGAAATGCTCGCTAAGTCCAGAAAACCAGAGAGGTTGGCAGCTATCGGATTGCAGACCCCTGAACCTATCAACACAACTAGCAGTAGCCGTGGGGGGTTCCTACGATGCCCTAGACCCCTCGATCACAGCCGGAGAATTAAATAGCCTAAAGACAGAAAGGGAAATCTAAACTGCCCCAGAGCAGACCCCAAAGCAAAAGGCAGCCCCCGCACATATAATGACGGTGAAGCAAGAAGAAAGAACACAACACAGACAGAAAGATAGACTGAGCAAAGACGGGGCCCAAGCTAACTAGATAGGAAAGGACAGGAAGGCTGCTGTCTGCAATCCGTGAAAAACCCTATGAAAATAAGAGCCAACAGACTGACAGTGAAAAAGGTCCTGAAGATGCTAGGCTTCAAAAAGCTATGTCAGTACTCAGGAATATTCTGAAGACAGAGCAACAGGCAAAAGGAGATTCAGCTCACCCCAGCAGGGAATGGCAGAATCCAGAAAAGCAAGGCAAACAAAAACAAAACACAAATGCTAAAAGGCAAAGCAGAAAGCTTAGCTTTAGAGGAGCAGGAATCAGACTGGTTTCCTAGAAGTCCACAGAGAAATCACCCGCAGGGCAGAAGGGCGTCGGCAGCCTTATATCCAGTCCGTGACTCCACTCAGCCAGTCATCATCATTAGACTCAGGTACCTGATAATCAGGCTCATTACCTTCCTTTACCAGAATAGGGAGTTCACCAGACCTCAGTGACGAAGGGGAAAATGAACTCACAACACATGGGCTTTCTCTCGGTCTCCCATTGCCCCCGAGAGAATGACAGTGGATGCCTTCTTTGATGCCCTGGGCCGCATATATGATGAAACGGACAGGGTACGTGTGGCTGAAGATATGGTCATGAGTGTGCATCAGGGTAAACGCTCGGCTGAGTGGTTTTGTGCGGAGTTTCGCCGCTGGGCAGTGAAGATCTCGTGGGATGATGCGGCCCTTCGGGGTCTGTTCCGCAGAGGCCTGTCCGAACGCCTCCAGGATGCACTAGCCCTTCACCCTCCACCAGACACGTTGGAGGAGGCCGTTACGCAAGCAGTGCGTAAGGACCGCAGGCTTCGGGCTAGGGGCATCATGCAGTCCGTGACATCTCTATTCTTTGGCAGCAAAGAGACTGGTATCGCACCTGCCACTCCTGAGTCTATAGAAGTTAGCGCCACCTCCGTCAGAGAAAAAGAGAGAAGACGTCGCCAGGAGAAACAGCTCTGTTTTTACTGTGGAGAGTCTGGTCACTGGAAAAAGTTGTGTCCCTTGTGTCCGTCATCGTCCAAGGCGACGGGAAACGAGTAGGCCTGGGTAGCAATCGAGGAGGCTGCCCAGACTTTCAGGTACTTTCTTCCTCACGTGCTAAGGTTTTTCTTAAGGTTGAACTGTTGGTAGACAATTATTGCTTTTTCTCTACAGCACTGGTGGACAGTGGTTCATCGCTCAATCTGGTCAGCTCCGATATCGTTTCCCAACACCAGATAGGGACAGTCAGGCTTCATACTCCACTTAAAGTCTGTGTTGAAAATTGGTTCTTCCCACATGGAAGAAATCGAATGGTTTGTGATGGACAAATTGCCCGCAGGTTTGGTTTTGGGCATGCCGTGGCTTCGACGCCACAATCCAGTGATTGACTGGGAATTGGGGGAAATTGTCAGGTGGGGGTCCAAGTGTGTTGACTGTGACCTTAAATCTGTTTCTTGTGTGAAAATTTTAAAACCTGTCACTGTGTCTTCTGTCAGTCCGCAGGGTATTCCAGAGTACCTAAAGGACTTTGAGGACGTTTTTTCAGAAAGTGAGGCAGAGGCGTTACCACCCCATAGGCCATTTGATTGTGCCATCGATCTTGTTCCAGGAGCCAAATTGCCCAAAGCTTGTTTGTTTAATTTGTCAGGTCCGGAGCGTCTAGCTATGAAACAATATATTGCTGAGAGTCTCCATAAGGGGCACATAAGAGCTTCAGTTTCCCCAGTAGCAGCTGGATTTTTCTTTAAGAAAAAAGATGGCGGCCTACATCCCTGCCTCGACTTTCGGGAATTAAATAAAATCACGGTCAGGAACACATATCCTCTGCCTTTGATTCCCGACCTATGTAATCAGCGCTCGGGATCCAGATAGTTCTCTAAACTGGATCTCAGAGGGGCCTATAATCTGATAAGGATACGGGAAGGGGATGAGTGGAAAACCGCCTTTCTTCGGAGGGGCTATTTGAGAACTTGGTAATGCCGTTTGGTCTTACCAATGCACCAGCGATTTTCCAAAATTTTATCAATGTTGTATTCTCGGACCTCATCGGCCGCTTTGTAATTGTATACCTGGATGATATCCTGATATATTCTACTGATGAACAGTCACATTTGTTACATGTTAAAACTGTACTCCAGAGGCTCCGAGAAAATCAATTGTTCGCCAAACTCGAGAAATGTTCATTCTTTGTTCAAGAATTGTCATTTTTAGGTCTCAATCTCACCTCAGGGGTTTCGCATGGATCCCAAGAAGGTGCAAGCTATTGTGGAGTGGGTCCAGCCTCAGGACCTTAAGGGACTCCAGCGCTTCTTGGGATTTGCAAATTATTATCACAAGTTTATTAAAGGGTTCTCACAGATAACTAAACCCCTCGCGGATCTCACCTGTAAAGGGGCAGATGTCAGGAACTGGCCCCCGTTAGCTAAACAGTCATTTCTAATGTTAAAGAACTGTTTCACATCTGCTCCTATCCTGGTTCAACCCGACCCTTCGATGCCATTTGTGGTCGAGGTTGATACTTCTGAGGTGGGGGCAGTGTTGTCACAGGGACCGGCTTCCCTAACCAATCTCAGGCCTTGTGCCTATTTTTCTAAGAAATTTTGTCCCGCAGAGAAAAATTATGACGTAGGCTATAGGGAGCTCTTGGCTATTAAATTGGCGTTCGAAGAATGGAGGCATTTTTTGGAGGGGGCAGCTCACCCTATTACGGTTATCACTGACCATAAAAATTTAGAGTACATCAAATCGGCTAAAAGACTGACTCCCAGGCAGGCCCGCTCGTCACTTTTTTTTTCCAGATTTCAGTTTTCGATTACCTTTCGGCCAGGGTCTAAGAATGTAAAGGCCGATGCCCTATCACGTAGTTTTGAGTCGTTATCCGCCCCTGATCCGCCGTCCCTCATTCTTCAACCCAGTCTCGTGGTTGCGAGGTCTCGTCGGAATTGGAGCGAGAGATTGTGGAGGCTCAATCTGTGGCTCCAAGCTCCAAACCCGTAGACAAGTTGTTTGTCCTGCAGCATTTGTGCAACAAACTCCTTGAGGAGTTCCATGATTCAAAGTTGGGTGCATATCCTGGTATAACCGCCACAAGAGAAGCAGTGGCAAGGGTCTTTTGGTGGCCTTTAATGGCTTTAGATATAAAGAAATATGTCGCAGCATGTGGGATTTGTGCCCGTTCTAAAAGCTCTAGTTGCCGGCCGGCCGGGGAATTGGTGCCTTTGCCAGTCCCAGGAAGGGCATGGACACACTTATCCATGGACTTCATCACCAATCTTCCACCTTCCCGTGGTAATACTGTAATTTGGGTAGTGGTGGACAGGTTTTCTAAGTTGGCACATTTCGTACCCATGACAAGTTTACCGTCAGCAGAGACGCTCTCTAGACATTTTCTATCCCAGGTGGTACGCTTACATGGGGTTCCCACTAACATTGTGTCAGACAGGGGGGCTCAGTTTGTATCTAAATTCTGGCGGGCCTTCTGCAAAAAATTGGGGATATCTCTGTCCTTTTCCTCAGCGTATCACCCAGAAACCAACGGACAAACTGAACGCATCAACCAGTCGCTTGAACAAATTCTTCGGTGCTTGACTTCTTCCCTGCAGAGCGACTGGTCTGATGCCTTACCATTAGCAGAATTCGCTTTCAACAACCGGGTAAACCAATCTACCGGTAGGTCACCACTTTTTTTTATTAATTATGGGATCAACCCTCATTTTGGCGAATTTTCTCGGATAGATTCTGGTTGTCTGGGGGCAGAGGACGGGGTCAATCGTCTCAAGGATCTTTGGACAAAGCTTCGTTTGAATATTGCCAAGGCTCAGGAGAGATATAAACATTTTGCGGATAGGAAACGGGATTCTGTTCAGGCACTGCTTTGCGGGGATAAGGTGTGGCTGTCCACACGAAATATAAATCTTCGATTGCCCTCCGCCAAACTGGGGCCTAAATTTATTGGCGCCTATGAGGTCATCGAAGTAGTGAACCCGGTAGCCTACCGCCTCCGTCTTCCTCCCTCCTCAAAACTCCACAATGTTTTTCATAGGTTGTTACTTAAACCATTGGGGGCAGTGAAGGAGGATACTGAAACTGTACCTCCTCCAGTCTTGGTTGAGGGACATATGGAGTTTGAGGTACAACATATTGTGGATTCCAGGCGGGTTCGGGGGTCTTTGCAGTATTTGGTGCATTGGAGAGGGTATGGTCCGGAGGATCGGTCATGGGTACCAGCCAGATCAGTACATGCGGACCGTCTGATTCGTGCATTCCATGCCCAGCATCCTGAGAAGCCTGGGGGTCCGGAGGCCCCCCGTTGAGAGGGAGGTACTGTCATGATCTGCTGAGTTCGTGGGATCAGGTAGTCACTCAGATTCTGGGAGGCTTTTTATAGCCTCATTGTGCGCTCACTCCTTGTCGCTTATACTCAGACCCTTGGCCGAGTGTGTGACCCTGGTGTGCTTTGTGACTGTGATACTTTATGCTTGCTTGGTTTTGATCCTGTTCTGTCCCTGTTACGAGTTCTGCCTGTTCCTTTTGTACTGCTCTGCTATTCCCGTGTATGACTCTTTTGCCTTGGACCTGACTACTCTCCGACTGCCTCACTTGTACTGCGTTGCCATCTCTGTGTATGATTCATTGCTTACGTTTTGACTATTCTCTGCTTGTCCCTCTGGTACCGCGCCGTCCTCCCCGTGTATGACCCCCGCTTGTCTTACGAGTTTCCCTAGCCTTTGCTCCAGGATTCCTGTAATAGAACCCTATCCTGCAGCAGGACGCTAAGCCATGCCCCCTGTGGTCACATGATCGTAGGTCCTTGTGCTGCTAAACTACTTTCAGTGTCACAGGTCCTGTTGTCTGAACTTTCCCTGCAGTATCGGACCCCGGGTCCTCCCGTAGTCTGGGTGAGTTACCCTGTTCAGCCGCGGAAGCCCACTGGCGATGATAGGATCCTGATATTGTGTTGGGGCACAGAATTCCAGAGGATGGGGGATATTCGGGAGAAATCTTGGAGGCGATTGGGTGAGAAGCGCATAAGTGTGGAGGAGAGAAGGTTTTGGGAGGACCGGAGATTACATGAGGGAAGATATTGAGAGATTAGTTTGGAAATATACAGAGGAGAAAAGTTATGGATGGCTTTGTAGGTCACTGTTAATAGTTTAAACTGGATACGCTGGGAAATTGGGAGCCAGTGAAGGGATTTGCAAAGACGGGAAGCAGGAGTGTAGTGAGGAGAGAGATTAATTAGTCGGGCAGCAGAGTTAAGGACCGACTGGAAGGGTGCGAGAGTGTAAAGGCCCCATTACATTTAGCGATGCACCAGTGATCCCGACCACGATATGAGCCGGTCAGGATCGCTGGGGCATCGCTAAATGGTCGCTAGTGAGCTGCCAAACAGGCAGATCTCACCAGCAATACAGCAGTGGTCGGTGGTCGATACTTACAGTCAGACGCAGCGATAATGTCTTCTTCTGCCCGCGTCCATGGCTCGCTTGTCGGCGCCAGCAGAAAGCCAACGACGAGACATGGACCAGGCCGATGTCGCGCGATCAGCAATATCCAGCGGGGAGTCGGGTCGGAGGTGAGTATCACATGTAGCGATATCGCTAGTGATATCGCTGCTGCGTCACAAAATCGGTGATGCTTTAGCGATATTGCTAGCGATATCGCTATGTGTAAAGGGCCCTTTAGAAGGTAGGTCACAGGAGTATGTTGCAGTAGTCAAGGTGGGAGATGATTAGGGCATGCACAATCATTTTGGTAGAGTGAGGGTTGAGAAAAGGACGGATTCTGCACATATTTTTGAGCTGGAGGCGACAGGAGGTGGCGACAGCTTGGATGTGCGGTTTGAAGGACAGGGCAGAGTCAAGAGTTAAGATACTGTCACACTTAGCGATGCACCAGCGATCCCGACCAGCGATATGACGCGGTCAGGATCGCTGGTACATTGCTAAGTGGTCGCTAGTGAGCTGCCAAACAGGCAGATCTCACCAGCGACATTGCAGGGGTCGGGGGTCGCTACTTACATGTCAGACGAGGCGATCCTGACGTCCTCCCGCCCGCGTCGATGCGTCGCTCGTCGTCACAGCAGGAAGCCCCAGCAGGAAGCGGACGACGAAAAACAGTTCAGGACGTTCTCGCGCGATCAGCGATAACCAGCGGGGGAGCGGTCGGAGGCAAGTATCAGACATAGCGATATCGCTAGCAATATCGCTAAAACGTCACAAAAACCAGTGACGTTATAGCGATATTGCTAGCGATATCGCTTAGTGTGACAGGCCCTTTACTCCTAGGCAGCAGATTACTGGGACAGGGGAAAGTGTGAATTCATTTATTTGTAATAGATCAGGTAGGGAAGGTATGCGAGATGGAAGAAAGATAATTTGTTCAGATTTGTCCACATTAAAGGTACTGTCACACTTAGCGATGTACCAGCGATCCCGACCAGCGATATGACGCTGTCAGGATCGCTGGTACATCGCTAAGTGGTCGCTAGTGAGCTGCCACATAGGCAGATCTCACTAGCGACATCGTAGGGGACGGGGATCGCTACTTACCTGTCACACCAGGCGATCCTGCGTCCTCCCGCCCGGCTCCACGCGTCGCTCGTCCTCACAGCAGGAAGCGCCGCAGGAAGTGACCGACGAGAAACAGTCCTGAACGTTCTCGCGCGATCAGCGATAACCAGCGGGGGAGCGGGTTGTAGGTAAGTATCAGACACAGCGATATCGCTAGCAATATCGCTATAACGTCACTAGTTATAGCGATATTGCTAGCGATATCTCTTAGTGTGACATGCCCTTAAGTTTGAGAAAGCGAGAGGAGAAGAAGGAGGAGGATATGGCTGATAGACACTCTGGGATTCTTGAGAGCAGAGAGGTGACATCTGGGCAGAGAGCAGAGTCACGACAGCATAATATTTTTTATACAAAAAAAAGGCTGAAATTAATGTGTTAATGTCAGATGGTGTGCTTGATTGTCACAAGTGATTGTATTTGCATTTCTTATGAAACATTTTGTGAAGGGGGAAATAATGTTTTGCTTTGTTTTTGTTTTTTTTTTAAATACAAAAGAAATTATTTAAATCCAGACACTTAACTGACTGTCTACTTCACAACCTGGGCGTATTACAAACAATTTTTCTCCCTATTTTACTAAATAAATTTTGCATCCATACACTCTACACCAATATAGAGCACTGCTGGTACTGGCTTTCTTGTCATGTACCCAAGCACTACTTATCTTGTCATATTTTGGGAACAGGGTGAATTTATGGATATTTTTTATTTATTTTTTTTAAATGTAGATATTTAACTGCATGTCTGTTTTTGCATACCTGTCTTACTAGTCCAATTTGACAACCCTACATGCCATACTTATACTGAAAGCAAAATGTGATAACAGGTTGCAGTATGTGTACCTCACATCTCTTACCATGTCCTTTAGGAGAGATACAGGGCGCATCCACTGTGTGAAATCCGTATAAAACAATTAAAATTGTGGAACAGTAAGGAAGGTGCTCACCTATTGGGGTTGTGAGGAAGTCACAACACCCATGAACGCTTAAGAAGCAGCAGCAAGTCTGCACAGGGTCCTAGGACAGAATTGCAGAAATGACGTGGAAGTGCAATAAGGACTGCGCTTGCTTCTGGTAGAGTAAAGGGTTCTTTATTCAGCCAACGTGTTTCCTGAGCCTGCTGGCTCACTTCATCAGGGCAGATTACATTGGAAGACAGTGAAACATACTTATAGAGAAAAAAGGCGCCAATACAGGGTCAAACAGAATCAGCAAAGGTAAAAAAAAACCAAAAAAAAAACCAAACAATGAAACTTTATTACAAGCATAAAAAACACAACAATAAGAGTATATATAGAAAAGAAAGAATAAAAATATGTAAAAGTACAAAAAATTAAAATATAAAACAGAGTGCTATGGATCACGGGGTTAAAACATGGCTATAGTTAAAAAAGGTGAGTCCTCAAGGGGTATTAGAACCTGGCTCATAAAATGCAAATGGAAGGTATTAGTCCACTAGACCATAAAGCTTGACGGTGGTGGTGTGAAGAATAAATTGAGGGGATGTTTGTCACTTTATTTAGAAAAAAAAAAAAAAAACAATATAAGCAAAGGTCAAAAATGGTAAAGAATAAAAACAATGAAATTACAAACATAGAAAACACAACAATAAGAGTCTATATAGAAAAGAAAAAATAAAATTATGTAAAAGTACAAAAAATATGAAACAGAGTGCTAAGGATCACGAGGTTGAAACATGGCTATAGTTAAAAAAGGTGAGTCCTCAAGGGGTATTAGAACCTGGCTAATGAAGTGCAAGTGCAGACTATAAAGTGCAGATGTAAGGTATTAGTCCACTAGACCATTAAGCTTGACTGTAGTGGTGTGAAGAATAAATCTTTTCCCCCTCTTCTATCAAATAAAAGCATCATTGATAATATTGAGGCCATAGGGACCAATTGTCTTTAATTTATAAATCCAATAGACCTCTTTTCTATTCAGTGCTTGGGTTCTATTGGAAACGTGTTCAGGGATGTGTTCTATAGGAAAAATGATAGCTTTAGAAAAATCTCTGTGGTGAAATAAATCAAAGTGACGTGACAAACCGTGTTTTTGATACCCAGTTTTAGTGTTGTGTCTATGAGAATTCATTCTACAGTGAAGGGGTTGTGTGGTTCTGCCAACATACAATTTAGGACAAGGACAAAGGATGACATAGATGACAAAGGAAGACACACAGGACAGGTGGTTAGTGATGGTGAATTTTTCTGAGGTGAATGGATGTGAAAAGATGAATGTATTATGAGCAATATTACTGCATAGGCTGCACCTGGGTTTCAGGCATCTGAAAATGCCTGGTGTCAAGCCAGTGCAGTTATCAGGAGTACACTGGGTCAATCTGCTAGGGGCCAGATGGTTTTTTAGTGATCTGGCCTTCCTAAAAGTGACAGTAGGTCGATCAGGCAGAACTTTATTGAGTATTGGATCTTTTTTGATAATATACCAGAGGTCACCTAACATATTTTTTATCTCTTTATGTTGGGAGTTATAAGTAGTGATGAAGTTGGCCTGATAGTTATCATGTGCATCCTTTTCTTTAGATCTCTCACTTAAAAGAGTTTGCTGATTAAAATTTTTAAAAACATTATTAAAAGTAGAATGAACCAATTGGGAGGGGTATTTTTGAGCAAGGAATCTTCCCTTGAGGACCTCAGCTTGATTATTAAAATCCTCGTTTTTTTTCTTCTTGGCGCGACCCGTGATCCCATAGCGGTGCCTCTGATCTGATGATAAAAATCCCCCAAGAAAGTAAAAAAATTATTATGTAAAATAAAATCCATCCCATTAAAAATAAATTCCTTTTGAGGGTCAGACAGTCGACTGTCAGTTAAAAGAAATTTTTTAAAACAGCTCAAACCCAGGTGGTGATCAATGTTGGAATACAAAGCAGATACGTCAAAAGAAATAAAAACATAAGAATCTTTCCAAGGTGTGTTATTAGTTAAATTAATCAGTTGTGTAGAATCCTTTAAAAAACTAGGGAGCTGTGAGACATGAGGCTGCATGACGAGGATTTTAATAATCAAGCTGAGGTCCTCAAGGGAAGATTCCTTGCTCAAAAATACCCCTCCCAATTGGTTCATTCTACTTTTAATAATGTTTTTAAAAATTTTAATCAGCAAACTCTTTTAAGTGAGAGATCTAAAGAAAAGGATGCACATGATAACTATCAGGCCAACTTCATCACTACTTATAACTCCCAACATAAAGAGATAAAAAATATGTTAGGTGACCTCTGGTATATTATCAAAAAAGATCCAATACTCAATAAAGTTCTGCCTGATAGACCTACTGTCACTTTTAGGAAGGCCAGATCACTAAAAAACCATCTGGCCCCTAGCAGATTGACCCAGTGTACTCCTGATAACTGCACTGGCTTGACACCAGGCATTTTCAGATGCCTGAAACCCAGGTGCAGCCTATGCAGTAATATTGCTCATAATACATTCATCTTTTCACATCCATTCACCTCAGAAAAATTCACCATCACTAACCACCTGTCCTGTGTGTCTTCCTTTGTCATCTATGTCATCCTTTGTCCTTGTCCTAAATTGTATGTTGGCAGAACCACACAACCCCTTCACTGTAGAATGAATTCTCATAGACACAACACTAAAACTGGGTATCAAAAACACGGTTTGTCACGTCACTTTGATTTATTTCACCAAAGAGATTTTTCTAAAGCTATCATTTTTCCTATAGAACACATCCCTGAACACGTTTCCAATAGAACCCAAGCACTGAATAGAAAAGAGGTCTATTGGATTTATAAATTAAAGACAATTGGTCCCTATGGCCTCAATATTATCAATGATGCTTTTATTTGATAGAAGAGGTGGAAAAGATTTATTCTTCACACCACTACAGTCAAGCTTAATGGTCTAGTGGACTAATACCTTACATCTGCACTTTATAGTCTGCACTTGCACTTCATGAGCCAGGTTCTAATACCCCTTGAGGACTCACCTTCTTTAACTATAGCCATGTTTCAACCTTGTGATCCTTAGCACTCTGTTTCATATTTTTTGTACTTTTACATAATTTTATTTTTTCTTTTCTATATAGACTCTTATTGTTGTGTTTTCTATGTTTGTAATTTCATTGTTTTTATTCTTTACCATTTTTGACCTTTGCTTATATTGTTTTTTGTTTTTTTGTTTTTTCTAAATAAAGTGACAAACAACCCCTCAATTTATTCTTCACACCACCACAGTCAAGCTTTATGGTCTAGTGGACTAATACCTTCCATTTGCATTTTATGAGCCAGGTTCTAATACCCCTTGAGGACTCACCTTTTTTAACTATAGCCATGTTTTAACCCCGTGATCCATAGCACTCTGTTTTATATTTTAATTTTTTGTACTTTTACATATTTTTATTCTTTATTTTCTATATATACTCTTATTGTTGTGTTTTTTATGCTTGTAATAAAGTTTCATTGTTTGGTTTTTGTTTTTTTTTTTTTGTTTTTTTTTTACCTTTGCTGATTCTGTTTGACCCTGTATTGGCGCCTTTTTTGTCTATGAGTATGTTTCACTGTCTTCCAATGTAATCTGCCCTGATGAAGTGAGCCAGCTGGCTCAGGAAACGCGTTGGCTGAATAAGGAACCCTTTACTCTACCAGAAGCAAGCGCAGTCCTTATTGCACTTCCACGTCATTTCTGCATGTCCTTTAGGCAAGAGTTGAAAAGAAGGTCAAAACTTAATAATAGTGTTGTACAAAATGTATGGTAAAAGTATAAATAGCACTTTCTAGAATAAAAGTGAAACATAACCATACCATGGCTAAGCATGTGGAAAGCACTACCACTACTGACATCAGCTCTCCATGTAGTAGTACTACAAATGCACGCTACAAATGGACTTTTTTGCCTCCGAAAAGTGTATTAGCAGGAAGGATGCAAAGGGTGTTATAGAATATTTGGCACTTCACTCATCTCAATCACAACAGGATGAAGTAATCTCTGACAGCGACACTGTCAGTTTGAGCTAGAGTTTGCACAGAACAGTCTGCCTGATCACGAAGCACAGAGAGATAATTGTTGGACAGCTTTTTTTTAACTTGGAGGAAAAGAAAAAAATGTCAGTGAGCTGTTGGTTACCACCTTATCAACCAGCCATTTCTACGGTGAGGTCTCTGACATTACTAAAGCTGTGTTTGCAGTAAAGACATTGAAAGGGGTTGGGTACAGTCCTAGTAGACCTTAGAATATTATATACATTCGCATATAAATGTAACTACATTTTGCAAAAATGGCAGCAATACTATACTGCTTTCATCACCTTCCTGAGCATCCAAACATAGGGTTCATGGACGACACTCTCATTTATCAAATGTAGCGAACATTCTCAGAGGCAAGCAAAAGATCACCAGGGGGCGCCGCTACAAATAAGATTTAAAACAGGATTTTTAAAAATTAATAATTATTAAAATTAAAAAAGCATGTTTTGATGTAACAAAGAATGTACTTTTAATCAAGCCATCAAAAACTACTGTAAGGCAGTCATCATGTTGTGAATTAAGTCATGTAGCAACACTACTCTAACATTTTGTAGCAGTAATTTCTATCCAATCAGGGTCTTACAAGCGTTAAATTGTTACCTGCCTGTAGCAACAGCTCAGACAATGCTGTATATTCTACGGACATGTAAGCACAATGAACACAAGAATGTAACATTTTGCCTTCAGCCTATAAACAAAAAATACATTTTCTTTCATTGGAGAAATCAGCCGTCTAATTCCAATTGGTTAAAGTCTTTGTATCCCAAAAATCAGGTCCTCCCCGTAGAAGTTCCCGTAAACAACAAGATAGTATTTCATGTGTGTGTCAGTGGAGAATATCAGATACCAAAGGCAGCTGAGAAGCTCTTGTGACACCGACTGCTATTCAAATCAACACCTTTCACATGCAAATAAAGCCTACTTACTATGCAGCCCTGCCATGCATACAGTATGTAGCAATTCAGTCATGTACCTGTTGTGTGTATTAATTCAGCCGTAATTATTGCAAACATTTAGAATCAATTAACTGTTTAAGTATATCCATTTAAGAGGTATTTTCAAGCAAACTTTTATAAGGATCATAACATTCAAAGTTTACGGAGCCTGTCAACTGTCATAACCAGTGGACTTTTAAAAAAAGAAGCTGATAGTGCGGCTTTAGTCCATACAGTGCCTTGCGAAAGTATTTGGTTCCCTGGAAATTTTCAACCTTTTCCCACATATCATGCTTCAAACATAAAGATACCAAATGTAAATTTTTGGTGAAGAATCAACAAGTTGGACACAATTGTGAAGTTGACCGAAATTTATTGGATATTTTAATTTTTTGTGGAACTACAAAAACTGAAAATTGGGGCGTGCAATATTATTTGTCCCCTTTAACTTAATACTTTGTTGTGCCACCTTTTGCTGCGATTACAGCTGCAAGTCACTTGGGGTATGTCTCTCTCAGTTTTGCACATCGGGAGACTGAAATTCTTGCCCATTCTTCCTTGGCAAACAGCTCGAGCTCAGTGAGGTTTGATGGAGATCGTTTGTGAACAGCAATTTTCAGCTCTTTCCACAGATTCTCGATTGGATTCAGGTCTGGACTTTGACTTGGCCATTCTAAGACCTGGATACGTTTATGTGTAAACCATTCCATTGTAGATTTTGCTTTATGTTTGGGATCATTGTCTTGTTGGAAGACAAATTTCCGTCCCAGTCTCAGGTCTTTTGCAGACTTCAACATGTTTTCTTCAAGAATGGTCCTGTATTTGGCTCCATCCATCTTCCCATCAATTTTAACCATCTTCCCTGTCCCTGTTGAAGAAAAGCAGGCCCAAACCATGATGCTGCCACCACCATGTTTGACAGTGGGGATGGTGTGTTCAGGGTAATGAGCTGTGTTGCCTTTACGCCAAACATATCGTTTGGTATTGTTGCCAAAAAGTTCGATTTTGATTTCATCTGACCAGAGCACCTTCTTCCACATGTTTGGTGTGTCTCCCAGGTGGCTTGTTGCAAACTTTAAATGACACTTTTTATGGATATCTTTGGCAAGAAGAAAGCCATTTCTCACTCTTCCATAAAGGCCAGATTTGTGCAGTGTATGACAGATTGTTGTCCTATGGACAGACTGTCCCACCACAGCTGTAGATTTCTGCAGTTCATCCAGAGTGATCATGGGACTCTTGGCTGCATCTCTGATCAGTCTTCTCCTTGTTTGAGATGAAAGTTTAGCGGGACGGCGTGGTCTTGGTAGATTTGCTGTGGTATGATACTCCTTCCATTTCAATATGATTGCTTGCACAGTGCTCCTTGGGATGTTTAAAGTTTTGGAAATCATTTTGTATCCAAATCCGGCTTTAAACTTCTTCTTATACGGAGACTTGAATACACACGGGTGGATTATATTTATCATCATTAGTCATTTAGGACAACATTGGATCATTCAGAGATCCACAATGAACTTCTCGAGTGAGTTTGCTGCACTGAAAGTATAGGGGCCGTATAATATTGCACGCCCCACTTTCCAGTTTTTGTATTTCCAAAAAAAATAAAAAATAACCAATAAATTTCGTTCAAATTTACAATTGTGTTCCACTTGTTGTTGATTCTTCACCAAAAATTTACATTTGGTATCTTTATGTTTGAAGCATGATATGTGGGGAAAAGGTTGAAAATTTTCAGGGAGCTAAATACTTTCACAAGGCACTGTAAAAACCAAGTCAGAAGCCATCATGCTAAAGAGAAAACACAAAAGGATGCAAAACCTCCAGAAGGGCATTTGACCCAGTACATGTGGAAACTTTATGGAACTGATCTTTCTTGAAAATATAAATGAAAAAGCAATGAAGCAAAAAGCAAGGAAGAAAATAAAAAGCACGTATCCCCAAGGAGTGAACCCCTCTATCCCTGAGGAGTGAACCCCTCTATGACATGCGATTATATTCACGATATCATCACTTTAACACTTAAAAATCATAAGGCACAATACAATAAAAACAAGAAGAAAAAAAGTATCCAAGAAATTATTCCCTTAGCCTTTTTTTTTTTTTTTTTTTTAACTTTGATCCTATTTCGTCTCACACTCCAATAAAAAAATAAGAAACATGTAAAAAGAAAATACTTTCTGGGTGTTTCAGGAGCTCTGCCGCACCTCCATTTCTTCCTACTCTCCCATGTCTGGCAGTAAGACAAATGGCTGCAGCAGCAGCCTCACTGTTTGACCTTTGACCTGAATACAGTACAACAAGAAAAAAGTTTGACCGGGGCCTTCACCTCAGGCTTCAAGGGTTTCACAAGTTAAAAATAAAACTACCCATATATCCTCGAGTATAAGCCGAGATTTTCAGCCCATTTTTTGGGGCTGAAAGTCCCCCTCTCGGCTTATATGCCAGTCATATACCAGGGATCGGAGGGGGAGGGGGAGCTAGGGTGTCTGAGACCATACTCACCCCTTCTGCCACGTCTCTGCATCCGTAGGTCGTCTTCTCTTCCTGCGTTCAGTGGTCACGTGGTACCGCTCATTAAACTCATGAATATGCGCATATTCATGAGTTTAATGAGCGGTACCACGTGACCGCTGAACGCAGGAAGACGACGACTGAGGGAGAAGCAGGGGCTGCAGAGAAGACCGTGCGCCAGGAGGGGGGGTGAGTATGATGGGAGCAGAGCAATATTCACCTGTCCCCGTTCCATCGCCGTGCACTGCGGTGTCTCCGGGTCCTTCTGCTGTGAGGTTCAGCAGAGGGCGCAATGACGTAGTCAGTGCGCGCCCTCTGCTGAATGTCACTGCAGAGACCCGGGAGACACAGCGGTGGACGGTGATGAAACGGGGCCGCTAAATATCGCCAGTGCCGGGCTCAGGACACCGGTACCTGGCCCCCAGCGACGGAAAGGTGAGTATGTCATTTTTTCTGTTGAACTGCAGCAGCAGCAGCAAATAAGGGGTATTTATGGAGCATCTTCCTGGGCCACCATTAACCCTTGTGCAGCAGCAATATATGGGGGTATTTATGGAGCAGCTTATGGGGCAGCATTAACCCTTGTGCGGTAGCATATAGGGGGTATTTATGGAGCATCTTATGGGGCAGGATTGACCCTTGTGCAGCAGCATATGGGGAGTATTTATGGAGCATCTTATGGGGCAGCATTAACCCTTGTGCAGCAGCATATAGGGGTATTTATGGAGCATATTATGGGGCAGCATTAACCCTTGTGCAGCAGCATATGGGGGGTATTTATGGAGCATCTTATGGGGCAGCATTAACACTTGTGCAGCAGCATATGGGGTTTTTTTTTATCTATGGAGCAGCTTCTTGGACCACAATTAACCCTTGTGCAGCACCACCCTCGACTTATACATGAGTCAATAAGTTTTCCCAGTTTTTTGTGGCAAAATTAGGGGGTCGGCTTATACACGGGTCGGCTTATACACACTCGTATATAACGAGTTATTGGGGCTCATACCCATCACCGTGAAAAAAATAAAGGGCTCGATTTCGGTCCAGAAAAGTGGGTCAAGTGTCATGTGATTTTCACAGTAGTAAAATCTGATTTTTAATACCTAGCATTCGATTTAGATCCGTTTTACATGCAAATGCAATCTGAGTGCAATGTGATTTTAACAAACTTTTACAAAGGGCAATTCTCTATGCAATTTACACAATTTTGCTAGGAAATATTCTTAGATAGATAGACAGACAGATAGATAGAAATAATATGAATGAGATGTACAATTTTTTTTGTACTTATGTAATAAAAAAAAAATATGTAAGGTAAACTAAATTCTTTTTGGGAAAAAAATGGCTTGGATCCCCTGACATTTTATTAACCAGCAGAAGGAAAGCAGATAGCTTGGGGATGATGCTTAAAGCCTAGGAAAGGGCAATACCCATGGTGCTTCCCAGGCTATTAATATCAGCTCACAGCTGTATACTTAGCCTTTTCTGATTATTAAAATGTGGACCCCCCCCAATAAAAAGATACATAGAGTCCCCCTATATTTAATAACCAGCAAAGGCTGATCAGACAGCTGCAGGCTGATATTAATAACCTAGGAAGAGGCCATGGATATTAGCCCCCTCTCAGACTAAAAGCATCAACTCTCAGCCGCCCCAGAAATGGCGCATTCATAAGATGCGCCACATTTGGCACTTAGCCTCGCTCTTCCCACTTGCCATGGTGCGGTGGCAAGTGGGGTGATAGTTGGGGGGGGGTTTGAATTTGTATTGTCAGCTGACATCAAGTTAGAACTTTTCCCACAGTGCTTGCACTGACGTGAGCGAGTTCATTGGCTGTGCACTCCCAGGACCTTTCTGACGGCATCACTAGAGTGAATCCCTAAAGCAATACTTTATTATTTAAAAACCACAGATGTGGTACACACCGGAAAAATGTGACAGTAATAGAAAAAATGAAAAATAGGTGTTCAAAATTAAACCCACACTAGGGTAACCCCTACGAGTCCCTATTAGGTAACTATGCTGTACCCTGCCTGGCTGCGGAGGTTGGCACCCTAAGGGGGGAACGTTGTGGCGCCCCCGCTCACGATGGCTATCCCTGGGGGCCCTGATAAACCCTACAGCCACTAGTGGTCCCTTCTACCCAATGTAAGGGAACCCCTCGTTCTAGACAGAGATCAGACCTGCTCTATAGAGGACCCTGTGTCCCAAAAAGAGAGGTTAAAAACAAATTAGAACACACATGGCATAGAGTGGCATATTTGAAGTCCCACAGAAAGATACAGGCAAACTTCAAGGCAGACCAGTGGGGTATCTCAGTTCAGATCATGCCTAATTCTTATATACACAATAAGGAGATGCCATCAATAGTCTCCCACTAATGAAAATATATGGGAAACGCAGAGCTGCAACAGCGGTACTTATCTGCGTTTTTCGCCACCTGCCATCAATTTATGAATGCCTCAAACAAATTAGAACACACATGGCATCAAGTGGCATATTGAAGTCCCACAAAAAGATACAGACAAACTTCAAAGCAGCCCAGTGGGGTATCTCAGTTCAGATCATGCCTAATTCTTATATACAAAATAAGGAGAGGCATCTTTTACAAAAATCGATGTAGAAATAGCTGAAAGATGCCATCAATAGTCTCCCACTAATGAAAATATATGGGAAACGCAGAGCTGCAACAGCGGTACTTATCTGCGTTTTTCGCCACCTGCCATCAATTTATGAATGCCTCAACGCGTTTCGCCTTCCAGGGCTCATCAGGAGGCCCGATGCTACGATATTTCGTGTCCAATATAGGTGCAAATAGCTTACCGATATTCCATAGGTCTCCACTCTTATAATCTGCCGCGCAGAGCCTAAGCTCCGCCCACTGCAATCCCATTGCCTCTTACAACACCACCCATTTTCTGCTGCCCCAATCGGTTACCAGATCTCTGATGCACCGTCATACTAACCAATCACGTGTCCTCACACACAGGGTTCCCCATAGCTCCCCTGTCATCCTGGCTTAGATTGGTTTCTGCACCTAGCCTGCATGCAGCGTCACTGCTGACTCACCAATCCCATATCTTTAGACGGAGAGTCTCTCAGCAATCACCGATCACTGCACCCAAGGCATATTATCATCTCTGCACTTTAACCCCATATGTGCAGCAAACGTTCCACAGACCAGGCGTGTATACCCACATCGCTACATTTAAGAGCTCATGTCTGACGATCTCATTTAATGTGTTATATTGATCATGATAATTAGCGTTCTGCTTGATATATATATATGTATACAAAACCGCATCATCGCCCACAGCAATGTGAGCAGGCGTCTACAGCTACCCATCTCAATATATGTAAACAGCATATGATGTAAATATCTTTTAATATGACCAGGCGTCGATATGCAACTACCCCATCAAGTTCAAAATATCTAATCTCCCAAGATAATCACTGTGAGGCAAAAATGTACAGATATCTATCTTCAGATAATCTATGCAATCTAAAGATGATCCACACTGAAATAATATGCAACCGCCCCGTCAAAGTAATATAAAGAGGCAGCAAGGGTTCAGATTCAAAAATGCTCCTGAATCATATAGGGATATACGTCTGCGGCAGTAAAGAGGGACTTTCTATATAAACAATATTCCACGCCAATACATGGAGATTCCACTACAACAGGGAACCAATAGAACAAAATCAAGGAGGCTGGTATCCTCTAGAAGAGGAACATATAATTCAATTGTGGCTCATAAGAAACAGGCATATGACAATTGCTCATTCAGCCCTCTCGGTTCGAGTGACTCCATCCTGAATATCCATTCACACTCCCTCCTAAGCATCACCTTATCCACATTCCCTCCTCTTGGGTTTACATGGACTACTTCTACAGCACAGAATTTTATGTCACCAAGATCACCATTATGATACATCCACATGTGCTTTGCGAGCGGGGTTTCTCTTTTATGTCTGATATCTCCAAGATGTTCTCCTACTCTTCTTCTGAATTCTCTCCTGGTCTTTCCTATATAATTTTTAGGGCATGAACATGTAGCCATATAGATGACCCCTGTGGTTTTGCAGTTTGAGAAGCCACGATGAAAAAATATCCTACCAGTGCTCGCACTGCAGAAAGACTTCCCCGGTCTCATATAATTACAAAAACTGCAGTCCCCACATTTAAAAAAACCACATGGTCGCCTATCCAACCAGGTACCACCAGCCAATGGTCTCCTATATTGGCTGTGGACCAACATGTCCCTAATAGATCTACCCTTTCTAAAGGTTATGTTGGGACGCTCGCCAATTATATTCTTCAAATCTGGATCCAACCTGAGGACATCCCAATGCTTAGATAGAACCTTTCTGACCTCCTGATGGTTGACGTCAAATGTCCCAATTACTCTTATTAATTCCGTCGAGTCTTTAATCTCACGTTTCTGCAGCAATTTGGACCTATCTGCTTTTCTTGCAAAATCATATGCAGTGTCTAGAACATGTTGCGGATATCCCTTGTTCTTAAACCGACAGAACATATCCCCAGCTTGCCTCTGGAACAGGTCATTCCTGGAGCAATTCCTACTCAACCGTAGGAATTGTCCCTTCGGAATACCTCTCTTAAGAGGGACTGGATGGTGGCTCTGCCAATGTAGTAGGCTGTTCGTACTCATCCAGTCCCTCTTAAGAGAGGTATTCCGAAGGGACAATTCCTACGGTTGAGTAGGAATTGCTCCAGGAATGACCTGTTCCAGAGGCAAGCTGGGGATATGTTCTGTCGGTTTAAGAACAAGGGATATCCGCAACATGTTCTAGACACTGCATATGATTTTGCAAGAAAAGCAGATAGGTCCAAATTGCTGCAGAAACGTGAGATTAAAGACTCGACGGAATTAATAAGAGTAATTGGGACATTTGACGTCAACCATCAGGAGGTCAGAAAGGTTCTATCTAAGCATTGGGATGTCCTCAGGTTGGATCCAGATTTGAAGAATATAATTGGCGAGCGTCCCAACATAACCTTTAGAAAGGGTAGATCTATTAGGGACATGTTGGTCCACAGCCAATATAGGAGACCATTGGCTGGTGGTACCTGGTTGGATAGGCGACCATGTGGTTTTTTTAAATGTGGGGACTGCAGTTTTTGTAATTATATGAGACCGGGGAAGTCTTTCTGCAGTGCGAGCACTGGTAGGATATTTTTTCATCGTGGCTTCTCAAACTGCAAAACCACAGGGGTCATCTATATGGCTACATGTTCATGCCCTAAAAATTATATAGGAAAGACCAGGAGAGAATTCAGAAGAAGAGTAGGAGAACATCTTGGAGATATCAGACATAAAAGAGAAACCCCGCTCGCAAAGCACATGTGGATGTATCATAATGGTGATCTTGGTGACATAAAATTCTGTGCTGTAGAAGTAGTCCATGTAAACCCAAGAGGAGGGAATGTGGATAAGGTGATGCTTAGGAGGGAGTGTGAATGGATATTCAGGATGGAGTCACTCGAACCGAGAGGGCTGAATGAGCAATTGTCATATGCCTGTTTCTTATGAGCCACAATTGAATTATATGTTCCTCTTCTAGAGGATACCAGCCTCCTTGATTTTGTTCTATTGGTTCCCTGTTGTAGTGGAATCTCCATGTATTGGCGTGGAATATTGTTTATATAGAAAGTCCCTCTTTACTGCCGCAGACGTATATCCCTATATGATTCAGGAGCATTTTTGAATCTGAACCCTTGCTGCCTCTTTATATTACTTTGACGGGGCGGTTGCATATTATTTCAGTGTGGATCATCTTTAGATTGCATAGATTATCTGAAGATAGATATCTGTACATTTTTGCCTCACAGTGATTATCTTGGGAGATTAGATATTTTGAACTTGATGGGGTAGTTGCATATCGACGCCTGGTCATATTAAAAGATATTTACATCATATGCTGTTTACATATATTGAGATGGGTAGCTGTAGACGCCTGCTCACATTGCTGTGGGCGATGATGCGGTTTTGTATACATATATATATATCAAGCAGAACGCTAATTATCATGATCAATATAACACATTAAATGAGATCGTCAGACATGAGCTCTTAAATGTAGCGATGTGGGTATACACGCCTGGTCTGTGGAACGTTTGCTGCACATATGGGGTTAAAGTGCAGAGATGATAATATGCCTTGGGTGCAGTGATCGGTGATTGCTGAGAGACTCTCCGTCTAAAGATATGGGATTGGTGAGTCAGCAGTGACGCTGCATGCAGGCTAGGTGCAGAAACCAATCTAAGCCAGGATGACAGGGGAGCTATGGGGAACCCTGTGTGTGAGGACACGTGATTGGTTAGTATGACGGTGCATCAGAGATCTGGTAACCGATTGGGGCAGCAGAAAATGGGTGGTGTTGTAAGAGGCAATGGGATTGCAGTGGGCGGAGCTTAGGCTCTGCGCGGCAGATTATAAGAGTGGAGACCTATGGAATATCGGTAAGCTATTTGCACCTATATTGGACACGAAATATCGTAGCATCGGGCCTCCTGATGAGCCCTGGAAGGCGAAACGCGTTGAGGCATTCATAAATTGATGGCAGGTGGCGAAAAACGCAGATAAGTACCGCTGTTGCAGCTCTGCGTTTCCCATATATTTTCATTAGTGGGAGACTATTGATGGCATCTTTCAGCTATTTCTACATCGATTTTTGTAAAAGATGCCTCTCCTTATTTTGTATATAAGAATTAGGCATGATCTGAACTGAGATACCCCACTGGGCTGCTTTGAAGTTTGTCTGTATCTTTTTGTGGGACTTCAATATGCCACTTGATGCCATGTGTGTTCTAATTTGTTTGAGGCATTCATAAATTGATGGCAGGTGGCGAAAAACGCAGATAAGTACCGCTGTTGCAGCTCTGCGTTTCCCATATATTTTCATTAGTGGGAGACTATTGATGGCATCTCCTTATTGTGTATATAAGAATTAGGCATGATCTGAACTGAGATACCCCACTGGTCTGCCTTGAAGTTTGCCTGTATCTTTCTGTGGGACTTCAAATATGCCACTCTATGCCATGTGTGTTCTAATTTGTTTTTAACCTCTCTTTTTGGGACACAGGGTCCTCTATAGAGCAGGTCTGATCTCTGTCTAGAACGAGGGGTTCCCTTACATTGGGTAGAAGGGACCACTAGTGGCTGTAGGGTTTATCAGGGCCCCCAGGGATAGCCATCGTGAGCGGGGGCGCCACAACGTTCCCCCCTTAGGGTGCCAACCTCCGCAGCCAGGCAGGGTACAGCATAGTTACCTAATAGGGACTCGTAGGGGTTACCCTAGTGTGGGTTTAATTTTGAACACCTATTTTTCATTTTTTCTATTACTGTCACATTTTTCCGGTGTGTACCACATCTGTGGTTTTTAAATAATAAAGTATTGCTTTAGGGATTTATATATGAGTTTGATTTGAGAACCCTTAAGGATTATAATTTTCATATTGGCATCACTAGAGTGAGAACTTTCTGGCGCTTGCGGTGACGTCAGTGAGGTGTAAGGAGTTCACTGCGATGCACTGAGCTGAGCAAGTATGCACAGCTCAGTGTCTCTGCTGGACGGCAGGCTGTATAGTCACATAATGCAACAATACAGTCTGCCATTTAGATGTAGCATTTGGATTATTATTTTCTTGATGGACAGGTGAGGAATATGGTTGTTTTTTTATTTTAATAATTTAGTAAGTAATAAAATACATGTACACTAAACTACACAAGCACTGTAAGCATTATATATGTGACTGACATCTATATATCTATGTATTCTATGTGTAAATATCTATTCTATACTGTTGGGTCCCGCTGTGAATTTACTGTACGCGGCAGATGAATTGCTGGCTTTTCAAAGCACATTGGTGTGTAAAATTGGGACGGCACTTGCATGGTCCCAGTACCGTGCAATTTTTTCTTGCATTGGCAAGTCTCGTCCGAGATATGAAGACATTCACAGAATGCTGCGATTTTTTTCTCAGTCTGATTTCGCCTGAGAAAAAAAATTGCAGGTGAGCACAGACTCATAGATTAACTTTGGACAGAGTGCAATCTGATTTTATTTATAGGCTTGCACTTGTCAGTTTTCCTCGCAGATGAGTATGAGCCCTTAGAAGGAGATTACCTCATTTGTTATCTGCAGAATTTAAACATTTCCAGAATTGTGTTCTTTTAAAATAACCATAAGTAAATCCCCCCATATTTCAGAGGACAATCTAATGTGTTTAGTTAACACACACTACACTTTTCAGCGTAAGCCTGTTATTAAAAGTTCAACTTTTTGTGTATTTTTTTCTTTAACGTTTTTATACCGTGTATAATATTTATTTAATGTACATTTTAACAGCTAAGTGCTGTAATATCTGTATTGCTTTATAGATGGGAAATGAGCCAGCATTTTTTATTAGTGCAGTAAATCTGACACGACAGGTCTGCGGGTATAATAGCCAAGGAAACAACATTGCTTACCTTTAATATTTACATGTTTTTACATACTACAACATATTTATCACGCTAAATGAGCTAGAATTTTGGCATGGTTTGTGCAAAAAAATAAATAAAAATATATTCATGACTTCCACTACAGTTATTATAGATTTTGGTCACTTCCTGCACATTGTCCAGCAAGGAAGTGTGACCTTACTTAAAAGGGGCATACCCTAGCATGCAACACCGTTCACAACAATTTTTGATATACAGGTCTTTGATATTTCTTTTATCTGTTGCTGCATTCCAGATTAATTAGCATTTTTGTTAATTTGCAAACAAGGTGTTAAGCGCTTTGGGTGTGGCATAGAATTTAAAGATTCACTAGTGCCAGAGGTTGCTTCCCTGTCCAGCACTAACCTGATCAGCTTGATAGATAGCTCAATGTCTGTGTGATGTCAGTTAGCAGGCAAGGAAATCAGACAGTGAGCTATCAATGAAGCTAAAGAGGCTGGTGCTGGGCAGGGAACCACACAGGGACACAGAGGTTCTTTAAGTGCTATGTCACGCCCAAAATGATTAACATTTCATTAGCATATTACTTTAAATGGTAATTACTTGTGAATGCAGCAACAGATATAAAATATAAAAGGTGTCTATGGGTTTACATTTCAAAGATCTGCATGCCTGTACGCGGTTTGGGGGAAATTAATCTAATTCACAGATTCCCTTTAATTCTACACAGTGTAAATCTTGGCCAAACCTCCAACACTGCTTATCTTGATCTTTCATGTTTAAAAACAGAATTCCAGAACCAAGTTGTAGATACAGTAGTGGTGGTATATTGGAGACCGTAAGCATTTAGGACCTTTACGGAAACTATATTTTATACAGCTTTTTTTAGGGTTAAATCGAAGAATTTTAAAGACAATTTACAGCGGTGTAATTCCAATGCAGGGGATTCATCAACATTAAATGCATTTATCCATTAAGTTTTTCAACTCAAACAGTCTTTGCAATAAGCAAGCAAATATTATGCAAGAGCTCAACAAGATTACTGTCTCATTACAAGTCAGCTCATTACAAATGTCATTAAACTTATCAGTACAGAAATTAGTTGTATGGCACTCCAGCTGTAGCTTGCTTTTCTACTGGATAGATAAGAGGTGCCACATTTGGTCCAGGCACGTCTGTCACACGCCATTAATTTTTTGAAAGCATTAGGTCAGCTTTTTTTTATTTTAGGGACAATCTAACGTAACAGACTTAAGGGGAAATTACACGGCACAATTATTGTGAACGAGCGTGGTTAGGAACGCTCATATCACAATAATTGTTTAGCCTAAACAGGATGCCGATCACCTGACGGACGCGCAACACGCTTGTTTCTCGGGTGAAAAATTAGTTTTATTTTGTGCAAAGGATCATTAGTCATCATTCTGTGTAATCAGATCCTTCGATGCTGCGAACAATGGTCATTGCAGAATGTTCAGAAGAGGGACCTACCTGTGTAAGCAGGCTATTATATGACTGCGGATCACAAACAAGTACAGGATTGGTGGGCATTTCGTGCCACCGGACCCTTAAGGCCCTTTTACATTTAGCGATTCACCAGCGATCCCGACCACGATATGACCCGGTCAGGATCGCTGGTGCATCGCTAAATGATCGCTAGTGAGCTTTCATACAGAAAGATCTCACAGCGATGCAGCAGCGACGCAGCGCACGATACTTACCTTTCACACACAGCGATCCAGACGTCCTCCCGCCCGCGTCCAGCGTCGCTCGTCGTCACAGCAGGAAGTCTCAGCAGGAAGCGCCCGACGAGAAATGGAGCCGGACATTCTCGCGCGATCAGCGATGGACAGCGGGGGAGCCGGTCGGAGGTAAGTATCACACATAGCGATATCGCTAGCAATATCGCTATAACGTCACAAAACCAGTGACGTTTTAGCGATATTGCTAGCGATATCGCTTAGTGTAAAACCCCCTTTATTCCTGTATATAAAAATCTATTTGACCAGAAAAAAATATTAGCATTGTTAGTTATAGGGTATGTGCACCATTTCTGTAGGACTGTTGTGACATTAAAACAAATATAATCCCTCGTTAAGTAAAATAGTATCAAATAGTGAACACTAGCAGTCGGTGGTGGTCTCGGTTTCATATTATTTTTTGTATTAAAGTTTTATTTGAAAAAAGTGGCTTGAATTTTGCACAAAAAATGATTTTGTATAGATCTGTGAAATGTACACATAATGTTTCTCTGAATTGTAAAATTCTGCAGAATATGAAATAAAATTATTGCTGCATGACATTAATCTTTTACATTTAAACTATTTATTGCTTGGCCAGAAAGACCTAAATGTTTTTTTGGATGGTACTTCAGACGGACTGAGCATGATCTAGTTACTGCAAGGTAAGAGAATGTCCAGGCGTGCAGTAAACACAAGCTAATTAATAACGAGACAAAAGAGGATTTTCCTAGATCTAACAAAGTAAAGCCGCATGTCACTGCATATAAATATATACGTGTAGATTCCACGCAACATAACTGAAAATATGCAACTAAAAAGGAAATTAAGGGTGGTTTCACATTAGCGCTTTTTAAGCGCACGCACGGCCGGGGGTAGCTCCGCCCCCGAGCCGGCTCTCTGCCCGGCGTGCCCGCCCCTTGCTTGCAGCGCCGCCTCCTAGCGCACAGCGGCGCCTGCGATCGGCGCACCCTATCTTTAGCATAGGGTGCGCAGATCGTGCGCAGGCCGTGCGCTAGTTGCGCTTTGACCTGCGCTGCGCACTTTTGACGGTGCGCCGTGCGCGCCAAAATCAAACTTTTCGGATTTCGGCGCGCACGGCGCACCGTCAAAAGTGCGCAGCGCAGGTCAAAGCGCAACTAGCGCACGGCCTGCGCACGATCTGCGCACCCTATGCTAAAGATAGGGTGCGCCGATCGCAGGCGCCGCTGTGCGCTAGGAGGCGGCGCTACAAGCAAGGGGCGGGCACGCCGGGCAGAGAGCCGGCTCGGGGGCGGAGCTACCCCCGGCCGTGCGTGCGCTTAAAAAGCGCTAATGTGAAACCACCCTAAGTCTTCAAAAGTGGTCGACCAGGACTATTATACAACCACTGGCAAAAATTATGGAATCACCGGCCTTGGAGGATGTTCATTCAGTTGTTTAAATTTGTGGAAAAAAGCAGATCACGGACATGGCACAAAACTAAAGTCAATCCAAATGGCAACTTTCTGGCTTTAAGAAACACTAAAAGAAATCAAGAACAAAAAATGTGGTAGTCAGTAATGGTTACTTTTTTAAACCAAGGATAGGGGAAAAATTATGGAATCACTCAATTCTGAGGGAAAAAATTATGGAATCACCCTGTAAATTTTCATTCCCAAAACTAACACCTGCATCAAATTAGATCTGCTCATTAGTCTGCATCTAAAAAGGAGTGAGCACACCTTGGAGAGCTGTTGCACCAAGTGGGCTGACATGAATCATGGTTCCAACACGAGAGATGTCAATTGAAACAAAGGAGAGGATTATCAAACTCTTAAAAGAGGGTAAATCATCACGCAATGTTGCAAAAGATGTTGGTTGTTCACAAGCCAGCTGTGTCTAAAATCTGGACCAAATACAAACAACATGGGAAGGTAGTTAAAGGCAAACATACTGGTAGACCAAGGAAGACATCAAAGCCACAACACCGGAAACTTAAAGCAATATGTCTTCAAAACAGTTAATGCACAACAAAACAAATGAGGAACGAATGGGAGGAAACTGGAGTCAACGTCTGTGACCGAACTGTAAGAAACCGCCTAAAGGAAATGGGATTTACATACAGAAAAGCTAAATGAAAGCCATCATTAACATCTAAATAGAAAAAAACAAGGTTACAATGGGCTAAGGAAAAGCAATCGTGGACTGTGGATGACTGGATGAAAGTCATATTCAGTGATGAATCGCAAATCTGCATTGGGCAAGACGATGATGCTGGAATTTTTGTTTGGTGCCGTTCCAATGAGATTTATAAAGATGACTGCCTGAAGAGAACATGCAAATTTCCACAGTCATTGATGATATGGGGCTGCATGTCAGGTAAAGGCACTGGGGAGATGGCTGTCATTACATCTTCAATAAATGCACAAGTTTATGTTGATATTTTGGACACTTTTCTTATCCCATCAATTGAAAGGATGTTTGGGGATGATTAAATCATTTTTCAAGATGATAATGCATCCTGCCACAGAGCAAAAACTGTGCAAATATTCCTTGAAAAAAGATACATAAGGTCACTGTCATGGCCTGCAAATAGTCCGGATCTCAATCCAATTGAAAATCTTTGGTGGAAGTTGAAGAAAATGGTCCATGACAAGGCTCCAACCTGCAAAGCTGATCTGGCAACAGCAATCAATCGAGAAAGTTGGAGCCAGATTAATGAAGAGTACTGTTTGACACTCATTAAGTCCATGCCTCAGAGACTGCAAGCTGTTATAAAAGCCAGAAGTGTTGCAACAAAATTCTAGTGATGTGTTGGAGTGTTTTTTAGTTTGTTTGTTTTTCATGATTCCATAATTTTTTCCCTCAGAATTGAGTGATTCCATAATTTTTCCCCTATGCTTGGTCTAAAAAAGTAACCATTACTGACTACCACATTTTTTGTTCTTGATTTCTTTTAGTGTTTCTTAAAGCCAGACAGTTGCCATTTGAAATGACTTTAGTTTTGTAGAATTTGTCAGGGAGTCTAACAGTGTATAATGTTCTCACTGTTAGGATTCAGTTTTTCTTATATTGCTACTCATCATGTGATTTGTATACTTGCCATCATGTGCCAACTGCTTTATCTTAGGTCTCTCAATTGAGGTCACTGATAGAAGTTCAAGAGAGGGCAGTCGACAGGTGATGTCAAGTATACAAATAGCATACGAGTGGTCAAATGAAGAGGAGAGGGAGTACAGAAACATCAGAATCCCAAGTGAGTACATTACACACTGTTGGGATTATGCCAGTTCAACTCCTTGATTAAATATATAAATGTCCTGGACAACCCAATTAACTTTTTTTTAGGACTTTTCACAATACCTGTAACAAGCAAACTGACCAGTTTTTGTTTACGTGTTTATATTTTATATGATCAAGACCATTTTTTTATTTTTTATAAAAATACAATTGTTTGTGCGATTGTATGATTCAGATTACTATCTCTTTGTGTAAAAGGTCCTCAAGAAGTTGACGCAAAACTAGGTTTTTTTTGGCAGCCTTGGCTTTAAAAAAGATATTCATACTTTCCTATGCAGAGCTTATAAATATATATTATACAAAGTTCTCATTGTTGGTATAACTTGAAGCCGATTATCTAGAAGGAGCGTTCCTAGGAATATTCCCTCTCAATTAGTGGAAAGTGTAAATCCACCCTAAGGGGTTGCCATTCTTGATGGAGGGTCACAAGCATGTTGTTCCAAAATTCATACCGATGAGCATCATCAAGCACAACTGCAAGCACAGAAGTGATGCTGTGTTTGGCATGAGTCAAGCATGTTCTGCTGACTGTGAGTTTAGGGTCAGACCTCCACTGATCACAAGTTAATATGCTTTTAATGTAGGCTCCTGATAAATCTATGATGCAAATTGCCTCTTCAGAGAGGAAGAGGACTTGAACTAAAGCGCCACCTGTTGGAAGCAGCAATCCGACAAGTCATTATTGACCCTTTAACGAGCCTTGAAATGTGACTTAGGGTCCCGTTTCACTTAGCGACGCACCAGCGATCCCGACAACTATACGACCTGGTAAGGATTGCTGGTGCGTCGCTAAATGGTCGCTAGTGAGCTGCCAAACAGGCAGATCTCTTCAGCGACGCAGCAACCATCCAGCGATCCTCGGCAGTCATTGGTACCTTTTCACACAGCAGCTTTTCTTAACGATTTCAGTCTGCGTCCCTGAGTTCTGCGTTGCCAACGAGGTCACTCGTCGGGTCAAACACAGAGATGCGCGCTGGCCAGCGGGACACCGACGATGAAAAAATGGCCCAGCACGATCAGCGAAATCCAGCGGGGGGGCGGTCGCCGCTGCGTGTCACATGTAGCGTGGTAGCTGTTGCGTCACAAAATCGGTGACACTTCAGCATTCTTGCTAGCGATCTCGCTATGTGAGACGGGGGCTTTAGGATAAATGCCAAATCAGAATCTCAATTAGCAGACATGGCAACTCTATCTAACTAACATAAACAGCTGAGAGAAGTCTCATTCAGCAGTCAGTGACTTTCCTTGTGCGCAAAAAAAAAAAAACGGACCGATTTTCATCAGAATTTCATCAGTGTCTGGTCTGTTTCCGTAAGCTTACACTGTACACTGATTGCACAATGATGGCATTCAAGCAATGTCCAATTTTTTCATGCACCCATAGACTTGCATAAAAGGTGAAAAACCAGTAATGCTGGCAAGTAAAGCTCAATGGTGAATTTAGCAGAGCTTGGCTTTCTGTAACCCCTATATACTGCAATTACGAGAGCCACACTCATTACTTCTATATGCGCCCCTGATGACGATTCATTTGAGGGCCGTGCCAGAAGCTGTGGGTTGGCGCCGGTGTAACTCACCGCTTTTATCTTAGACACTGGATGACGTCTTGTTTTACAGTTAGAAGCAGAGTGCCGGCGCTGCACTCACCTCTTCCGCAGCTTCCATCACCACGGAACCAGGATGTCTTCAGAGGGCCACGATGCAAGAAATAAATAATTTCAGCGCTGTCCCTAATGAGATCCTGTTCCAGGAGAGTCGATAAATGCTGCAGCAAGTGAGAGTTGCCCAGGTTCCTGTGACGTCCTGTTTGAGACTCTTGTCTCAAAGTGCGGTAAAAAAAAAAACATTTAGGGATTATCAGGATAGGGTGAAGTGTAGAGTATTGTATAATAAAGCCAATTACTGGTTAGAGTGTAAAGATAAAAATTTCAAAAGAACATTTTAAGTGCCGGACCACCCCCACTTTAAGGATATTGATGGCAAGGAAAAAGAAGTACGGTAATATAAATATTAGGAGACAGTTAAAATGCTCCTATACCAAATTAGATGATCCTGGTTAATTGACTAACTGACTCCCGGGATACAGTATGTCCAGCCCTGGCGGATATATACTGAAATATTAAATATCTATGTAGCTATGCTGGAAGGAATGGCTATAAAATATATTAATACATTCTGCATTACTAGATGACAGACACTGGATATACAGTAAATTTCAAGAGATCAGTCATGATGACAGTGTGTTGAATATCTGAAGTAAATAAACCTACCGTAGTTAAATTACTGCAGCTTACTTCTTCAGCTTATTTTAATGCCCTAGTGGTCGGCACAGAAACAGAAAGCTTGAAACATTAGAAGGCAAACAGAAAACTGATCACATACTCTCAGAGCTCTGGAATTCTAACCCACCTTCTGCTTTCCAATCAAAGCATTACTAGAAGTTGCAAAGTGCGGCTGCTGATCCTTTTTTTATCCTAGCCAAGTACAGTAGTGTCTGAAAGAAATGTAACACCACTGAAAGTGGGACTGACGGGCCACTCTAAAACTGCACTGAGTATTTCTTTCAAGTAAAGATACCAAGAGGAATAAGCTGGAGCAACCACTGCCAGCCTATTAAACATCTATGCCACTGTTTAAGAGGAATTGTCACTACAGCAAAAAATGTAGTTAAATTCCATGTGAAATACCTGTGCTTCCCTGATTATATTACTCTTTTCCATTTTTAGATGCATTGCACCATTAAAGAGATATTCATTTTTGTTGCTTTTGGAGCACAGTATGAGAAATCTCTGATTGCAGTTCTGAGCATTTCTTCAGAGTCTTCTCAGGGTGGTATGGAGGTGGACATAAGCTCTTATCCCACCCTCCCAGACATTGCCAATCACAGCTTAGCAGCTTCTGAGACTGGTAGATTGTTGGATCATCTATCAAGTTGTGACTGGCAGTGTCTAGGAGAGTGGGGTGAAAGTGCACATCCACAGAAAGAAACACCCAATTGAACTACAAGCAGAGATTTCACATATTACGCTTTTACAAATGTGCAGTGGTGTGACAGAATTAGTTAGGGTAACGCAAGGATTTTTATAAGAAAACTAACTCAATTTTTTGTAGCAAGTGACAAGTCTTCTTTAACCCCTTTCACCCCCGAGCCTGTTTTCACCTTCATGACCAGACCAAATTTTAAAATTCTGACCAGTTTCACTCTGAGAGATAACTCTGGAACGCTTCAACGGATCCCAGTGATTTAGAGATTGTTTTTTTGTGACATATTGTATTTCATGACAGTGGTAAAATTTGTTCGATATGACTTGCTTTTATTTGTGACAAAATTGGAAACTTGGCGAAAATTGAGAATTTGCCAAGTTTTAAGCTTAATTTTTGTGCCCTTAAATCAGAGTTATGTCACACAAAATAGTTAATAAATAACATTTCCCATGTGTCTACTTTACATCAGCACAATTTTTGATACAATATTTTTTGTTAGGAAGTTAGAATTGTTAAAAATTGACCAGCGATTTCTGTTTGGGCGCATGGGAGGGTTCAGAAGGGAAGGATCACTAATTGACTGTTTGAATTGGCTGAACTCCAGAGCAGATGCCATGTCGCATTTGGAGAGCCCCTGATGTGCCTAAACAGTGGAAACCCCCCACAAGTGACCCCTGTTATGAATGGGTCACCGAGGAGGAAAAAATAAACAACAAGCTAAGTCTCAGAAAACCAGAGAAGTTGGTAACTATGCAGATTCCTGAACTTAACCGCACAACTAGCAGCAGTCGTGGAGCGTTCCTACGTTGGTCCTAGACGCCTTGTCACAACTGGAGAGCTACATAAGCCTAAAGCAGGAAAAGAGGAATACTAACTGCCCCAGAGAAAACCCCAAAGGAAAGACAGCCCCCCACATGTATTGACGGTGAAACAAGATGAAATTACAAACAAAGGCAGGAAAATAGGCTGAGCAAACGATGGGGCCCGGCTAACTAAACAGGACATGAAAGGAAAGACACTGTCTGCAATCTGCCAAAAAATACCTACAAAAATATTGTCCAACACTTCTGATAACAAAATTAACCCTGAAGTCACTAGACTTCTACACCTATATCAGCACTCTGAAATATTCTGAGACAGAGCAAAAAGAGGCCAATCCAATAAGGGACAAAAAGCAGCTTGGCAAATACTGATACATAGGAGTGGAAATTCAGCATAGCCCCAGCAGGGGCAGGCTGACCACACAAGAAACTGAACTGACCAACAAGCGCAAGTGTGAACAATAGCAAAAAACAAACTTAACTTGAGAAGACTGGAAGAGAGCTGAAGTCCAGGACCTGAGAAGCAGACTGAATCACCAGCACTAGGATAGGGCGTCGGCTGTCTTATATCCAGTCTGATACTCCAGAGATCCAATCGTTATCTTCCTCATCAGGTGGCAGATCACTACCACTTAAACCAACCTCACTACCTCCTGTCACCACCAGAGGGAGAATGGGAGGGGAATTCTCAACTGGTGGAGCCGAAAATGAGTTCATAACAGACCCCACTGTGGAAACTAGACCTCTCAAGGAATATATCTAGATGTGTGGTGAGCACCTTAAAATCCCAGGTGCTTCAAAAGAAGTTTATAACGTAGAACTGTGAAAAAAAATAATCACATTTTTCCCACAAAAATAGTTTTGCACAAATTTTTTTATTTTTACAAGGGTAACATGAGAAAATGGAACCCAAAATTTGTTGTGCAATTTCTCCTGAGTACGAAGATACCCCATATGTGCGGGAAAACTACTGTTTCAGCGCACGGCAGGCCTCAGAAAGGAAGGAGTAACGTTTTGAATGCAGATTTTGATGGAATGGTCTGTGGGTATCATTTTGCAATTGGAGAGTTCTTGATGTATCTAACAGTGTAAACCCCCTCAAGTGACCCCAATTTGGAAGCTTGACCCCTCAAGGAATTTATGGTGGCCCCATGAGGGCATGAAAATCAATTGTATGTCTGCACCGTGGAATGCCAACCAGAATGCCAGCCTTATTGGGTTTTAAAGAGATAACATCACTAGGTTGTGAAGGGGGATAGACTAGCCCAGAATGGGAGTGCTGAACACAGAGGTAGTTTCCTGTCAGAAGATCAGAAAGGGTCCAGTGTGCATAGAAAGAGGACTTAAGGTCTGACGTGAGCAATGCCACATGACATGGGAGTCCCTAATGAGATATGAGAGAGGATTGCAAAATCCTAGCTGAAAGCACGATAGAGAAGTGACCGAAAAATACAGAGTGATGGATTGGAGACAGGTCCTGGGACAGGAAGCCTAGCAGTATGGCGGAGAGTTTATAACTCACAGAGGTAACGGGTCTAGACGAAACAGAGTATGTAAGACAAAAAGTGCCCCAGGTGGGAGTTCCACAGCCTCTGAGAAGAGAAGTACTGGCAATAGTTCTTTAGAGGGAAAACAAGACACAGAACCGCGAGTTGAGTAAAGGACTCTTGCTCACTGGACTGTAGTACTGAGCTGGGTTGTGGCAAAGTAGAAAAGAACGTTGAAGTATAGGACAAACGAGTAAAGAGGAAGGAATTGAAATTCTGCGAGGAAAATGCTCCATGTTGTAAAAGGAAAGTTTCATCAAGATGTGTGCCTATTCTACTGTATATAATCCCTCCCAAGTTATCGTTGAGTAAAACCCACTCAGCACAAGTTCACACACCCATCCCACCACCTTCACACCTTCATGTAACGTGTCCGGGCAGTTACCGTGACGTGCCAAGTTACAGGAGTTGCACTAATTAGAATGCTGCGCATGTGACAGATCACAAGTTTACAAAGTAATATGAGGCTACTGCTCAAAATTTACCATTTACTTTTTTATTCTTTTGTGTTGACTGCAAAAAAAAACAAAATTCTAAGTTACAATTGCAGCAAAGAAATCTGAATTACATGTAGACAACCTGCAAGCTTCGGGTAACACTGCATCCAAGCATCAAACAGAACTTCACTCAAAAGGATTCTATGTTTTACTGTGGAGATCCAGATCTATTCTAAGAAAGCAACTGAACCCCCACACTTGTGAAACGTGATTTCCACACGAACGTGATCTCTCTATAGTGCACAATAATTAGATTTTCCTTTTCATGCAAAGTCTTAGTTATTAGCCCAGTTGGGCAATAATGAATGCATTAAGAAATGTGTTATAAATAATACACCATGTCTTTGGGGAAGATTATCTGGCTTTCACCCAAGACCTCGTCGCTATCTATTCTCAATTCACTCTAACAAAGCTATTCTGAGCCAACACTCCTATACACAGGAGATTGGAAACATTTTCGACTTTAGGGAAACTTGTAATTCTTATGTGCTACCCAACTACACAGAGCCTATATATGCTCTGATACTATGGTATTTTCAGATAAACATGATAAGCTTGCGGTAAGACAGTGCTCCATGTTTGCTCGCAGACGTAACTGAATCATGTGAAGCATGTGGCCATCCCCTTCAGGGCAAACAAAGAAAATCCAAGCAACTATTTGGCACCTAGCATATTCAAGGATTACTGTGAATGGTGCCATCATACCGTTAGTCTTGTAACACCTTATTTCATGCTCGTAATACACAGAGATAAAAACTACATGAGAAAATTTCCTGCATCCAAAACCCTGAAGAATTCCTAACTGCAGTTTATTTTTCTCCTTTCTATGTCTCTATAAAGCCACTGAAACAATATATTTATTCTTAAGAATTATAGAAAGTTTAGACACATTTTATAAAAATCAGTATATCACCTCCGCAAGTTGTATCCCGCCACAAGAATGGGGCAAATTGCTCAACACTGGGGGGTCTAACCAAAGGAAACCCACAGATCACAAGAACGGGAGATCAAAATACGCTGTTGATAGACGTTCCACGTTTGGCTATTTGCGTCAGTCCCATAGACTTTGAATGGAGCGGAACTGGCAGTCCTCAACATTAAAAAAAGAGAGATTGGGGAAGTCCGTGCTCATTATCTGAATGCATCAGGGAGAAAATTCAATTTACTTTCCCCGCCAGCATTCGGTTTCAGTCATAGGGGGTCCAGTCATCGCTTTGAGAAGACAGAGCGGCCACTGTAACTGCACCCCCGGCCCTGACTGATACTCCCTCTACATTGGGCCGTCTGTCAGTCAAATCCAGATGCGCGGTTATAGTGGCCGCTCTTTATCCTCAGAGCAGTGACTGGACCAACGGTGCTCCTGCCCCCATGATCGAATGCTGATGGGGAGAATAAAGTTAATATTCTCCCAGCTGCATTCAGCTGCGTGTGGGTGCTGGGGGCAGCTTAATAACGCTATTGACCTGCAGATTAACTCCATTATTTCTGGTGACAGGCTCCCTTTAATATAAATATGTTGGGTACTTGATGAAAATTAAAAATGGTTTTTGCAATTATTAAATTGAGTTTAATTTATCTTAAATTGAGTTAAATTATCTTTTCAATATGGTAGAAAAATTAAAATTTTATCATCTCCCCCTCCCCAATAAACCCCACTGAGCTTGGGTATAATAAATATGTCCATGCTGAGTTCTGTTATGCCCTGACCCCTTTACTAACACTACTTATAACATTACTTTAACCCCTTCGCGCAGCAGCCCTTTTCCGTTTTTGAGTTTGCTTTTTGCTTCCCTTCTTCCTAGAGCCATAACTTTTTTATTTCTCCGTCAACAAATAAAAGGGTTTGCTTGTTTTTTGCGGGACGAGTACACCATTGGTTTTACCATACTGTGTACTTGAAAATGGGGGAAAAAAAACAAGTGCGGTGAAATTGCAAAAAAAGTGCAATCCCACAACTGTTTTTTGGATTTTTTTTTACCATGTTTACCAAATGTTAAACTGACCAGCCATTATGATTCCTCAGGTCACTATGAGTTTGTAGATACCAAACATGAATAGGCTGTTTTTTATTTAAATAGTGAAAAAAAAAATCCCCAAATTTGTTTAAAAAAAATAAAAGTGCCATTTTCCGAGACCCATAGCATCTCCACTTTTCATGATCTGGGGCTGGGTGAGGGCTTATTTTTTGCGCACCAAGCTGATGTTTTTAATGATACCATTCTGGTGTGGATACGATCTTTTGATCGCCCATTATTGCATTTTAATGCAATGTTGCGGCGACCACAAAAACATAATTCTGGCATTTTGACTTTTTTCTGCTTTGCCGTTTACAGATTGGATTAATTCTTTTTATATCTTGATAGATTCAGCGATTTTGAATGCGACAATACCAAATATGTGTATTTTTTAACTGTTTTATTTTGAATGGGGGGGTGATTTGAACTTTTATATTATTTTAGTTTTTTTTTATATTTTTAAACACTTTGTGCAGGGAAAGATGTGGGCTCAGCACCGAAGCCCACACCAAAGGGAGAGACACGACATGCGCTGTACAGGGGTTAAGAAATGCTTGTAATTCTTAAAGTGAAACATCACAGATTATGTAATTCACAATTTACAAGCATTCCTCAAAATTTGGTTTTGTCTTTGCCACCAGTTCAAAAATACTTTTGAGTTAGGAACATTCAGGAAAATCAGACAATGGTCCATTTCATCGAGGAAAACAAAAGCAAACTTTCATGTTTTTACTTCAAAGAAAACAATTCTATATCATTCTCCTTCAATAAAACTGCAGCTTATCAAACATTCCGAAACATTACCACTACATACCTAAGAATTTCATAATGGAAATGTAAGCTCACATGTGAACTTTGTGTACATTTCAGGGTGTACAGAAAAAACATATATATTGCGGACGTACACCGAGATGTTTCATGCTAAAAAGTTTCAGGAAAAAAAAAAAGACATCAAAATACAAAGAAATAAAATAATAAAAAATCTTATGGCTATAGTAGCCATTTGCACCAATGCAAGAATGTTATGGCTTTATAGCACTAAGAATGGGTCAACTTTTAAAGCAGAAATACGAGTTAGGTGTTAGGAAGAACTTTGTAGGCACCATGACTCTCTGGCTGTAGGTATTCATCCTTCATTGACTTAAGTGCATAGTAAGGGTTTACTGGTATGCAAGGGTCATGGGGTTATCCGTTGTCCAAATAACACTGCTCTGCTTGCCATTACTTAAAATATAACTGTTTACGCGACCATTTTAATTAAAAAGGAAGACAAAAGAAGAATCGATCCAATGGTACAGTTTATACAGGCTTCTGCAAACAGCAGTGTGTCAAATAAAGACAATGATATCCACGGAAGTATATGGGTTTTGTATTAATTTAATAGGCTTTGCTTATATGGTGCTATCTTATTCTGCAGCCCTTTACATACATTATCATCGATGTCCCCAATGGGGCTCACAATCTAAATTCCCTATCAGTATGTGTTTGGAATGTGGGAGGAAACCGGAGAACCCGGAGGAAACCCACACAAACACGGGGAGAACATACAAACTCCTTGCAGATGTTGTCCTTGGTGGGATTTGATCCCAGGACCCCAGCGCTGCAAGGCTACAGGGATAACCACTGAGCCACCGTTGACTACAGACAATATATTTTAAAGAGCTGATTGGCAGGAGAGAACATCGGATCCCTCACAGATTTAAAGAGGCTGTCCGGCCATAGGCTGCAAGTTTTGCAGTCACTCTATGTGACTGCAGACTTGTGAATCCTCCACATTGCACATACTGTACTGCGAAGATTCTCTAGTGCCGGGAGTTGGGGCACAAGTAACTGCAAGCATGCGATTTTCATGCTTCCGGCCACACTCCGACTAGACTGTATCCGACCTTGCTGAAAATATTTGAATTGAGCAAGGTCGTGCTGATCTCGGAGAATGTGGGCAGTGCGCTGCGAGGAGTCACAAGTATGCAGGCAGAGAGCATAAATGCAGATGTGTAGCATAAGGCTGGACAACCACTTAAATATTATTGCCCTTTCTTCAGTTTTAAAGAATAGTTTCACAAGTCCTGAAAACTTGATTTCAATTTCTATAACCATCTGTTGGACAGAAGAGCTTCAACATTGTCTTTACAAATATGTAAAATAATTCTATATTGCGCTAGGTTCTTTGGCATTGTCAAGCAGATTATGGTGTGAATCTTACTAGACCTGGACCTGTTGTGAGATAACACTTTGAGCAATAACATCAAACAAGGCTCTGGTTTGTCATTCATCTTTCACAGCTGATCTGCAGGATCAAAACCGACCATTACCTGGATGGCAAGTTCCAAAGCAGAAGACTCAGGGTAGTTCCTGGCTATAGTAGACTAGTCTGTGCCCCAAAAGTAGCTTTAACTTGTTGTAGGGGATGAGGGCAGCCAGAAGAGAATTTTCTACATTTTTTTGTGTTAAAAGACAACTTTTAAAATCCTCATCATTCTGAAGGTCTTTTCTGTCACTGGCTAAAAACATTCATCTTTACATAGAAAGGCTGAAAGCCAGTGCTGATCTAACACTTCTCACAGCTGAAAGTTTGCTACAATTGAACCCAGTTTATGTCCACAATGCATTATGAGCTAAAGTGACTAACAATGCTCCCCTTTATATTATACCAGTGCTCCCCTTTATATTATACCAGTGCTCCCCTTTATATTATACCAGTGCTCCCCTTTATATTACACCAGTGCTCCCCTTCATATTATACCAGTGCTCCCCTTTATATTATACCAGTGCTCCCCTTTATATTATACCAGTGCTCCCCTTTATATTATACCAGTGCTCCCCTTTATATTACACCAGTGCTCCCCTTCATATTATACCAGTGCTCCCCTTTATATTATACCAGTGCTCCCCATCATATTATACCAGTGCTCCCCATCATATTATACCAGTGCTCCCCTTTATATTATACCAGTGCTCCACTTTATATTATACCAGTGCTCCCCTTCATATTATACCAGTGCGCCACATCATATTATACCAGTGCTCCCCTTCATATTATACCAGTGCTCCCCTTCATATTATACCAGTGCTCCCCTTTATATTATACCAGTGCTCCTCTTCATATTATACCAGTGCTCCCCTTTATATTATACCAGTGCTCCCCTTTATACCAGTGCTCCCCTTTATATTATACCAGTGCTCCCCTTTATATTATACCAGTACTCCTCTTCATATTATACCAGTGCTCCCCTTTATATTATACCAGTGCTCCCCTTTATATTAAACCAGTGCTCCCCTTTATATTAAACCAGTGCTCCCCTTTATATACCAGTGCTCCCCATCATATTATACCAGTGCTCCCCATCATATTATACCAGTGCTCCCCTTTATATTATACCAGTGCTCCCCTTTATATTATACCAGTGCTCCCCTTTATATTATACCAGTGCTCCCCTTCATATTATACCAGTGCTCCCCTTCATATTATACCAGTGCTCCACATCATATTATACCAGTGCTCCCCTTCATATTATACCAGTGCTCCCCTTCATATTATACCAGTGCTCCCCTTCATATTATACCAGTGCTCCCCTTCATATTATACCAGTGCTCCCCTTCATATTATACCAGTGCTCCCCATCATATTATACCAATGCTCCACATCATATTATACCAGTGCTCCACATCATATTATACCAATGCTCCAGTTCATATTATACAAGTGCTCCCCTTCATATTATACCAGTGCTCCCCTTCATATTATACCAATGCTCCCCTTTATATTATACCAGTGCTCCCCTTCATATTATACCAGTGCTCCTCTTTATATTACTTAGATTTGTGCTACAATTACTCTTCTCATTAGAGGTTAGTGGTCTACACTCTGTTATCATCCTGACCATGCTGAAATAGAAAACAGTTATGTAAAAGGAACCTGTCATTTGATTCAAGCTGCATGTACTTGGTTTCTTGATGTAGTTTCAATAAAATCATTTTTATTAGCAAGAGGACTAGTAAACCTGCTGCCACGTAGTTCTCCATATTCATAAGTTGTGTAAAAGCCCCCGCCCTCATCACTGGCAGATTTCTGCCTATGCACAGGGAACACAGAGAGCTGTCAATCAGTGATGTGGGCTGGGTTATACAGAGCTCAGCATTAACTAATAGATCTGCAGCAGAGAAAACAGGGATAATTTTCAAAACTGGACCACCCAGTAAAGTTGGAGAAAGATCGCTGGAATCAGGGTCTCTATCGCTACATTATTTTGGGTAGAAAAAAAATCTGTCAACAGTTTGCCTTTAGAGCATCAATAATAATCTCTCTGTTAACCAGGTCAGCTTTCTACACTGCATCAGTAATGGTAAAATAGAAGAGTCCAGGCTGTTTAGCTCACAGAAGATTGTCTAGATATAGAACACTAATTTATTATACATACAGTGGGGAAAAAAGTATTTAGTCAGCCACCAATTGTGCAAGTTCTCCCACTTAAAAAGATGAGAGAGGCCTGTAATTGACATCATAGGTAGCCCACAACTATGAGAGTCAAAATGAGAAAACAAATCCAGAAAATCACCTTGTCTGATTTGGGAAGATTTATTTTTGAAATTATGGTGGAAAATAAGTATTTGGTCATTAACAAAAGTTCATCTCAATATTTTGTTATATATCCTTTGTTGGCAATGACAGAGGTCAAACATTTTCTGTAAGTCTTCACAAGGTTGGAACACGCTGTTGGTGGTATGTTGGTCCATTCCTCCATGCAGATCTCCTCTAGAGCAGTGATGTTTTGGGCCTCTTGCTGGGCAACACGGATCTTCAAATCCCTCCAAAGGTGTTCTATGGGGTTGAGATCTGGAGACTGGCTAGGCTACTCCAGGACCTTCATATGCTTCTTACGAAGCCACTTCTTTGTGTGCTTGGGTTCATTATCATGCTGAAAGACCAATCCACGTTTCCTCTTTGGTTTGCACTCAAAATCTCATGATACATGGCCCCACTCATTCTTTCATGTACTTGGATCAGTCTTCCTAGTCATTTTGCAGAGAAACAGCCCCAAAGCATGATGTTGCCACCCCTATGCTTCACAGTAGGTATGGCGTTCTTTGGATGTAACTCAGCATTCTGTCTCCTCCAATCACGAGTTTTATTTCTACCAAACAGTTCTACTTTTGTTTCATCAGACCATATGACATTCTCCCAATACTCTTCTGGATAATCAAAATGCTCTCTAGCAAACTTCAGACTTGCCCAGACATATACTGGCTTAAGCAGGGGGACACGTCTGGCACTGCAGGATCTGAGTCCCTGGCGGTGTAGTGTGTTACTGATGGTAGCCTTTGTTAAAGTTATCCCAGCTCTATGCAGGTCATTCACTAGGTCCCCCGTGTGGTTCTGGGATTTTTGCTCACCGTTCTTCTGATCATTTTGACCCCACGGGGTGAGATCTAGCGTGGAGCCCCAGATCGAGGGAGATTATCAGTGGTCTTGTATGTCTTCCATTTTCTTATTATTGCCCCCACAGTTGATATCACACCAAGCTGCTTGCATATTGCAGAAAAAGTATTCCCAGACTGATGCAGGGCTACAATTTTGTTTCTGGTGTCCTTCAACTGCTCTTTGATCTTCACCACACTGGAGTTTGAAGTGTGACTGTTTGAGGTTATGGACAGGTGTCTTTTATACTGTCGACAATGTCAAACAGCCAGAAGCCATTACTACAGGTAATGGCGGGAGGACAGAGAAGCCTCTTAAAGAAGAAGTTACAGGTCTATGAGAGCCAGAAATCTTGCATGTTTTTAGGAGACCAAATACTTATTTTCCACCATAATTTGAAATATATATATATATTTTTTTTTTCATTCAGTATCAACAAAAATCTGAAAATGGCGTGAAAGTTAAACTGAAAACACACATTAAGGAAAGGAAAAGATTGGCATCAAGGGTTCAATTTATGATTTATGGCATGTCCATGGTGGATCCATTTCTATCAGATAACTACATGAACAAAGCTAACTTTAACTTCTCTGCTTCTCTTAACACTGTGCAATATCATAGTGCTTCAACTGTCCTTTCTTCTTCTTCTGTCGACTTGGATGGTGAGCTCCGAAGTAGAAACACATTTTAGGTAACCATAAGTTTCATTTAAAGGGGTATTCACATCTTAAGCATGATGGCATATCCAGAGGATATGCCTTAAATGCCTTTTGGGTTGGAGTACCTCCTGTGGGATCTTTAACAGCTGTGAGAATAAGAATCTAGCGGCTTCGGTTCACAGATTCCCAAACACAATTTTTATATTATTTATAATATATAGGAAATCTAAAACTAAGTGACAGCTGAAAAACATTTTTATGTCGATCCGTACAAGTTACCAAAGAAGTGAATATTTAAAGCTTTCAAATCCATCTGAAACAGTTGGGAACTCATGTCCTCCACCCACCTGGGGAAATGTTTTTGCACCACATGACCACAGCAGTGAACATCTTAACTTTCTAAACTACCAAGTACAAAATGGTATAATCATATTGAAAATTATAGCAGATTGTGAAAATTATGTCTCCTGGTAACAAAAGAATAAAAAATGAACTGCAGCGTATCGTGCAATTAGCAATTCTGAACTTCGGTCAGAATAAAGCGTTTGGCTTCACTTGCTTCAACAAGGGACCATCAGGTTTTTTTCCCTTTTAAATATCTTCTGTGAAATTCATTTGAAAAATAAGACTTTTTTTATACCGATATGTCAATTTTACTAAATATTCATGCTCCACAATCAAATTGTGTCAGACTGTGGTCCCCAACCTGTAGCTCAGCAGTCACATGTGGCTTGCGGTTCCATGAATTGTGGCTCAAAATGGTAAATTATGGGGGCCAGCACTGCACTGAAGAGCAAATCTGGATACACATATACTGGTCTTAGGGGTTTAGACATAATTTAAGTATGGTAAGCTGGAGACACAATGATACTATTTGTCAGACAAAATGCTTAAAGCTGGATGTGACAGTGTGTTGCGAGTGCTTGATGGGAGAATAATGAATGGGGGTATTGTGGGAACCCTTGGATCTTGGTATACTGCTTTGGGGCGATTCCTTATGCAAATTAGAACGGAATGCATTATTCCTTCATCATAAATGATCCAAAAGGTTTAAAAGGACCAAAAAACAATACCAATTTGGAACACTCGCTAAATACTGATGTACAAAAATACAAAGTGTACCTCCAAAACAAGAGATAATAAAAAGTTCAATATTTTATTATATTAGAAAACATCACCCAAGTATACAAATACATAGACAAGGGATACAAAGGGAGAGATAGGGACATGCAAATGAATATGCAAAACCAGGTTTTACATGGTATACGTATAGAGGAGGGGAATGACAGCACTAGTTCCTCAAAAACGAATAAGTTAAATCTGCAACAAATAAGTGCACAAAAGCAATCCGTAAAGGTCAATTGGACCTCTAAAGGTCTTTAATAAAGTGCAAATGCAGCCTCAATATGTCACACCATGGTAAATGTGACCACACAATGTAGTTACATACAATCCTAGTGATCAAAATAGGCCACAAAAAGCGAAAAAAGTTACAAGATATCAAAAGCGTCACTCTTACCCATAGTACCTCTCCAGAAAAACCCGGTGTACACAGCCCCTGAAGACACGATGATACTATTTGTCAGACAAAATGCTTAAAGCTGGATGTGACAGTGTGTTGCGAGTGCTTGATGGGAGAATAATGAATGGGGGTATTGTGGGAACCCTTGGATCTTGGTATACTGCTTTGGGGTGATTCCTGCAGAAAAGCTTCGGTTATCATTATACCAGTAATGGGGGCTTTGGTTGCCACTACTGTGAAGGGGACGGGCGCTGAATGCGGCTCGCGACCCTCTCTCGGAGCTGGATGCGGCTCGCGACCCTCTCTCGGAGCTGGATGCGGCTCGCGACCCTCTCTCGGAGCTGGATGCGGCTCGCGACCCTCTCTCGGAGCTGGATGCGGCTCGCGACCCTCTCTCGGAGCTGGATGCGGCTCGCGACCCTCTCTCGGAGCTGGATGCGGCTCGCGACCCTCTCTCGGAGCTGGATGCGGCTCGCGACCCTCTCTCGGAGCTGGGTGCGGCTCGCGACCCTCTCTCGGAGCTGGATGCGGCTCGCGACCCTCTCTCGGAGCTGGATGCGGCTCGCGACCCTCTCTCGGAGCTGGATGCGGCTTGTGACCCTCTCTCGGAGCTGGATGCGGCTCACAACCCTCTCTCAAGAACAGAATGTGGCTCTCAAGGTCAGAAAGGTTGGGGACCACTGGTATAGGGCATGCTATATTGACACTAAAATAGCAATCAATTTATTCATATATTACCATAGGAACGGCATAACATGGTGTCCTAAGAAAATACTCTTTAGATCAGATATCACAAGAATTTAGTATTAACCAGTAAATAAGAGAAGATTCAGTTTCAGGTAAATCAAATGCATATCTCTAGCTTTAAATTCCCTAGGAAGCATAAAGAAGGATTAGTAAATTATACAAAAAGGGCAGAAAATCAGCTATTAAAGTCAGGATGTTCAGCCTTGTTCTTTTTCTTTTTGTTCAGTAGGAGATCTCAATCATATCCCAGGTGGAAGCTGCAATAACAGACAGAGGACCTAACTAAACAAGAAAAACTGATGTTTCAGCAGTTTTAACCTTTACAATTTATTAAAAGCTAAGAGCTTGAAAAAGTAACTGGCATACACATTCCTCTAGGCTGAAATTGCAACACCAAGAAAGAAAAGTCGTGGAATTGTGGAAATCACAGGATTGACAGACATGTTAATAAGCTGCAAGTAATAAAAAAATGGAAAACTTTTTTTTTTTTCAAACATCTACATTTTATTCAGTATGCAAGAGAGGTAGAGATTAAATATTTCAGTTAGGTGAGTGGTGACAGAAGGGGAAAGTGACTGGAGATGTGAGGGAATAGGGTCACTGGTGCAGAGAGTAGGGTTAGAGGATGCAAAGAGACTGGTCACTTCTTGCGTGACTAGTTCAAAGACAGAAAGAGAGTAAGATGCAGTGCAGGAGGCAAAAGAGTTCATAACATAAGGAATTGGGAGAAAATTTCCTGTCGGACATGGGCAATTTTTTTTCTTTGAAATAATTGGCCAGATCTTTAGCGTTGAGGTCGGTGGTGGGGGACTACACTGTTTGTTTGTAGAGAGTGAAAAGTGTCAAAGAGTCGTTGTTTGGAGAGGTGAAAGCCGGAGTTGTATGTTTGAAGCATAAACTTATGATGGATGAAATCTTTGTGCAGATTGGATTTGCTCCACAGACTTTCAGCGCACCTGGAGCCCCGCTATAGAAAACGTGTTTGCAGCATGTGCCAGGGTTGTTGCCGTCTGTGCCGAGTTGTTCAATGTGTTAGGAGGTGCAGCATCATCCAGGGAACTTTGCAGTGTTTCAATATAATGTTTCAGTGCAGAGTCAGGACATGCGATGAAGGAGATTGGGGCCAATGATGACTGCAAATTCTTCATAAGTTTCTGGGTGCTGATGGCACATCTATTTCTATATGTGTAGAAAGTGGGGTTGTCCTCAGTGGGGTGACAATTCTCGATAGAGAATGAAAGAAGGTTGTGGTCAGAGAGCAGAAGAGGGGAGTCATACACTGAGCAGAGGCGGGAGAAGACCAGGTCCAGCGTATTACCATCTTCATGTGTAGGAAAATTGGTAAGATGTGTTATGGCCGAAGGAGGAAGTTAGCGATAAAAAGGGGGAGGCAGACGGGGAGAGAGAATCCGCAATGGGGATACTGACTGAATACACACTTGTCTCAGTGAGCTTTAATATATAACTATTACTCAAGATTACATTGATAAGCGACTGTTTGGAATACATCATTCATTGCCTATCCTTAGGATAGGCCATTAATATGTAACTAGTGTGGGCTAGAAACCTAGTAGGCCCGTTTATCAACAAAAAGGGGTATCATCAGTGTTATAAAACATCTGCCAAAATGCTGACCTTGTCCTAAATAATAGTCAAACACAGCCTCACTTTTCTATGCATTGATGAGTGTAAGAAGGTTGGACCTGCATGAAAGACACATTAATGGTTGGTACTGTGATCTGTCCCAATATTAAAATGTTTAAGATGTTCGCTACAAAATACCGACCAATCACAGACACAGAATTGCACCATAGCTCCTTTGAAGTGAAATGGGCTGTGTAGTCGTTCCCTGAGCACTAAATGGACAAAATAACCCTATCTGATAGTGACTATCCGCATTCTGATGATTGGTTGGCATCCGGGCAGTTGCACGCCCACTGACTATATACTGTAGACCACTACTTTCTATATTAGCAAAACACCACTTAGGCAATTTTTGTTTTTCTTTCAGGCATATCTAGGCCATAAATTATAATAAGATAAGATGTAAAACCAAACAAGAAATATCAGGCATAACGTAAACCTAACAAAAATGTACATATGTATGCCTTACGCAGTGAAAGCGTAAGGACAAACCAAACATAAATAATAAAACATACAATCTGATAAATTATAAAGTAACTACTAAAAATGTAATTGATGTATTTCGCAGATGACTGTAATATTATAAATAATGATTAAGCCACCTGCCATCTAGGAAAAAAAATCCTTGATGCCTCTAGTTATATATGAGCATATATTTACATAAACTAATTATATAGAAAAAGACAAGATCTGAGGAACTATTTTACAGAACCACTGCTGTGAAGGAATTGTGGGATGCTAATAGATACTTTGTAGGACACGTACCGCGCAGTGAAATTAAAACTGCTAGTATCCCAGAGAAAGGAAAATAAAATGCTAATAGACGGAAGCTATGCTGCCAGTTTTTATACATCAACTTAATTTCCCTTATGATTTCCTCATCCCTGGCGTTGCAGTGAATGCATACCAAATATTATTCTTTATCATTTTTTATTTTTTTGCTAGGCTACACTATATTTTGAAATGCTAAAAACGTACTGCCTAGAGAGTTTTCAATAATAATCGTATATAAAATAAAAAAAATAATAGAGGGTAGGTATTATCAAATATTAAAGTCAGGGTCAGGTGACTATATCTTATTAAAAATTTGACAAACATCAGGTAGCCATCATATGTCAATGTCATCTCAACGTAGAATGTAAAAAAAACATGCTATGTAAGCTTGCTTTGATCATAAGGTTTTGTTAATATACAGTATGTGTTTGTCAACTACATTGTTTTGATTCGACAGAAAAAAAATTAAATTGACAGGTGGACGGTTGATGAAAAACAGTCAGCATCATTCCCTCTCCTTATGTCAATCGTTTAGTTGCTGTTCCCTTTTCTCTTCCCTCTTTTCTCTGCTCCTGCACGTGGTTTCTGGTGTCTACCACCTGGTACCAGAAAACTTGGATGACTCCAAAGTCCCCAAAATTCAGTATCCTAAGAGTCTACAAACCCTGTTCTACCCCATAAACCTGGCGCAATGGGGAAATATTCATCCTCCAATAGAGCCTTTTGACATCAGAATTTTAATACAAAGTATGGTTGAAATCAAAAGTAGTTTAGAAACACTTAAGGTTGAAGTAATTAAAACTACCGTATTATTCATCCACCAATATATTCACCGCTATCAGCATCCTGAGGATGTGAGTAGCAGGGACATCGGGAAGCGGTGAATCGGCAGCGGGCGAGGGCATTGTGTGGCCCAAGGCTGGACTGGAACAGCTAAAGTGCCAGATGTGGCCTGCGTGCTGCACTTTGCCCAGCTCTGCTTCAGAAGAATGCAAGTAAATTGGAAATATACATGTGATATTTTTATAAGGTTAACATCCAAGGCATACTACCCCCCCCGACCCCCCCCAGTGTCAGGTCGGCACCGTTAGGGTATGTTTCCACTTTCCGTATTGCCGGCGCTTTGGACGCTGTGGAAACCCTGCTCCGCCCAAAGTGCCGCCCCCCTTTCTACGCGCGGTGATACCAAATGTGTTAATTGAACACATGCGGTATCACCGCATCGTATCCACAGACTGTGTAATTTATCTTGCGTAGACGGAGCGTCTACGCAAGATAAATAGACATGCTGCGGTCTGAAAAGACTCGCCGCATGTCCGTATTTTCGGGGATGTCACTCGCGTTCTTGCACGCATAGTGGAGACGGGATTTCATAAAATCCCCTCCACTATGCTGTAACATCTGGACGCTGCGGCTGTACGCAGCGTCCAATCCGCAGCAAATCCTGATGTAATCCTGAAGGTGGAAACACACCCTTATACTGATTAAAATGATACCTTGGTTGATGAAATCCATTTTGTGGTTGTTGTTTAATCTTTATTTGTAGTTTTCAGTTAATGAGATTCTCGAGGACCTAGGGCGGCCTGTGGAGGGTCTTCATGTGGTGCTCTGATTAGCTATTCATACTGATGGCTTCTGACAAGTGATCCCTCAGTCACCTGCCCCCTATTATACATACTGCATAGAATTATGGCTTGAAAAAAAAAACCCAAAACCATTCACATTCATCAGACAGGCACCAGCGCTGTAGCATGATAAGGTCGATAATATGGCTGTTTTCATGTTATTGCTGGAGACTTCTGCCGCGCCATTTTGCTAGAGGAAAAAAAAATAGGCGCCATCAAGGTTCCAACAGATGCTACTGCGCAGGCGCCTTTTTGATGAAGCCTAAATTTTTCTCTAGCAAAATGGCGCCGCCAGCGGCACCTGCCCAATAGCATCTATCGGGACGTGATTGATGCTACTGCCCAGGTGTGGCGACTGGCGCCATTTTGACTAAGGATTTTTTCCTTTTTTAACAAAACTATATTTCTAAACAACATGAAAACAGCCATATTATTTACCTTATCCTGCTACAGAGCTGAATGTGAATTTTTTTTCAAAGCATAATTTTATGCAGTGTGTAAAATAGGGGCGCTGGTCACTGAGGGATCACTGACTTGTCAGAAGCCATCAGTATGAATAGCTAATCAGAGCATCACAAGAAGACCCCCCCCTACACGACCGCCCAGGAGCACAAACATATCATTAACTAAAAACTGCAAATAAAGATTAAACAACAACCACAAGACTGATTTCATCACCAGGTACCATTTTAATCAGTATAATGGCGCCGACCTGTGTGTAGGTTACTGAGCACAATCCTGCTGACAGGTTCACTTTAAAAGAGAATTGTTGACCACCACAAACAATTGAAGGTTGAACATTCATTTGTTCTAATGAGCCATCCTACCATTTATGAGACGAATTCTGTCAAACAGAGATGAATGGACATGGTGAGAATAACAGAAACCAGTCCAAGAACAATGGCAAAGACCTCCTGAAGATGCTGGACAAACAGGTTCAACACCATCTAGTTCAACTGTAGAACTTTTCCATTAGTGACATGATCTGGAAAGCCTCTCAACAAGAAAGACGCCGCTGCTCCAAAACCTCCATCAAAAAGCCAGGCAAAGAGAACTAAAAAACTGAATCATTGTGACCATCATCATATATGAAGAAAAAAGGAGGAAGGTTCTAAATATTAAGAATATATTAAGGTGTTTTTAAACTTATTAATTCAACAGTATACTTAAATGTTAAATAAAAGGAAGAGGGCAATCATGGTAATATGGGGTGGATTGTATATATTCATAATGTGGCAAACCAGTAGAATTTTAGCCTTGGAGAGGTGGTACACAAGTGTGACTGTTCAACAGAAAGTGACTGTTCCATACAGTGATAATTACATTCCAAAGACATCTGTTATCTAGGCAGAATATTGTAATTATTTTATTTGGTTATAGATATATTTATGCAGCGGCAAACTACAATTTGTGCATCCCACACATAAATTTGTCATTCAAGTTACAAAAATGGTAACCCATGCTTGCATTTATTTATTTTACTCATTTATAAAGTGCCATTAATTCCACAGCGCTTTACAGACATCATCATCACTGTCCCCAATGGGGCTCACAATCTAAATTCCTTATCAGCATGTCTTTGGAATGTGGGAGGAAACCAGAGTACCCGGAGGAAACCCACGCAAACACGGGGAGAACATACAAACTCCTTGCAGATGCTTGCATGTATATATTTAGCATTTATTGTTCAAGCAGTAAGAGGACAATAATTGTCTACCCGCAGGCGGTGACAACCACTAGATCGGTGAGACGAATAGGAGACTTCTATGGGACTGCATGAGACGGAGCATGAATGGCGTATTCCAGCATGCGCACGGTCTCCCATTCATTCGGGGATAGAAGCCTCCAATTTTAGCAATAAGTGGGATGTCAGTGGTCAGTTTATCAGCAATCTAGAAGTTGTTACTGAAAACTTCTCTCTAGTGAAAGAGGTCAACCGGTCACAGGACATGATGACTTATCCACCCCCAATGATCAGCTGTTTGCCCTGGTGGCTACTGGATGGAAACACTTTAAGTCTGTGCGCCCACGTAGCGATTTTTAAGCGTTTCTGCAGCGCTTTTTGACAAGCGATTCTGCTGCAAAAACGCTTAAGAAAAGCATCCAATGGATTTTTAATGAAAAACGCACATGTTGTGCCAATGGTGCGTTTTTAACCGCTGCGGAAACGCTTAGCGATTAAAAACGCAGCATGTTCATTAATTTTGCGGAATCGCACACGATTCCACATACCATCAATTATATGGGCAAAAACGCTTAGGAAAATGAATGCAAAAACACTTGAAAAAACGCTTACAAAAGCGCTTCATAAAACGCATGCGTTCTCCCTGAAGCAGGGTGTGCGATTCTGCTCAGGTTTATTCTGCTTCAGAATCGCTACGTGGGCACATAGCCTAAGGCTATGTGCCCACACAGTATTTTTCATGCAAAATATTCCTGAGCGGAAACGCACACCTTCTTCCAGGGAAAACGCATGCGTTTTATGAAGCGCTTTTGTAAGCGTTTTTGACGCTTTTGATAAGCGTTTTAGCATGTGTTTTCCTATGCGTTTTTGCAATACAATTGAATGTATGCGGAAACGCACGCACTTCCGCAAAATAACATGCTGCGTTTTTTTCCCGCTTAGCATTTCCGCAGCGAAAAAAAACGCACCATTAGCACAACATGTGCGGATTACATCGGATACTTTTCTTAAGAGTTTCCGCAGCAGAAATGCGCGTCTAAAAGCGCTGCGGAAACGCTTAAAAACGCAACATGGGCACACAGCCTAAAATAGGGCTGCAAAGCGCAGCTTTATTCAATATGTAGCAGCCGCTGCTGTGGTAGTGCACAACTACTCTTATTAGCTGAGCTGCACAACTTGGCAGTGGCTACTACACATAGAACAGATGTGCAAAGCACAACTTCATTCATGGAGCAAATAACAGGTGATTGGTGGGGATGATGAGAGGTGGAACCCTCACCGATCTCAAATTGATGACCTATCCTGTCATGAGAATACTGTGACCTGATCACCTCTGTAACCAAGTTTTATCAAACAAACACCAAGGCCCCAATTCTTCAAAGGTGTCAAGTCAGGATTCGGCCGTAAAAAGCTTTGAGAACCTCGAAGATGTTCAAAAATGTTGCAACTTTTGGCGTTTTCACACCCCTTTTGCCTAGCTCCAAAGTGGGCAGAGCTGAAAAGTTAAATTCTTGATGAACGGCGGCATTCCTTATGACACAAGTGAAAAATGTCGGTCTTGTTTCACCAGGGCCTACGTTCCTTTCACACATTCTGATGAAACTGTATAAGCCTACATGCCACTTTACAGCAACTTCTTTAAAGTGGGTTCCTACTCTACAGCCGGCTCCATAAAAGCACAGAGGCCATCTCTGGTAATCCTATAGATTGGAAGCCTCTCTGAATTATGTGTTACCCTGCAATGTCAGGTAACGTCTGTAAACGTATGATCTGTATTGTAAAGTGCTGCGACAATGCTGCCAAATTTGCGGCCCGTTCTAACAAATTACTGAATGAATTGGAAAACATCCCTGAGCTTCTCTAGCGCAGCTTCCATTTAATTTGAAAGCTCAAAGCCAACTTCCAGGTTGTCCTTGTAATTTGTTCTCATGACCTGATGTCAGTCCGCCACTGACAGGATGTACCATTCATTGTACATCAGAGGAAACAGCTGAGACTGGAATAGGATGCAGGGCCACTACAAACAGTGACAAGGCTCAAATACATCAGCACAAGTTTTGTTCTTTCAAACAATTGTTCAAGTCAAAACATTTTCCCTGGAACCACAAGAAAAGGAAATAGCTAAACTTTTGCTAGCTTGCAGCAGTCCCGCTGTCAGAACATTACCATGAGTCAATTGGCAAACTGTCACTTTTTTCCCCCCCTTTTTCCATCTCTTTGCCAAGAACATGTGCAACTTAAATCTAAAGAAACTGTACTGCTTTCTGACAACTTCATCTTATTGTAGGACTTCTTATGTCAAATTCTGCCCTGAAGTGAAGAAAAAAAATATATGGCTATTAAAAAAATGACAATGGCTGAGTTCCTTGAACTGCCTGATTCTACCGCTCCAGACTAGGCGATATCGCCAGATCTGCAACTAATTAATGACATCATATATAATTACATTGTATTCTGCTATAGTCAAAAATATCAAAGATTCTATGCATAACGATGGTACAGATTAAAGATACAAGGCGGAAGGAACCCAAAGTCTGCATTCACTTCCCATACAGCACACCCTTCAAATAATTAGAATAAATGGGGGATGGTGCTTATTGTGCAGGTGCCATCAGTCTCACCGGTACCGATCGCCACCCTGTCTGGAAGCAAGAGTTTCATCAACTCTGTAGGTGTTTTATTCTATAAATATTTACAAACCTTACTAACATATAGCAATGAATGAATAATATATTGTAAGGCCAGTAAACCCCAAAGATGCTTCAATGCCATTGATGCCCTGCAAGAAATTTCCTTCCACATACCCTGTAGACCTAAAAGCAGCATTGCTATAAATTTGAGATTTTTGTTTTTATCAAAGGTGCTGTAAGTAGCTCAGTAAAGTAAGTGACACATATCTGAAATCGGAGTCTCTATCCCTACATCATGCTGTTCTCAGATTCTTCTTGGCTCCACTTAGTCTCTTGTTTCTTAGAGTGGTGTTTGATACAGTTTGTATATTTAACACTATGTCATGGTATTTCCTGGGTATTACAATATTATATTTGATGTACTCTATTTAAAAATGTGGTGTTGCTTTTGTATAATTTTGTCATGTTAAAAGAAAAAAAAAAAAAATCAGAGCTAAAAAATATACAAAAGAAACAGCAGATATGAATCCAGTAATACTAGGGGTATTCATAACACCTGACATTAAAATTTAAGTCCCTAAAGTTTCACACCATTCCCTTTGGTTTTCTCCTTTTCCACCATTCTATATTAGTGAACCTGTCACTAGGCTTTTCCCTTATACAGCTGCTTCTCACAAAATTAGAATATCATCAACAAGTTAATTTATTTCAGTTTTATTCTATAGAGTCATTACAAACAGAATGATCTGTTTCACGTGTTTATTTCTATTAATGTTGATGATTATGGCTTACAGCTAATGAAAACCCAAAAGTCATTATCTCAGTAAATTAGAATACTTTAGAACACCGGCTTGAAAAATGATTTTAAAATCTGAAATGTTGGCCTACTGAAAGCTATGTTCAGTAAATGCACTCAATACTTAGTCGGGGCTCCTTTTACATCAATTACTGCATTAATGCGGCGTGGCATGGAGGCGATCAGCCTGTGGCACTGCTGAGGTGTTATGGAAGCCCAGGTTGCTTTAATAGCATCCTTCAGCTCATCTGCATTGTTGGGACTGGTGTCTCTCATCTTCCTCTTGACAATACACCATAGATTCTGTATGGGGTTGTAAGGCAAGTCTACTGGCCAATCAAGTACAGTGATACTGTTGCTTTTAAACCAGGTATTGGTACTTTTGGCAGTGTGGACAGGTGCCAAGCCCTGCTGGAGAAGGAAATTTCTGTCAGGATCCTGACAGCGCCGGCGTGCAGCCTCCGCTGAGCAGGGACTCACCCGCACTGTAGGGGGGCCGGGGTCAGGTACAACCGGAAAGTACAGATGCACAGGACCTATGGACGCTCAAGTTAGCAAGCAGCCACAGGACCTACGGTCATGTGACTGCAAGGGGGCGGAGCTTAGCGCCCTGCTTTCAGAGATGGCAGGACACTATACAAAACCTCAGAGTCAGGCAAAACGGAGGTCATACACAGTACGGGCAAGTGAGGTACAGGAGGGATATACAGATGGGAGGTCAGACAAAGCCAAAGGTCATACACAGTATGGGCAAGCGCGGTACAGGAGGGATATTCAGGAGGGAGGTCAGACAAAGCCAAGGGTCATACACAGCACAGGCAAAGCAGGCAAAGAGTCAGCAAATCAGAGACGTAAACCGTAACAGAGCAGGGTCAGGCACACTCAGATAGGAGTATAAGCAACAGGGGAGGTCTCTCCCCTGAAGCTATAAAAACCCTCCCCAGATCCACAGAGAGGCTCTCAGAGTTAACTCCTTCACCACCTACCCAAAACCCAAAACACACCATAACAATTTCCATCTCCAAAAAGCTTGTCGGCAGAGGGAAGCATGAAGTGCTCTAAAATTTCCTGGTAGATGGCTGCGCTGACTTTGGTCTTGATAAAACACAGTGGACCTACACCAGCAGATGACATAGCTCCCTAAACCATCACTGATTGTGGAAACCTCACACTAAACCTCAAGAAGCTTGGATTGTATGCCTCTCCACTCTTCCTCCAGACTCTGAGACCTTGATTTCCAAATGAAATGCAAAATTTACTTTCCTGTGTCAATGACTGCCTTCTGTACATCTGTCAAGACAGCAGTCTTCCCCATGATTGTGGAGCCTACTGAAACAGACTAAGGGACCCTTTTAAGTGCTTAGGAAGCCTTTGCAGGTGTTTTTATGTTAATTATTCTAACTTACTCAGAAAATGACTTCTGGGTTTTCATTTTCTGTAAGCCATAATCATCAACATGAACAGAAATAAACACTTGAAATACATCACTCTGTTTGTAATGACTCTATAATATATGAGTTTCACTTTTTATATTGAAGAACTGAAATAAATTAAACTTTTTGATGATATTCTAATTTTGTGAGAAGCACCTGTATCTAGTGATGAGCAAGCGTGCTTGGATATCGTGTTATCAGAGTAGCTTGGGCGTGCTTGAGTAATATGTTCAAGTACCAGTGGCTGCATGTTTCGTGTCTGTTAGACAGCTGCAACACATGCGGTATTGCCTAACAAACAGGCAATTCCTGCATGTGTTCTGGCTGTCTAGCAGCCGCAGGGACTCAAACATACTACTCGAGCATGCCCGAGATATTCGGATACGAAGATATCCGAGCATGCTCACTCACCACTACATATAACCTATGGCCACCACTCTTCAGCCTTGTGTTACAGCCTTCTAGAATGCTGTGTACAAGTCTCCAAGCCGCCCTGCAAAACAACAACAAAAAAAGACCTTTTATTCAGCGTCACTAGTCTAGGTCCAGCACCTCCTTTTTTTCTTACGGCGCAAAACAAAAAATAAAGACCTTTTATTATACTCACCTACGAGGTGGTCTGATTCGATAGGCGTCGACTGTCTAGGTCCGGCGCCTCCGCTCTTCTTGCGATGCCGTCCGCGTCCTACGTCCTCCACGCTGTGTTCCGAATCACGCTTCTGCACAGGTGTACGTCTCTCTGCTGAGGGTACAGCAAAGTAGAGTTCTGCGCATGTGCGTGGAAAAAACAAAAAGTGCCAGCACATGTGCACAACAGTACTTTGCTCTGCCCTCAGCAGGGCAGAGAGAAGTACGCTTGCGCAGAAGTGCGATTTGGAACACTGTGTGGAGGACGTAGAGAGGAGGCTCCGGACAAAAAAAACAGTGACTTTCATTGGACCGGACCGCCCTGTAAGCAAGTCTAATAAAAGGTCTTGGTTTAGGTTTTGCAGAGAGGCTTGAAGACTTACATACAGAATTCCAGAATGCTGTAACACAGGGCTGAGAGGTGGTGGTCACAGGTTATATGGGAAAAGCCTGGTGACAGGTTCCCTTTAAACAATATAATAAATTATTTCAACATCTTACATTCTGAAACATAAGAATGGGAATATTTTATGTAATAAGGAAATATAAAACTGTGTTGAAACACATCTTGATACTTTCCTCTCTAATAATCTGGAATACTTTGGTAACAGACTTCTCCCCCACAAATTTAGAACACAGAAACCGTATTCTAGTCAAATATAGCTAACATGTCCATTTACATGAACCATATCCAAACAGCGCCACTATATCTGAAGACTCCTGACAAAGAGGGACTTGTAACTGCTGATCAAATTGAATTTATTTATTAGACACTTCTGAACAAACTGTTCTGCTGAAGTAGTAAACATGTTATGGAGGAAGAAACTCCGCAGACTTCATGCTTCTCATTTACTGTCTTCCTTTGTCAAATAAGTACCGTAATACAAATTTCTTTAAAACAAAAGAACATTTAAAATTATGTTGTAAAAGAAGGCTGTAACCCCTAAAGTGAAAATGCAGCTACTTGAACATATATAGGGGACCTCCTATTAGGCTATGTTCACACGTTGCTTTTTAGATGCATTTTTTTTTTCCGCAGGCAAAACCTTCTCTGACCAGATTATTGGCCGCATCCAATGGGAAAATACTTTGTAAGGAAAAGCTGCTTTTCTATTGGAGGAGGCTAATAGTCTGGTCACATGCTCTTCCACCAGCAGCCATTATATGGACAGAAGTGCGGATAAGTTGGTGAGGAAATCTGCACTAACAAGAGAAAGTGGCCGACACCTCTATACTGGGTGTCAAACTAGCTCTATGGATTCCTGAGTTAGGTCAGGGCAGCACAGTGGCTCAGTGGTTAGCACTGCAGCCTTGCAGTTCTGGGTTCAAATCCCACCAAGGACAACATCTGCACGGAGTTTGTATGTTCTCCCCGTGTTTGCGTGGGTTTCCTCCAGGTATTCCGGTTTCCTCCCACATTCCAAAGATATACTGATAGGGATTCCAAATTGTGATCCCAATGGGGACTGTGATGATAATGTATGTAAAGGGATGTGGAATTAATGGCGCTATATAAGAGAGTAACATAAATAAATAAAATATATATCTCACTCACATCACTGATGTGCCCATTAGTTAATAGAAAGTGGGCGATCTTAGGGCCACGTCACACATAGCGACGCACCAGAGATCCCGACAACGATATTACTTTGTCAGGATCGCTGGAGTGTCACTACATGATCATAGTAACATAGTAACATAGTTATTAAGGTTGAAGGAAGACTTTAAGTCCATCTAGTTCAACCCATATCCTGTCCTAACATGTTGATCCAGAGGAAGGCAAAAAAAAACCCATGTGGCAAACAGTAAGCTTCACATTGGGGAAATAAATTCCTTCCCGACTCCACATACGGCAATCAGACTAGCTCCCTGGATCAACGCAATATTAAGGAAACTAGTGTATATACCCTGTAATATTATACTATTCAAGAAACACCGGAGACCAGAACTGTACGCAGTATTCTAAGTGTGGTCGCACTAGTGACTTATATAGAGGTAAAATTATGTTCTCCTCATGAGCATCTATGCCTCTTTTAATGCATCCCATTATTTTATTTGCCTTTGCAGCAGCTGCCTGACACTAGCCACTAAATGTGAGTTTGTCGTCCACCCATACACGCAGGTCTTTTTCAGTGACAGTTTTGCCCAGTGTTTTACAATTAAGCACATAATTATACATCTTGTTCGTTCTACCCAAGTGCATGACCTTACATTTATCCCCATTAAAGCTCATTTGCCATTTATCAGCTCAAGCTTCTAGTTTACATAAATCCTCCTGTAATATAAAATTGTCCTCCTCTGTATTGATTACCCTGCAGAGTTTCGTGTCATCTGCACATATTGAAATTCTACTCTTTATGCCCCCTACAAGGTCATTAATAAATATGTTAAAAAGAAGCGGGCCCAAAACTGACCCCTGTGGTACTCCACTGCTAACCGTGACGCAGTCTGAGTGTGCTCCATTAATAACCACCCTTTGTTTCCTATCCCTGAGCCAGCTCTTAACCCACTTACACATATTTTCCCCTATCCTCATTGTTCTCATTTTATGTATCAACCTTTTGTGTGGCACCGTATCAAAAGCTTTTGAAAAGTCCATGTACACCACGTCCACTGCATTCCCTTGGTCCAGTCCCTAACTTACCTCTTCATAAAAGCTTATCAGATTAGTCTGACAGGAACGGTCCCTTGTAAACCCATGTTGATATTGGGCCATGAGGTTATTCTTCTCCAGATACTCCAGTATAGTATCTCTTAGAAAACCCTCCAGGATTTTACCCACAGTTGAGGTTAAACTTACTGGCCTATAATTTCCAAGTTCAGTTTTTGTCCCCTTTTTGAATATTGGCACCACATTTGCTATACACCAGTCCTGTGGTACAGACCCTCTTATTATGGAATCTTTAAAGATTAAAAATAATGGTCTATGACTGTGCTTAATTCCTGCAGTACTCGGGGGTGTATCCCATCCGGGCCTGGGGATTTGTCAATTTTAGTGATTTTTAGACGCTGCCGTACTTCCTGCTGGGTTAAGCAGGTGATATTTAGGCTAAGTGCACACGTTGCAGAAAATTTCTGCTCAAAAACCTAAATCCCTTCCCAGAAACCGCACTTATTTTTCCCGCAGCGTTTTTTGCGCGGTTTTGATGCGTTTTTGATGCGTCTTTTTCCGCAGCGGTTTCAAACCGCATGGAAGAAGCCAAAACCGCGGAAAAATCCGCAAAATTAATTAGCATGCTGCGGTCCGCGATGCGGTTTTTTCGTGGTAAAAAACGCATCAATGTGCACAAAAAGTGCAAAATGCATAGAAATGACTGGGAAGCTTATTTTTAGCAATTTTATAGCGGTTTTATAGTGAAAACCGTGGTAAAAAACGCTAAAAAACACTGTGTGTGAACACAGCCTTAATGAAGAATTCTTATCCCTAATCATGTTATCCGTCATGGGATTTTCTTGTGTAAATACTGTTGAAAAAAAGTCATTTAGCATATTGGCTTTTTCCTCATCCTCATCCACCATTTCACCCAGACTATTTTTAAGGGGACCAACACTATCATTTTTAGCTTCTTACTATTTATGTAGTTAAAGAATATTTTGGGATTATTTTTGCTTTCTCTGGCAATGAGTCTCTCTGTCTTAATCTTTGCTCTTGATTTGCTTTTTACAGAATTTATTTAATTTTCTGTATTTAGTTAATGCCTCATCACTACCTACTTGCTTTAATTCTCTAAATTCTTTCTTTTTGTCACTTATTGCTCCCCTTACAGCTCTATTTAGCCATAGTGGTTTCCTCCTGTTTCTCGTATGTTTATTCCGATATGGTATATATTGTGCACAGGTCCTATTCAGGATGCTAATAAACGTCTCCCATTTTCTTTGTGTATTTTTACGTCTCAGGATATCGTCCCAGTTAATTGCACCAAGATCATCTCTCATCCGTTGGAAATTTGCCTTCCTGAAGTTTAGTGTCCTTGTAACCCCTCTACTACACATCTTATTAAAGGATACATGAAAATGTATTATTTTGTGATCACTATTACCCAAGTGACCCCCAACCCTTACATTTGATATGCGGTCTGGCCTGTTGGTTAATATTAGGTCTAGCAGTGCCCCCCCTCTTGTTGGGTCCTGAACCAGTTGTGAAAGGTAATTGTCTCTCATCGTTGTCAGAAACCTATTACCTTTGCTGGAACTGCAGGTTTCGGTTCCCCAATGTATTTCAGGGTAGCTGAAGTCCCCCATAATAATGACTTCTCCTTGAGTCGCCGCTTCATCTATTTGCTTTATGAGGATATTCTCTGTTGCTTCCATTATTTTTGGAGATTTATAACAAACCCCTATCAGTAATTTATTATTTTTCCCCCCTCCCCTTATCTCTACCCACAGGGACTCTACGTTTTCATTAGATTCATATATATTATCACGAAGGATGGGTTTTAAGGATGATTTTACATATAAACACACGCCTCCCCCTCGCTTATTTGTACGGTCATTTCTGAACAGACTAAAGCCCTGTAAATTAACCGCCCAGTCATGGCTCTCGTCCAGCCATGTCTCAGATATCCCCACCATGTCATAATTATGTTCCAACAACATTAACTCCAATTCCTCCATTTTGTTGGCAACACTTCGGGCATTAGTATACATGCACTTTATGTATCTCTCTGTACCTCTATTCTTTCTTAAATTATTAACTGTTCTAACCCCACCCCCCATGCCACCCCCAATTTCATTATTTGTGCCCAGGTCTCTATCTGCACTGTCTTCCCCTCCTATAAAAGGAATACCCTCCCCCGTCCCTAGTTTAAACACTCCTCCAACCTTCTAGCCATTTTCTCCCCCAGCACAGTTGCACCCTCCCCATTGAGGTGCAGCCCCTCCCTAGCGTAGAACCTGTAGCCAACTGAGAAGTTGGCCCAGTTCTCCAGGAACCCAAACCCCTCCTTCCTACACCAATTCCTGAGCCACTTATTAAACTCCCTAATCTCCCGTTGCCTCTCTGGCGTGGCACGTGGTACAGGAAGTATTTCCGAAAATACCACCTTGGAGGTCCTTGCTTTAAGCTTGCAGCCTAATTCCCTGAAATCTTTATGGACCTTCCACCTACCTCTAACTTTGTCATTTGTGCCAATGTGCACCACGACCGCTGGATTCTCACCAGCCCCTCTCAGTAATCTGTCAACCCGATCAGCGATGTGCCGGACTCGAGCGCCAGGTAGGCAGCACACCGTTCGACAATCCCCGTCTTTGTGACAGATTGCCCTTTCTGTTCCCCTAATAATTGAGTCTCCCACTACCAGAACCTGTCAGGCCTGCCCTGCTCTCCTATTTCCTCCCTTACTGGAGCAGGCACTCCTCCGGCTTTCAGAGGACATGCCTTGCTTCAGCAATGCTACTCCTGCACTAACACTCCCCTCATCTGCCAACTTAGCAAACTTATTGGGGTGTACCAGATCAGGACTAGCCTCCCTGGTGCTCTTCCCTCTACCCCGCCTTCTGTCACCCAGCTAGCTGCTTCATTGTTCTGCAGCTCCAATCTAGCATCCCCCCCTCATCTATCCCATTGAGCATCTGCTCAGTGAAGAGAAGACTCCTTTCCATATTGTCTATGGATCTCAGTGTTGCCAGCTGCACATTTAGATCCAGTATCTGGGCTTCCAAATGCACAACGTGCTCACATCTCGCACAGCAGTATGCACCATCGACCGGCTGTTCAAGGATTTCATACATGCGGCAAGACGTGCACTGGATGGCATTGGCAATAGTGGAGCACATCCTAATGGGGATTGCACCAGACAGAAAAGATAAGCAAAAATAAAATAAAAAGTATTAATAAAATATAAAAGTAATTCAGTAATACCTCCCTTGGAAACTCCCTGAATCCAAAGTCACTGAATCACAAGTCACACACTTACCACAGTTCGCACTTACGCTCAGGTCACACTCAGCTCGTTCACACTCGCTCAGGCAGAAGATTAAAAAGAGTTTTTTTTTCCCCTTTTACCAGCACACCACCCTGCTGATCAATGCACTTCCAAACAGGCAGCTTCACCAGCGATCAGCACCAGCGACAGGAGGGTAACAAGTGACGCACGTCGCTTAGTTATCCACTGTGTACCTTAGTTACCAGCGCGCTGGTGCAGGGAGCTGGTAACCAAGGTACACATCGGCTTTCTAAGCAGTGCGCGGCACTTAGAAACCCGATGTGTACCTTGGTTACCAGCTCCCTGCACCAGTGCGCTGGTAACGAAGGTACACATCGGGTTTCTAAGCGTGCTGATCGCTGGTCTCCTGCCTGTCACACGCAACGATGCGTGCTGGCCAGCGGGAGACCAGCGATCAAAAAAATGTCCTGGCCATTCCAGGACGATCAGCGATAACCGGCAGGGGGGGCGGTCGCTGGTCAGTGTCACACACAGTGATCTCGCTGGTGAAATCGCTGTTGCGTCACAAAACTTGATCGCTATGTGTGACGGGGGCTTAAGCCTCCTTCTAAATTAAATAAAACTTGCATTTAATGATCCAATCAATTACAATCAAATTATCATGGAGATCAACAGGACTAAACATTTTGTAATACTGAACCAATTACTGATAGACTTATGCGTTACGCATGTGTTGTCAGTATTCCACATGAGAATCATTAGCAACGATCCTGCAACCTCACTCCCAGCACTGAGAAATCTCGCACTCCTAATTACAAGAGATCTTGTTGCAGAACCTGCTTCACAGCTCACCAAACCCTGCATTTATTTTTCATTTTAGAACATTTACACCTATAGAGCATCTCTACTGGCTTCAATCAAGTGTAAAGACAAATATACGTGCAATAATATTAAAGGGGTGGTCTGAAAGCAAAGCAATTTTGCTCCTAACTCCCTATCTATTTGGTGCTATAATCTAAGATATTTTCATATTTTATTTGCTTTAAAAATTCCCTACATTTTCATAACTACAATATCCAACAGTTATGGTATTGTTTTCCTATTTTCTGCTTGATGATGATTCATTTGAGTAGTCCAGTGCATGCTGGGATACTCAAATGAAGCGTCATCAGGGGGCAGAGTCAGCGGTCACTGTCAGAAACTCTGCGTCCTCCCTGAAACAAAGTGTCATTAGGGGGCACAGTCTGCAGTCACTATCAGAGACCGTGCCTCCTCTGTTGTGAGTTCATTTTTCCCTTCACCATTGAGGTCTGATGAACTCCCTCCTCTGGTGAAGGAAGGTAGTGAGACTGATTACCAAACACCTGGGCAGCTAGATGATAACTGGGTGGCTGGAATTGAGGACTGGATATAAGGCTGTCGACGCCCTTCTTCCTGGCTGGTGATTTTCCTGCTGGATTCTTGGAGACCAGTCTTATTCCTGCGTCTCAAAGCTCAGTTTTTCTGCTCTGCTTTGTACTCTTCAGTTTTGTTTTGCCTTGTTTTTTGGGAGTTCTGCCATCCCCGGCCGGGGGTGAGCTGAATTCCATTTTTTTCTCTGATCTGTTGATCTTTTGCTCTGTCTTCAGAATATACCTGAGTGCTGATTTAGTCTTTTGAAGCCTAGCGACTTCAGGGCCTGTTTTTCCTATCAGTCGGTTGGCTCATTTTGATAGGGTTTTTGCGGATGGCAGACAGCAGCTTTCCTATCCTGGCCTATGTAGTTAGCTTGGGCCCCATCATTTGCTCAATCTATCTTTCTATCTGTGTTAGTGTTTTCATCTTGCTTCACCATCATTATATGTTGGGGGCTGCCTATTGCTTTGGGGCAGTTTAGTTTTTCCCCCTTTCTGTCTTTAGGCTATGTAGCTCTCCGGCTGTGATCGAGGGGTCTAGGGCACCGTAGGAACCCCCCATGGCTACTGCTAGTTGTTGTGGATAGGTTCAGGGGTCTGCAATCCGATAGCTGCCAACCTCTCTGGTTTTTCTGGACTTATCTGGTATTTTGTTTTTTCCTCCTTCGGTGACTCATCATAACACTCCTCCCTGAAACAAAGCGTCATCAGGGGGCAGAGTCTGCGGTCACTGTCAGAGACCCTGCCTCCTCCCTGAAACAAGGCGTCATAAAGGGGCAGAGTCCACGGTCATTGTCAGAGACCCTGCCCCCTCCCTGAAACAAAGTGTCATCAGGGTGCAGAGTGTGCTGTCACTGTCAAGAGACCCTGCCTCCTCCCTAAAACAAAGTGTCATCAGGGGGCAGAGTCTGCGGTCACTATCAGAGACCCTGCCTCCTCCCTGAAACAAAGTGTCATCAGGGGGCAGAGTCTGCGGTCACTATCAGAGACTCTGCTTCCTCCCTGAAACAAAGCGTCATCAGGAGGCAGAGTCTGCGGTCACTGTCAGAGACCCTGCCTCCTCCCTGAAACAAAGCGTCATCAGGGGGCAGAGTCCGCAGTCACTGTCAGAGACCCTGCCTCCTCACTGAAACAAAGTGTCATCAGGAGGCAGAGTCTGTGGTCACTGTCAGAGATCCTGCCTCCTCCCTAAAACAAAGTGTCATCAGGGAGCAGAGTCTGCGGTCACTGTCAGAGACCCTGCCCCCTCCCTGAAACAAAGTGTCATCAGGGGGCAGAGTGTGCCGTCACTGTCAGAGACCCTGCCCCCTCCCTGAAACAAAGTGTCATCAGGGGGCAGAGTGTGCCGTCACTGTCAGAGACCCTGCCTCCTCCCTAAAACAAAGTGTCATCAGGGGGCAGAGTCTGCGGTCACTGTCAGAGACCCTGCCTCCTCCCTAAAACAAAGTGTCATCAGGGGGCAGAGTCTGCGGTCACTGTCAGAGACACTACCCCCTCCCTGAAACAAAGTGTCATCAGTGATACTCGTTTCAGGGGCTGTGGTGAACCTTCTTTGTGCCTGTTGTGCCTCCCCTGTGCACAGCACTTTCCCTGTTCTGTCCCTGCGCGCAGCATCCGCTCTGATGGCACTATACCCTGCAGAGAACAGTGATGTCACCTGAGAGGGCAGCACTGGTCTCCTGCACGCCGGGTATAATGACACTGCTCTGCTTCATAAGCCGACATCAGAGTGGACACTGCGCGCAGACCATACATTTTAAAGGGAATCTGTTATCACATTTTACAATTACATCCTGTATAAATTATTAGAATGGCTCTATAATCCTGACATTAAAATGAGCATTTATGGCTAGAGCTGGACTCATATAATGCTCTTTTTAATACCAGGCAGGAAAACTTTAAACAAAATGAATTTTCAAAGAAAGTATACAAGCCTCATCAGATATAAGAGATCCATCATTCAATAATACATACAGTGTATATTCAGAAGGCTGGCGATAGATTACCTCTAAATGGAACAAGACTGTAGTTGACCCTTGATACAAACTATTAGGCTACGATGAGCTTTTGGGGAGTTTTTGATAATGCATATTTTCTTTAGCATTTCTGCACAAAATTAAGTTACTTGTGTTTTTTCATTGCATTTTTATGTTTTTTTTTGTCTCTTTTTGGTATGTCATGTTTTAAATAAAGCTGTTTTGTTTTTGATACTTCCTGGAATTTGGCTCTGACAAAACTTTAGTACTATACTTAGGTATGGATTACATGCGTTTGTGATGCATTTTTGCTGTGGAAACTCACTATAAACACACATGCTTTTTTACCTTTGGATTTTCTGCATCTAAATGTAAATCTATGGGAAATCGCTATAAATCCCATCCACTGTGCTGGAACGGGAAGATGACAGTATACAAAGTCAAAAACTCATTGTGGGAACATAGGCTGAACCTTCACCCCCACTCCTTTTTTTTAAATAAAATTGCATAGAACCTCTCTTTTTTCTTTTTTCAAGTATATTCAGACGAGCATGTCTTCGGTCTGTGTGCGGCCATTGTGGCAAACATACCACACAAGGGTCCGATGCTAGCCTATTTGCTACTGTACATAGGTCATTTTCATAGATCTGTGTAAAATAAATTGTAGCATCCGCCATTCTGGTCCGATGTGTGGAAAAGACGAGTGCATAGAAAAAGCAAGCAGCGCTTGTCAAACTGCGGACAGGCCTTTTTCACACATCCGTGTTCCCAATACATGTGCTATCCGTTTTTTTCACGGATCTCTCATGTACCCATTATAACCTATGGTGCTGTGTCCAAAACACAGACATATGTCCATTTTTTTCCGGCAGCATGGATGCTCACAGCGAGACATATCGCACGCCGGATGAGGCCGCACTACAGCGCCATTCCACAGCGATAAATCGCTATACCAAAGCGCTATCTGCCTACTATATTCAGATCTTGATACAATCTCTGATGAAGGTCCTATGTTGGGGCCGAAAACGTTTAGACTATATGTTATCTGGATGCCAATAAATATGGAATAACTTTTTTCACAATTTGAGTGCCAAGTTGTTTATTACTTACAATTTTTCAATGTAGCTTCACGTTTTATCCGTGAAAAGTACAATTTTACACTTAGTGGCTCTTTTATAGGTTAGGGGCACCAACTTGTGCTTACGGTACATCCAAAACGATGTAAAGACATTTGGTGAATTTAGCTTTTGTTCCTATAGCATTTCTAAATTACCAGTTGAGTAAACCGCTCCGAGAGAAAGAAGCAATTCATCCTAACACAAAGTAGCACACAAGACTGAAAACAAATACATGTTGTTTGCTTCTCTTCTCTGGAGCTCCAGCTAAACCTCGGTGTGGCTTCTTAGCAGAGGTCTAATTTGGGTTATCGGATACACATGACTAGCTCATTCCACCAGACGCTTATGGTCACAAAGAAGCCAGCCATACACATTTTTGCATTTTATGATCCTTAGCTGATTATTTGCTAAAGGTTGTTTTGCTAACATGTAAACTGCAGTTTTTAACCTCTTAATGACTCGCCCATTTTGGGCCTTTTAGGACACATCATTGTTTTTAGGTTTTTTTTCTTTGTCACATTTCAGGAGACATAGCATTTGTGTTTTCTTGTCAACTTAGCTATATAAGAGCTTGTTTTGTTTTTTTTTTGTTACTGATTTTTTTTTTTTGGGACACATAACTATTGTCTTAATTTTTTTTTAAACTCTAAGGAAAAAAATAGGGGGAAAAAAAACAGCATTTCTGACTTTGGTTTATTTTTGGTGTCTGAGGTTCATGCATGTGCCACACAAATAAAGTGTTGACTTTATTCTGTGGGTCAGTACGATTATAGCAATAACGAATTTATATAGTTTTATGTTTTACTACCTTCATACTTTTACTTTTAGAATAGCATCATATTTTTTTAAGCCATAGCTTTTACAATGTTGTTTCAGTGGAGCTAAATGAGAGCTTATTTTTTGCATGACAAGTTTTAGTGGTACCATTGTCAGCGTTATAACTTTTTCAAAACTTTTGGTTGTACTTTTTTTGGGATGGAATTTAAAAATGGAATAGCAATTCTGGCATTATATTAGTTTTATTTAGACACTATTCTCTATTCAGTTTAAAGAAGTGTTTGGGTCCACAAACAAATGCCCTTCTTAGACCAGAAAACCCCTTTAATTTACATATTTACATCTTTATTTGAAAAGGAAACCTGTCACTAGGTTTGACCGATCTGAGACAACATCACCTTTCAGGGCTCATATACAGCTTTCTATAATGGTGCAGATCTGCCCCCAACTTGACCTGCAAGACAAGAAAAAGACCTTTTATTATACTCACCTGTGAGGCAGTCCAGTCTGAGGGGCATCACTGGTCTTGGTCCGGCATCTACCTTCTTCTTGCGATGCCATCCTCCTTCTTGCTTCGTGTGGATGCCAAGTCCCTACGTCATCCACACAGTCTCCCCAGCATCGCGCTGATACACAGGTGTATTTATCGGCCCTAACGAGAGCAGAGCAAAGTACTGTAGTGCGCAGGTGCTTGGACAGGTGAAAGAGAGACAGCGCATGTACACTGCAGTACTTACTCTGCCCTCATTAGGGCAGAGATGTACGCTTGTGCAGGAGGAGCATGATGCCGGGGAGACTGTGTGGATGACGTAGGGATGAGTCATCCACACAAAGCAAGAATGAGGACGGCATCCCACACCGTAATCCATGTCCGCGATAAATAGATCTCAACCTGGACAAGGCTAAGATACAACTGTCCAGGCTGAAAACTACTAGAGAACGAGCTGCTGCGAGTGCAGCGTCATTGAGGCTACCGCAGTTCACCGAGTCTGCGTTCCCAGCCAGGCCAATGAACTACAGTGACGTCAGTGAGATCACAGCTAGCACTGTGAGAAGAAGTTTCACGGTGCATCACTGAGCTCAATAAGTTCATCGCAGTTCATGTGAACTCACTGAACTGAGCGCTGCACCGTGAGAATTTTTCCTCACGGTGCTAGTAGTTCTCCAGTGGTTTTCAGCCTGGACGGTCACATCTTGGCACCATCCAGGTTGAACACTATTTATCTCAGACATGAATTACGGCGTGGAACAGAACTTCAGTCTGGTTAGGGATATGGTTGAAACAGCTTAGAGAAAAAATTACAGAAAAAATTTAAAAAAAAAACTCAAAAACTTGAGGTTTGTTTTTTTTTACAGGAAACCATGGCTACAATGGAATGGGCATTATACTCACCTAACGGTGTTTGTTATTTTTAAGTAAAAAAAAAAAAAAATTTGTTGTTGTATGTTTATTTCAAATAAAGAACTTTATACTGGATGTGTGATTATTTAAAATAGAACTATAGGATTAGTAATGGATAGGTGTCTTATAGACACGGCTTCATTACTAACCCATGGGCCTGATATCACGGGACAATAAAAAGGTGACATCAACCCCATAAATATTAACCCCACTAGCCACTGCCACTGGGCAAGTAGGAAGAGCCAGGCAATGCGCCAGAATAGGCGCATCTAATAGATTTGCTTTTTCTAGGGTAGCTGCAGGCTACTTTTAGGCTGGGAGGGGCCCCTTACCAGGCTGAGAATACCAGCCCCCAGCTGTCTGTTTTAGCTTGACTGGCTGTCAAAAATGGTGGGGACCCCATGCAGGTTTTGATTTAGCATTTATTTCAATTATTAAAAAAAAAAAATGGCATGAGGACCTATCTGTTCTTGATAACCAGCCTTACTAAAGCTGACAACTGAGGGTTGCAGCCTGCAGCTGTAAGTTTTGTCTGGCTGGTCATCAAAAATACAGGGTAACCCATGTTTTTCAATTTACATACGGTATTTATTTATAGCACAGGCGCTGGCTGATTAATACGCCCGCTGGCTGCTCTCGCTGTTATTAGCGTCAGCAGGCGTAGGTTTATGGAAGTAGAAATCCCATCAGCTAACGCCTGTGACCGGAGATAAACTTTTTACCTCCGGTCACAGCTGCGGACTCACGCTGTTATCTGACAGAGAAGGAGGCACAGCACTCTGACTGGCGGCAATGATCTTACCACCAATCAGAGGCAGTGTTTGCCGCACTAGCAAACACTGGATGTTCGGGCCCTCATTCATGAGAATGGGGCCCAGGTACTGATCACTTTTTATTACATTTTTTTGTGAGGCTGCATAAGCAAAAAAAAAGGGAATTCTGATATTGCTTTTCAATTTTTTTTTTCTTATTTTTTTTTTTAGTATCCTACATTATGGATGTAAATGCAATACTAAATGTGTTTTGCTTTTAACATACTTTTATCCTTTCTCAGATTAAATGATTTTTTGTAAATTGGGATTTTGGTGAGAATGAATTAACTTTATTTTTATTTTACAATTTGTATTAGTTCCTCGAGGGGACTTGAACATCCTATGATCGCATTAGAAATACGTTGTATTACTTGACTACTATGTATTATACTATCAGTGATAACTAGCCTTTCAGGCCTCAACCCAGGCAGGATCTGATAAACTGTAGAGTATGACATCTCCAGTTAGCATGGCAACTCATAATTGAGCTGTGAAAGTGCTTGACAGAAGTAGCAATCTCCCTCTGTCAAACTGTCATGTGCCGCTGTTACTATTGAAAGGAGCATATGAGAAGTTAAAACTGTGGAGCCAGGTGAGAATACCAAACCTACCGGTAGTAATTAGAGCAGTGGGCCGGCTGTGTATATTAGTCAGACTCCTGCAGCTGAATGCACTAGTAAAAAAAGAAGCATGATGTGTATATTCGACAGAGTACAAGCTGAAGTGCGCATGACGGATAAACAAGTCATACAGCACCAAGGGGTTAAAAGACAGATTGTAAATATGTAGTGGAAGGGATTAGAAGAGTTGCAAATATGCTGAAAAGAAGGTGGGGCATTAATGGAAATATTTTAAAGCGATAGTGGTCTCTTAATGTTTAACCCCTTAATGACCGGAGCTTTTTTCGATTTTTCATTTTTCGCTCTCCTTCTTTCCAGAGCCATAACTTTTCTCCAGGTCATTATGAGTTCATAGACACCAAACATGTCTAGGTTCTTTTTCTTATCTATGTGGTGAAAAAAAATTTCAAAGTTTGCAAAAAAAAAAAATTGCGGCATTTTCCGATACCCGTAGCTTCTCCATTTTTGTGATCTCAGGTTTGGTGAGGGATTATTTTTTGCGCGTCGAGCTGATGTTTTTAAGGATACCATTTATGTGCAGATATGATCTTTTGATCGCCCGTTTCTGCATTTTAATGCAATGTCGCGGCGACCAATTAAACCGTAATTCTGGCGTTTCAATTTTTTTTCACGCTACGCTGTTTAGCAATTAGATCGGGCGAAACTGAACGCGGCAATACCTAAAATGTGTATGTGTGATTTTTTAAAAATTGTTTTATTTTGAATGGGGCGAAAGGGGGGTGATTTAATCTTTTATATTTTTTTATTTTTTTTAAAACTTTTTTTTTAAGTTTTGGCATGCTTCAATAGCCTCTATGGGAGGCTAGAGGCTGCCATAGCCTGATCGCCTCTGCTACATATAGGCGATGAGCTGGAATACAGCATTGCTATGAGCGCCGACCACCGGGTAGCGCTCATAGCAATCCGGCATCAACAACCACAGAGGTCTCTAAGACACCTCTGGTTGTTATGCCAACGCATCGCTGACCCCAATCACGTGACTGGGGTCGGCGATGCACGTATTTCCGGCCTGGCGGCCGGAAACGCTGGTTAAATGCCGCTGTCAGCGTTTGACAGCGGCATTTCACTAGTTAATAGGCGTCGGTGGATTGCGATTCCACCTGCGCCTATTGCGGACACATGTCAGCTGTTGAAAACTAAATAGACTAGACTAAATAATCCTAATTTTGCTAATCTCTCTGGGTATTGTAGTTCCCCCATCCCCTTTATTAATTTTGTTTGCCCTCTTTGTACCCGCTCTAGTTTCATTATATCCTTCCTGAGCACCGGTGCCCAAAACTGTACACAGTACTCCATGTGCGGTCTCACCAGGGATGTGTAACCCCTTGAACACATTTAAAAAATGTGGAGTTAATCCCAGCACCAATTGATCTGTACACTCCTATTAGTTTATTGTATATACGCTGTACAATTGGTGACTAGTGCCATATTAAAATAGTTATGTATTATTATATTTCCTGCACAACAGTGCACAAAATGTTATTTTATTAGAGCGATTCGATAAATCTTTCAATGAAGAATAATGGGGAGGCTTCCAAGGGCGAACTAGTACCACACATCTTGATCAGAGACTTTATTTGGTAAAAGTCTAACTTTTTTTAATGCGCTTTGGAACTATTTGCTCCCTTTACAAATGACAAGACTGTGCACAAAAATGGTAGATTTCCAGCTTGTACATAAAAAAGGTGCCAACATCTAATTGCTTGGACTGCCTACTAATCTATTTTCACTCCTATATATAGATATCTTTGTAAAACGTGATTTGAAAATAACGTAATGCCGTGCTTCAGCCAAAACGCTCACAGGACAGACGACATCCGGCAGCACCTCATACATTTAAGGGTATGTGCCCATGAGAAGGAAGGGAGCGATTTGGATGCAGCTCACCGGCGCTATGCCCAAAACACTGCGTTCTACATCACAGTGGATGGGATTTGTAGAAATCCCATGCCCACTTCTATTTAACGCTGTGGGTTTATGAGCCGCAGCATGTCAATTATATGTCGTCTCACCTATAGCCACTCATTAGATGTGGTAAAGCCGGATGGTTCAATAAACACATGCAGATTTACTTGCAAGATTAGAACGCAGTGAAGATACGCTGCATCCGAAAAGCTGCTATTTCATGATCGTGGGAACGTATCTTAATAATGTCGTGCCGATCCATTCACAACTATCAAAAGGTGAGCATTCACAATCTAATTATTAATATAATCACCCTATGCCTTGCTTTGTGTTCCACATACTGATCTACGGTTGCTGACTTTGATTACTACATTGATATCATCCTAAAGCATATTCTAAATAGCCAGACCCTCTAATATGCTTTAATTATAGGGGAAAACGTGACATGAAACCACAGGAGGGACCACATTCCTTTTCAGCTCTTGCATTTTTAATGCTAAACTATCAAAGATATTAGCAACATCTCATCCATAACATTCAATATTTACCTTGTACAATATGATATTGAACTTGAGGTTTTATGTAAAGAATAGGAGGGAAATTATGTAGGAGTGTGTACTTTTACATTAGTTCTGGTTTGTGGCTCCTTGGTAATATATCCAAGGACAAAGATCACTGAGGGAAACTTTAGAATATGATCAACACCTATTTTTTCCACGACTTTTCAACCATCTACCAATGTATTGGGTTTTTTTGTGTCTGAAAATTGTAATTCATATTAAAATCAACAATAAGAAACATTCTTACATTCTAGACAATTCCACTGCAAAATGCTTAGTTCAATCAATAGTGTTTGAATGGTGCCATCTGGCACAATAAGTTTCATACTCACATCCATACTGTGTAACTTGGACTGGGAAATCTGTATTAACTTTAGAAGCAGAAAGCCAAATGTCATTGGATTAAAGGAGATTTTCTCCTGTGGTTGTGTAAAAAAAAAAAAAAAAAAAAAATAATATATATATATATATATATATATATATATATATATATATATATATATATTATATTATACACACACACTGCTTAAAAAAAAAAGTAAAGGGAACACTGAAACAGCACCACGGAACTCCGAGTCAATCACACTTCGGTGATATCAGCCTTTCCAGTTATGGAACAACACTGATTGTGAATCAAATTTTCCTGCTGTTGTGCAAATGGAACAGACAACAGGTAGAAATGATGTGATGAGCAATAAGCAAGACAACCCCTATAAAGGAGTGTTTCTGCTGGGGGTGACCAGAGACCATTTCTAATTTCTCTGCTCTCATCCTTTTTGCTGTTGCTTTGGTCACTTTTGCATTTTGTCATTGCTCTCACCCCTAGAGGTACTGTACAGTAGCATGAGGTAGTGCCTACAACCCACAGACGTTGCTCAGGTAGTGCAGCTCACCCAGGATGGCACATCAATGCGAGCTGTGGCAACAGGGTAGCTGTGTCTGTCAGTGTAGTGTCTAGAGGCTGGAGATGCTACCAGGAGACAGGTCAGTACACCAGGAGACACGGAGGGGGCCGTAGGAGGGCAACAACCCAGCATCAGGGCTGCTACCTCCTCCTTTGTGCAAGGAGGAACAGGAGGAGCACTGCCAGAGCCCTGCAAAATGACCTCCAGCAGACCACTAACATTCATGTGTCTGCTCAAATTGTCAGAAACAGACTCCATGAGGGTGGTATGCGGGCTTGATGGCCACAGCCCAACACTGTGCAGGGTGATTGGAATTTGCCAGAAAACAGCAAGAATGACAGATTTGACATTGGCGACCTGTGCAGTTCATAGATGAGATCAGGCTCACATTGAACACATGTGACAGACATGAAATTCTGGAGACAGCGAGGAGTGTTCTTCCTGCAACATCCTTCAGCATGACCAATTTTGGCAGTGGGTCAGTAATTGTGTGGGGAGGCATTTCTTTGAAGGGCTGCACAGCCTTCCATGTGCTAGCCAGAGGTACCCTGACTGCCATTAGGTACCAGGATGAGATCCTCAGACCCATTGTGATCCCATATGCAGGTGCAATGGGTCCTGGATTCCTTTGATACATGACAATGCTAGACCTCATGTGGCTGAAGTGTGTCAGCACTTCCTGCATAATGAAGGCATTGATGCTATGGACTGGCCTGCCGGTTCCCCAGACCTGAATCCAATCGAGCACATCTGAGAAATCATATCTTGCTCTATCCACTAACACCACAGACTGTCCAGGAGTTGACTTATGCTTTAATCCAGGTCTGGGAGGAGATCCCCTAGGAGAACATCAGCCGCCACATCAGGACTATGCCTAAGCGTTGTTGAGAGGTTATACAGACATGTGGAGGCCACACATACACTACTGAGCATCATTTCCTTGTCTTGAGGCATTTCCACTGAAGTTGGATCAGCCTGTAATTTGATTTTCCACTTTGCGTTTGAGTATTATTCCAAATCCAGACTTCCGTGGGATATTAGTTTTGATTTACAAGGTCATCTTTATCGTTTACTGTTCACAACGCATTTTACTACGAAATGAATAAAGATTTCAACCGGAATATTTTGTTCACTGATATCTAATGTGATATTACCTTTATTCTTTTGAAAAAAAAAAAAAAAATTATTATATATACATATATACACACACACACACACACACACACACACACACTATAGAGCTCAGTTATACATATATACACACTACCATTCAAAAGTTTAGGGTCACTTAGAAAGTTCCTTATTTTTGAAAGGAAAGCAGTTTTTCCCAATGAAGCTAACATTAAATGATTCAGAAATACACTCTATATATTGTTAATGTGGTAAATGCCTATTCTAGCTGCAAACGTCTGGTTTGTAATGCATTATCTTCATAGGTGTATAGAGGCCCATTTCCAACAACCATCACTCCAGTGTTCTTATGGTACTTTGTGTTTGCTAACTGTGTAAGAAGGCTAATGGATGGTTAGAATACCCTTGAAAACCCTTGTTCAAGTATGTTAGCACAGCTGAAAACAGTTTGGCTAATTAAAGAAGCTATAAACCTGACCTTCCTTTGAGCGTGTTGAGAATCTGGAGCATTACATTTGTTGGTTCCATTAAACTTTCAAAATGGCCAGAAAAAAAAAACTTTCATGTGAAACCCGACAGTCTATTCTTGTTCTTAGAAATGAAGGCTATTCCATGTGAGAAATTGCCAAGAAACTGAAGATTTCCTACAACGGTGTGTACTACTCCCTTCAGAGGAGAGCACAAACAGGCTCCAACCAGAGTAGAAAGAGAAGTGGGAGGCCCCGCTGCGCAACTGAGAAACAAGACAAGTACATTAGAGCCTGCAGTTTGAGAAATCGACGCCTCACAGGTCCTCAACTGGCAGCTTCATTAAATAGTACACGCAAAACGCCAGTGTCAACGTCTACAGTGAAGAGGCGACTCCGAAATGCTGGCCTTCAGGGCAGAGTGGCAAAGAAAAAGCCATATCTGAGACTGGTCAAAAAAAAAGGAAAAGATTAATATGGGCAAAAGAACACAGACATTGGACAGAGGAAGATTGGTAAAAAGTGTTATGGACAGACGAATCCAAGTTTGAGGTGTTTGGATCACACAGAAGAACATTTGTGAGACGCAAAACAACTGAAAAAATGCTTGAAGAGGTAATGTGATGGTCTGGGGTTGCTTTGGTGCTGGTAAAGTGGGAGATTTTTTACAAGGTAAAAGAGATTTTGAATAAGGAAGGCTATCAGTCCATTTTGCAACACCATGCCATACCCTGTGGACAGCGCTTGATTGGAGCCAATTTCATCCTACAACCGGACAATGACCCAAAGCACACCTCCAAATTATGCAAGAACTATTTGGGGAAGAAGCAGGCAGCTGGTATTCTATCTGGAATGGGGTGACCAGCGCAGTCACTAGATCTCAACCCCATTGAGCTGTTGTGGGAGCAGCTTGACCGTATAGTATGCAAAAAGTGCCCATCAAGCCAAACCAAATTGTGGGAGGGGCTTCTGGAAGCATGGGATGACATTTCTCCAGATTACCTCAGCAAATTAACTTCTAGAATGCCAAAGATCTACAATGGTGTACCGTAATTGCTGCAAAGGGAGCATTCTTTGACGAAAGCAAAGTTTGAAGGAGAAAATTATTATTTCAAATAAAAAAATGTTTTTGAACCTTGTCAATGTCTGGACTAGATTTTAAATTCATTTGGCAACTCATTTGATTAATAAAAGTGTGAGTTTTCATGGAAAACACAAAATTGTTGAATAAAAAAAAGGAGGAAAAAAAGAAAAAATTAGCTTTTCTTCCGGAAACAATGGCACTTTTGTTAACAGACTGAATGAAACATAAAAAAAAGAAAACTGGGGATAAAAAAAATGATCTGCAGTAATATATTTTTTTCACTTCAAAGTAAACATGACAAGGATTCATTCTGGTAAGTGCCAAAGCATTAGGGGCATCACATAATGCAATAATCTAGGTTTACTGAAATCATGAGAAAAAGATTAAAATGATGGCTTATTTAATGCATGTCTGGCTAACAAGAAAGCATCAATCTACTAGTGGAGTTGATCATTAATCTGCTGCAAAAGGAGAACAATTATTTAATTATATACACATTATTAAAAGTTAAAGAAACATTTTACAAAGGCCTCATTCAAACGTCAGTGATTCTTCTCCTGTATGAAAAGAAAACATCAATTTTCATCAGTGTTTAGTCAGTATATCAATTTTTCTCAAGCTTCCCCCCATTTGACAAACACGAAAAAGGGGCATTAATTGCACACTGATGGCAAATGATTGCTGTTCGATTTTTTTTTCTCACGGACCCATAGACTTACATCAGCAAGTCTAATGAAAATAAAAAATGCGTCTATGTTTTGGTGTGGACTGAAAAATGCACGATCATTTGGAAAGCCTATAATACAAGTATTATTTATGAAAAACATGGTGAGAACTCGGAAATGAAAAAACGGCTGAATGAGCTCTAAGACTGCGCACCCGTGTTGCGTTTTTTTTTTTTTTTATTTTGCAATCTGCAATTGTGGTGAAACCACAACTTTTGTATCCTAAAATTTGAAAATTGTGGCAAATTGCAGCCTTTGGATCCAACTAAAAGTGAAAATGTGGAAGAGGTCACATGCGATTTACCATATGTTCCAACAAAGATCATCCCAGCGGCCCAGGGAACAAAAGCAGCAAGTTCCATTAAAATTTTAGGGTGGATATATAGAAACAGAAAGTGACATACGATACAGACATAAATCACTCGCAGTCATACTAAATACAGACACGTTTAAAAAAAAAAAAAAAAAAATCTAGACGACATTCTCACTACATGGATTACGTCTGATTGATTTTAACCGAATACATCAAAATGGCTGCTCATCTGCTTCTATAAAAACCTATCGTTCAAATACAAGTGGTCCAGGAGCGAAATCCAGGTACACTGGAATAACGATGCTAATAAAACAAATCTTGGCGCCATCACTTTATAATTATATGCATCACTTTTAAGAATGGCTAAGTCTATACAGCTCCAGACAGGTTTCAACTAAAGTGATCATTAATTTGGTTTTCTTTAGTAATGCCTGTATATAAATGAAAAACATGATATTTACTTACATTTCATTCATAATCTTTATCTTTACCAATGAAGACTAAAATCTGCAGCTTTGTCAAAGGGGACCCATTACAAGGTTTTCCCAGTATAATGTATGGCCAGCACTTTTAAGTCCTCATTTAGAGCTTTCTATTATGCTGTATATAAGTCCAAAAGCCCCTATACTAGACACAAAAAATAACTTTTATTATACTCACAAACCATGCTGTTATTTTTATAAACAGAAAGCCATAGCCTCATGTCAGAGATACACAATGGGAATTATTTCTGATGTACAGTATGTCTCCAACAAAAGGACCAGATTTAATATGCTCAGAGCCTAAAGGCCCCCAAACAGACTGGTGTCAAATGAACCGGCTGATATGTACATGTTCGGCTGATGGTCTAATGTATTGGAGAGCACAGGCCGACTGATGATTGGGAGAGATATTGATCACGCATCTCTGATTTTGGAATGACGATCGCATTGTTCTCCTGGAAATAAGCCACAGGCCAAGGTATCATTTGGCGGCTTTTTCATGTGGAACACAGCAACGCTCGGATGTGTGAGTGCACCTGTGTATGGGAGTGTTTGACAAGATGGCTGTCGGCCAATTACCATATACAGTGGGGCAAAAAAGTATTTAGTCAGTCAGCAATAGTGCAAGTTCCACCACTTAAAAAGATGAGAGGCGTCTGTAATTTACATCATAGGTAGACCTCAACTATGGGAGACAAACTGAGAAAAAAAAATCCAGAAAATCACATTGTCTGTTTTTTTTTCATTTTATTTGCATATTATGGTGGAAAATAAGTATTTGGTCAGAAACACGCAATCAAGATTTCTGGCTCTCACAGACCTGTAACTTCTTCTTTAAGAGTCTCCTCTTTCCTCCACTCATTACCTGTAGTAATGGCACCTGTTTAAACTTGTTATCAGTATAAAAAGACACCTGTGCACACCCTCAAACAGTCTGACTCCAAACTCCACTATGGTGAAGACCAAAGAGCTGTCAAAGGACACCAGAAACAAAATTGTAGCCCTGCACCAGGCTGGGAAGACTGAATCTGCAATAGCCAACCAGCTTGGAGTGAAGAAATCAACTGTGGGACCAATAATTAGAAAATGGAAGACATACAAGACCACTGATAATCTCCCTCGATCTGGTGCTCCACGCAAAATCCCACCCCGTGGGGTCAGAATGATCACAAGAACGGTGAGCAAAAATCCCAGAACCACGCGGGGGGACCTAGTGAATGAACTGCAGAGAGCTGGGACCAATGTAACAAGGCCTACCATAAGTAACACACTACGCCACCATGGACTCAGATCCTGCAGTGCCAGACGTGTCCCACTGCTTAAGCCTGTACATGTCCGGGCCCGTCTGAAGTTTGCTAGAGAGCATTTGGATGATCCAGAGGAGTTTTGGGAGAATGTCCTATGGTCTGATGAAACCAAACTGGAACTGTTTGGTAGAAACACAACTTGTCGTGTTTGGAGGAAAAAGAATACTGAGTTGCATCCATCAAACACCATACCTACTGTAAAGCATGGTGTTGGAAACATCATGCTTTGGGGCTATTTCTCTGCAAGGGGGCCAGGACGACTGATCCGGGTACATGAAAGAATGAATGGGGCCATGTATCGTGAGATTTTGAGTGCAAACCTCCTTCCATCAGCAAGGGCATTGAAGATGAAACGTGGCTGGGTCTTTCAACATGACAATGATCCAAAGCACACCGCCAGGGCAACGAAGGAGTGGCTTCGTAAGAAGCATTTCAAGGTCCTGGAGTGGCCTAGCCAGTCTCCAGATCTCAACCCTATAGAAAACCTTTGGAGAGAGTTGAAAGTCCGTGTTGCCAAGCGAAAAGCCAAAAACATCACTGCTCTAGAGGAGATCTGCATGGAGGAATGGGCCAACATACTAACAACAGTGTGTGGCAACCTTGTGAAGACTTACAGAAAACGTTTGACCTCTGTCATTGCCAACAAAGGATATATCACAAAGTATTGAGATGAAATTTTGTTTCTGACCAAATACTTATTTTCCACCATAATATGCAAATAAAATGAAAAAAAAACAGACAATGTGATTTTCTGGATTTTTTTTTCTCAGTTTGTCTCCCATAGTTGAGGTCTACCTATGATGTAAATTACAGACGCCTCTCATCTTTTTAAGTGGAGGAACTTGCACTATTGCTGACTGACTAAATACTTTTTTGCCCCACTGTACACTCATGTATAAAACGAGATTTTCAGCCCATTTTTTGGGGCTGAAAGTCCCCCTCACGGCTTATATATGAGTCATATACCTGGGGGGTCGGCGGGGGAGGGGGAGCAGGGGTGTCATAGATCATACTTAGCCCCCTGGAGCGGTCTCTGCAATCCCCCCCCGCTTCTCTCCACGGTCTCCCTTCCTGCCTTCAGCGGTCACGTGGTACCGTTCATTAGACTCATGAATATGCGCATATTCATGAGTGTAATGAGTGGTATCACGTGACCGCTGAAGGCAGGAAGGGAGACCGTGGAGAGCGGGGGGGGGGGGCAAGTGTAGTGATAGTCACCCGTCCCGGGTCCATCGATGCTCACCGCTGTTTTGCTGCATCCTGTGTTAGTGACATTTAGCCAGCAGGGGGCGCGGTGACGTGGTTAGTGCCCGCTGCGCCCTCTGCTGGCTGAACAGTTACGGACACAGGAAACGCAGACAGCGGTGAGCATCGATGGACCCCGAACAGGTGAATATCTCAGGTGCTGGGTCCTGAGCAGGAGAGGTGAGTATGGCATTTTTTTTTGCAGCAGCAGCATATAGGGGCATAATATATGGAGTATCTTATGGGGGCAGCATATGTGGGCATAATATATGGAGCATCTTATGGGGGCAGCATATGGGGGCATAATCTATGGAGCAGCATATGTGGGCATATTCTATGGGGCAGCATATGGGGTATAATATATGGAGGATCTTATGGGGGCAGCATATAGGGGCATAATCTATGGAGCAGCATATGTGGGCATATTCTATGGGGCAGCATATGGGGCATATTCTATGGGGCAGCCTATGGGGGCATATTCTATGGAGCAGCATATAGGGCCATTTTCTATGGGGCAGCATATGGGGGCATAGTCTATGGAGCAGCATATGGGAGCATATTCTATGAGGCAGCATATGGGGGCATATTCTATGGGGCAGCATATGGGGGCATATTCTATGGGGCAGCATATGGGGGCATATTCTATGGAGCAGCATATGGGGGCATATTCTATGGAGCAGCATATGGGGGCATATTCTATGGAGCAGCATATGGGGGCATATTCTATGGAGCAGCATATGGGGGCATATTCTATGGAGCAGCATATGGGGGCATAATCTATGGAGCATCATAAGGGGCATAATCTATGGAGCAGCATATGGGGGCATAATCTATGGAGCAGCATAAGTGGCATAATCTATGTTGCATTTTATGGGGGGCATAATCTGTGGAGCATCTTAAGGGGCATAATCTATGGAGCATGTTATGGGGCCATAACCTTTATGGAGCAGTATATGGAGCATATTCTATGGAGCATCTTATGGGGCCATTATTAACCTTTGTGCAGCATTATATGGGGTGCATTTTGCATGGAGCATCTTATGGGGCCCATCATGAACTGTATGGAGCATTATATGGGGCTTCTGATTCAATATGGATATTCAAAAACATTTAACCTACTGATGTCTCAATTAATTTTACTTTTATTGGTATCTATTTTTATTTTTGAAATTTACCAGTAGCTGCTGCATTTTCCACCCTAGATTATACGCGAGTCAATAAGTTTTCCCAGTTTTTTTGTGGCAAAATTAGGGGGGGGGGGGGGGTCGGCTTATGCACGGGTCGGCGTATACACGGTAATTAGTGAAAGCTTAATTCGGCGACTGTCATCTAATGCGTATGGCCACGTTTAGTGACTAATTTTACTGTATGTAAACCATTCGTGTGCAATTTCTTTATAAAGAATTGAAACTCCCAAAATGTTTTACAATAGAATATTCGATTAAATGGTTATCCTTTTTGGACAATGCTTTTTTTTTCTTTAAAAGATGTCCTTGTAGCACACACAGATAACGCTTGAAGGACTTTATAGATGCTTTGTGCATGGGCAAATTTTAGAAGGGGTTATCAGAAATTACTTTTAATTTTATGCGCGGTGCTTCAGAGGGGCCAATCATTTAAATCCACCGTAACACTGATGGGTGTGTGTTGTGAACTCATTTTCTGGTTTGCCTCTGGTTTCTGGTGAGGGAGCTGGTTGTGCTGACAGAGGAGTTGTGAGTTCTCTTTCCGGGCTCCCTCTTGTGGTGATCTAATTAACAGAGACCTGCCACCTGATAATGAGGAAAGGAGTGGACATCTGGAGTCTCAGACTGGATTTAAGACAGCCGACTCTCTATTCCCATGCTGGTGATTTTTTCCTACCTTCTGAGGTCTGTTTCCAGTTCAGTTCCTGACTTCTCAAGCTAAGTTGTCTTTGCTAATGTTCACATTTGATTTGGTTTGGTCTATTCAGTTTTTTCTGTGGTCAGCCAGGCCCAGCTGGGGCCGTGCTGAATTTCCACTCTTATGTCACTGTATGTGCCAGTTTGCTTTTTGTCCCTTATTAGATTGGCCTCTTTTTGCTCTGTTCTCAGAATATGCCAGAGTGCTGATATAGTGGGAGAAGTATAGTGACTTCAGGGTATTTTTTGCTATCAGAAGTGTTGGACATTTTTGCAGGGTTTTTTGGCGTGATTGCAGACAGTATCTTTCCTTTCCTGTCCTTTTTAGCTAGTGTGGGCCCCATCTTTTGCTCAGCCTATTTTCCTACCTGTGTTCGTGTTTTCATCTTGTCTCACCGTCAATACATGTGTGGGGGCTGTCTATTCCTTTGGGGTCTGCTCTGGGGCAGTTTTAGATTTTCCCTTTTCTTGCTTTAGGCTTATTTAGTCCTCCGGCTGTGACAAGGTGTCTAGAATCATCGTAGGTATGCTCCACGTCTGCTGTTAATTGTGTGGTTAGGATCAGGGGTCTGCAATCCACGTAGTTACCAACCTCTCTGGTTTTCTGTGACTTGGCTTGGTCTTGTTTTCCTCCTCGGTGACCCATTCATAACAGGTGTGCATCCATTGTGCCACGGGCTCAGTTTACTTGGAGGGGCATAACTCAGTATCTACTGGGTATTCCCTAAAACTTTGATGGTGTGGTTAGGATGGGCCACTGGTAGACACCAGGTACCACTCTAGGGCAGTTCCCAGGACTGCAGCATCTGACCAGAGGGTCATGGCGTACAGGTGGGCGAGACTGAAGAATAGCCGTGGTCAGGATTGGAGAGAACAGAGGAGAAGACAAGCCAGATCTGTAATGAGAGGGACAAATAACAAAACACCTTTGACTAGGAACTAGATGCTAACAGTAAACTGAAGCATAAGCTTAGGCAAGGTGTGGAGGGCGGCGCTGCATGATATAGCACCTGCTGGCTGGTGATTGGATGGGGAATCCAAACCCTGCAGAACACAGCAGGGTTAACTTCCTGCAGGATCTGGCCGTGTCCCCCTATAGCCAAGTGGAGACATCAGGGATAAGCAGCGGAGTTGGAAGTGCTGCATTAGCTAAGCACGGTGGCAAAACATGAGGGTAAGCACAGGAGCAAACGCAGTGAATAGCATGGTGGTGGGAACGCATGCAAGTTACTGCTGTGACTCCACCTGCTTGGTTTCCATTTACCTCCACCCTTCTCTGGCTCTATGAAGCTATTGCTGACAATTAACAAAGAGGGGGGGGTGGAGATTGAGTGAAAACAAGGGAGTGTGAAACTGTATAATGATTGGCCTCACCATGAAGCATCGAGCGGCGGGACTTAATTTAAACAATCATTCTGTGCTGACAGAGTTCTTTTAAAGTGAACCTGTCAGCTAGATTGTGCTCAGTAAACAACAGACACTGTCAGGTTGGCATCATTATACTGATTAAAATGATACCTTGGTTGATGAAGTCCGTCTTGTGGTTGTTGTTTAATTCATATTTGCAGTTTTCAGTTAATGAGATTCTCGTGCTTTGGGGCAGCCTGTGTAGGGGCTTTATGTGGTGCTCTTCTTACATATTCATCTGTATGGGAATATGACAGGTCACTTGTCAGAATAATGTGAAAAATGAGGATGAATGAACTCATGGAGATCAACATCCAACACTGCGGAGACAACCTTAACATGTTTCTCAACGCAGTGATTCTAGAGCAATGCCCCTATCCCTTGTCAGAATAATGGTGCCAAGCTGACAGTGTCTGTAGGTTACTCAGCACAATCCTGCTGATAGGTTCACTTTAAAGAAGAATCACAAAGCAGAGGTCTTCATCAAAGGTATTAATTTAATCTGTTTTACAGCACCGTTAGGGTAGGTGCACACGGTCAGTAAACGACGCGGGTTGAACGCTGCGTTCTTGTGCAGTGTCCAACCCGCAGCGTCCAGATGTTACAAGACATTGGATTGGATTTCAAGAAATCTCATGCCCACTATGCGTGCGCGGACGCCCGCGTTCACCCGAGGAGACTGACATGGAAATAGTCTTTCCAGACCGCAGCATGTCTAATTATCTTAAGGAGACTCATGTCTCTGCAAGATACCGTAAATTTCATAATGTGTTGGACCCGGTGATTCCACATGGTTCGGTGAACACATGCGGATTCGCTTGCGTTCAAAAGCCGGCAGCGCTGCCGATTCTTGAACGTGTGCACATACCCTTACAGCCATATCTTTATTTTATATGTCAAAGTTGTGCTGACAGGCTCTCTTTAATGAATCAGGTTGAAAACTTCTGGCTCTTCAAGTACCTAGAAAGAAAACTTTTTCTACATTTTCAGACTGTGCCTACTGGAACACACAAGACAAGACCTTTATGCATTCCGTGTGCCAAAAATGCAGAGATTTGGCTAATATATGGATATCTAAGTGAATGTTTTATTCAATGGCAGCTTTTTTTTCCACGTGAAAAGTGATAACTGAAAGTCAAACAGAAATATGCTTATTCTTCCCTGTGGATGACCATTTTGTAGCATTAAGATAGTGGTATTTCCCACCTTTCATGCTCTGGTTTCTTTGCCCTCGGTTATCTTTATGATTATCAAAATGTCACAACAAATAAAGTGTATGCAAACACTTCCTCATATTCCCTAACGCTCTGTATACACAGCATGCAAAGCAAAGTCATTTTCATCTTCTCTTGCCTGGTAACCAGCAGCTTAAACCAACTTTACAATGTGCTGACCTTACCAGCAAACCGGTTAACTCTTTAACTCCTGAATCATTTTAAAAAGGACCAAGCAACAATATTCCTTTTAATCGATCACTACAGATAATTTGCCCAATTATTTACTAATATTATTACTATTATGTGATAATAAAAAAGCTAAAAATTTAGAGACAAACATTTTCTTTACCAGATTTAGACAAGTATTATTATACGCTTTATTTTTCCATATACATGGATGGTAATTACTGTTTATGTCTCTCTCTTTCAATAGTACATGCTATCTGCATTCTGATAAACTGGAAGTTGAGTAAGATTATTTTACATGGCCTTTTTTCCTTCAGAAATAGCTTGTTGTCCATACTACCATTTGTAATAACCATACCAAAAGTATACATTCTAGATCAAAAACAGTGTTTAAAAAGCTTTTCCATGATTCTAAATAGTTGATTAAAATGGCTGTTCAGTGTCCATATTTCATCCTAGGAGTACAAGAAGGCAAGTTTCATGGGTATGTGTATAAGCATTTTTTAGAAAAAAAAAAAAAAAGTCCTATTCTATAGAATCAGGTTTTGGCACAAATAAAAAAAAAAAAAAAAAAGCAGCAAAATCTGACCCCTGCATTTTTGGTGCGTTTTTTTTCACCACACATTTAATCAAATGGGTTAAAAACGTCAAAAAAAACACTGAAAAGAAGCGACATGCTCCATTGTGCAAAAAAAACTTAAAAAGCACAAAATCCTGACAACAAAAAAAACAAACTATGTGTCTGCATGAGATTTCTGAAATCTCGGAGTTTGTTGGTACTTAAATGCAGCTGAAAATTTGCATTTTAAAAAAGCTGCAAAAACGCATAGTGTGAAGTTAGCCTAAGGCCACATTCACACGTTCAGTATTTGGTCAGTATTTTACATCAGTATTTGTAAGCCAAAACCAGGAGAGGAGCAATCAGAGGAAAAGAAACCCGTCACCACTTCTGGATTTATCACCCACTCCTGGTTTTGGCTTACAGATACTGACGTAATATATACTGACTTGTTAAAAAAGTCAATAAAAAAAAGTTGCAAATTTCGAAAACGCACCACAAATCAGTTTACACGGCATAAAAAATCTGAAGCAAGAAAAAGAAAGACTCAAAAGACTGAACAGATGAGCAGATAAGTCGTTTCACAATAGAAATGAATGTGAAGAGTCTTACAAACATTATTAAGGCGTTTTTGAATCAGACCCACTCAAAAAATGTTTGGCCACCTAACATGGTCTTCATTACGGTCATGACAATAAAGAGCTAGGTGGGTTTGTCATTGTGATTGTAGAAGTGGCATGGACAAAATGGTTACTGATTAATTAAGTAGCAATACAGCAACTAGATAAGGTCAAAACTGCTTTTTCTGTCACCCTTGGACCCTATAGAGACACTATTAGGACGTTCAGTCAAAATGACTACCTAAGCCTTATATCCCCATCATTGGTATTGTGGCCTCTTTCATCCTGTGATGTGAACATAACTACTTTGGTCAGCCCATATCATAGGACACGCATGCGTAACTCCAGCAGCTCTAGAGCATGTTGACCACAAAGAAGAGAACCTCCGGTTCCTAACTTCCAAGACTAGAATCATTTCAATAAAGCATAATTTATGCTTTATTGAAATGCTCGGTGTGTTATCAGAGTATCTGGGCGTGCTCAATTAATATGTTCGAGTACCCGCGGCTGCATGTTTCGCAGCTGTTAGACAACCGCAACACATGTGAGGATTGTCCGTTTGTTAGGCAATGTGTTGAGGCTGTGTAACAGCAGCAAATCATGCAGCCGCGAAGACTCAAACACACCAACCGCGCACGGCCAAGATACTCCGATAACACCCGAGCACGCTTGAATAAGACGATATCTAAGCACACTCGCTCATCACTATTTTATTTCTTAGAACCAAATTCCAAACCTCAAAAAGTGACACCATTTTTTTTTTTTTTTAAACGTTATAACCAATGTGAACACAAATATTCAAGAACAGATGTATGGATCATCCATTTCTTCCAAGTCATCTGGTTACAAGTTAGAGAAATGTAAAAATAACATAAGAATTCAAAGAACTGTTAATACACGCTGAGAGGGCTATCAAATAGAGGATCTGGTTTCTTCAAGTACAAATGAGGAACAGAATCTTCCTAGTAAAGAGGATCATTTGAGGTTTTCAGAGAGGTATGAAGTAGCTTTATACACATTTATCAACAACCATTTTTAGCAGATGAGGATTTAGAGGTGTTTGGGGCTACATCTCTGACCTCCGCAAAAGACAAATGGAACACATCTGATCACCTCCCCAGAAGAAAAACTCAGCCGTTCCGATAGGTATTTTCAACTGTGAGCACCAATGGGTACAGTGATGATAATGTCTATAAAACGCTGTGGAAATTAATGGTGCTATATAAATAAAATCAATAAATAAGCATACATAAAGACCTATGTACTACTGATGAAGAAAAAGGATTTTCCGGCACTTCCATCCACTTCATGTTTCCCATAGCGAAGGGTGTAGTGTACACCATAAACATATAAGGTTTTGTGCTCATGATAGATCTCTTGGTTTTTAAATACATTTCTAATACAAATATTAATTCTATGGATGGAAGCAGGACTGTGGAGTTGGTAAGCCAAACCTCTGCCCCCTCTATTTCCCTGTCTCCGACCCCACAGCACTGTGTCACTACTGAGCATGTGCATAAAGTGCAGCACAGATTCATCTCAGCTAAAAGTGGAGATCCTAAGTTCAGGAACACAACAGCCACGTATAGGACATTTCATAACTTTCCCAAATTCTTAAGAAAACATTTACAGCACATCCTACATTGTACTACTTTAGGAGTCAGAGTCGGTCCATTTCATACCAACTCAACCAAAATGGACACAAACTGACTCCACAGCCCTGGGTGGAAGTGCCGAAAAATCCTTTTTCTTCGTCGGTTCTACAACAGCTGAACTTCACCACCGGGAATTGGCACCCATTCACCAACTTTCCAGTGTATCCCGAACAGTATTGGCTTGGCGAGCTTCTTTATCTCGTTTTTTTTCTACAAACTATTTACTATGTTGAACATAGCTATGAATACTCCCCAGTTTAATTATTCAAAGGTATTGTCATATTTTGATATGCAGAACCCATAGAAAGATGATCATCACAACTCAAACACACCTAAACTATTCCTACAGCTTCTGAAGAGGCAAAGTTTATTTAGCCTGTAGGTATAGACATGTTTAAAGTACCCTTCGCACTAGTCAACTATATTACTGGGATTTCTAGAAGGATTGGATGATGAGCACAAACAAGACAATAGCAGCTATTTTAAACATGTCAATTAATATTAGGATATGGCAACCGTACAAATGGTTACACTAACCTTGCCAAGTTGTATCTACGTTACTCTATTGAGAAACAGACCAAAGAGGCCTATTTACCGGTCTTTTTTTTTTTAAAAAAAGACCGGTAAATAGGCCTCTTTGGTCTGTTAAAGCTTTTCTACAGAATACAGCTTGAAGATGAAAATAAATATGGTAAGTGTACATTTCAAAGGCCTTTAGAAATGCCATAGATGCCAGTTGCACTTAGTGATTTTTTCTTATTAATTTACTTTAAAATGGAGAGACTAAGCCTTTTGGTAACTGAACAAAATGTGAAGTAATGTCCTTATTCAGTATATGTCATTTGAGATCCATCCAACACTATCTGGCCATGTGTTTGTACCAGAACCGAGGATAGATTGAATGGGTGCAAGGATGTTGGATGCAAGGCAACAAAGAGGGATGTTGTAGAAGTGTAGGCAGATGATGATGGTATGCGGTACTAGAGAATATAACGGTTATCGTTTTCTCTAATCTATGACAGCAATGCGAGGATATGTCTCACTGAAATACTTCGGATAGGACAACCACATTAAAAACAGATGCTGTATCAGGACAAGAGGTACAGCAAAGAGGACACCTTCTCCTTAGAGCACATTCAGTGCCATCGAAACTGGAGAGATGCAGGATTCATCTTTAGGTAATAATTTTTGCACTTTCTGCTTTTACTCCTCCGAGGCATCTAGTAATCTAGTCAGAATTACAAACATTGTCTTTCATTAAAGGGAATCTGACACCTATTTTTTGGGCTATGAGATGCGGCCACCGCCATCAGGGGCTTATCTATAGCATTCTGTATTGCTGTAGATAAGCCCCGATGTAACCTGAAAGAGAAGAAAAACGAGTTATATTACACTCACCCAGGGGCGGTGCGGGTCCAGAGGGTGTCGCGGTCCGGTCCGGCACCTCCCATCTTGTAGCGATGACGTCCTCTTCTTTGCTTCCCGACACAGACGCACTGCTCTGCCCTGTTGAGGGCAGAGCAGAGTACTGCAGTGCGCAGGCGCTGGACCTCTTCCGGCGCCTGTGCACTGCAGTACTCTGCTCTGCCCTTAACAGGGGAGAGCAGTGCGCCTGCGCCGGTAAGCAAAGAAGAGGACGTCATCGTTAGAAGATGGGAGGTGCAGGACCGGACCGCGACACCCTCTGGACCCGCACCGCCCCTGGGTGAGTGTAATATAACTCGTTTTTCTTCTCTTTCAGGTTACATCGGGGGCTTATCTACAGCAATACAGAATGCTATAGATAAGCCCCTGATGGCAGTGGCCGCATCTCATAGCCCAAAAAATGTGACAGATTCGCTTTACAGGGAATCTGCCAGCAGGTTTTTGCTACCTCTTCTGAGAGCAGCCTAATGTAGGCAAAGAGAAGCTTAAACCAACAATGTATCACTTAGATTACTGGGTGCAGCAGCTCTCACACAATCAGAATTCTTAGATGTAGCAGAAGAGCTGAGCAAGCTGCCCCCGCCCACACTACAGCTAACCCCGCCCACGCCAGTCTCTCCATGTCCAAAGTCCATAGACAGTGCTTAGTTGCGGGACTAACGTTAATCTCTTAGTGATAAATCCTTCACAGTTAGTAAACAACAGCACAGCATTTGACAAGTGATACATTCCTGAATTCTGTGTTTCAGCCTCTATTTCCTGCTGCCTTCAGACTACATAGCAAAAACCTGCTGACAGATTCCCTTTAAGAATAGATAATGGCCACTGGTACCGTTGTATCTTTTAATATTATACATGCATTGCATAAAAACAAATATTTCTGTAATTTTTTTTGCTATTTCTGCAGTTTTCATCTATTACAATATATTGTAAACTGTCTGATACAGTGTCAATGTAGAGAACCACCTAGCCTAGCTCAATACAATTTAATTGATTCTCCTGTGCTGGTACTGGAAGCATGACCGCAAATATGCGATTTGCATACATTCGATCACATAAAGACTAGACATGCGCGGCCTAGCTCAATGAAAATGTAGCGTGATGTTGGACATGTCTTGTCGGATTGTGGCCGGAACTATGCAAATTGCATACTTGTGGTCGCACAATCACCCGCTCCCAATGCCGGAGAATTCACAAGTCTGCTGTCACATAGAGTAACTGCAGACTTGTAGCCTAAGCCCAGACAACCGCTTTAGTACTACTGCTTTGACTGGAGGGGATGAGGCAGAGCCAACAAGAATATCAGCAGTCTGGATCATGACTGAACAGCACGGAATAATTTGCAATGTATTATATGTCAAACACAGAATCAAAATGGTTAAAGATGTTTACTTAAAATCAATTATAGGATTTTTTTCAAATAATAAATGTATTTGCCTTTAACGTTAATGTGCAGGACAGATTTGTTATTAGGCATCAACAGGAACAATGGGGATTGATCTTTCTTATCTCATTTGCTCTCCTAGCAGTTCACACTTGCTCTCCTAGCAGTTCACATAATAATTGGAGTAGAAATCCAGAGTTGTCAGTTTTTCAGCACAAGGAGGGAACCTAAAGGCCCCATTACACGCATCAATGTCCCAGCGATCCCACCAACGATCCGGCGTGGATTTGATCGCTGGGACATAGTTAGACAGACCCACCAGCGATCAGGACCAGCGAGCAAGCTGGTATCCAAGGTAAACAGTGGGTAACTAAGAGCAGCGCGGCTCTTAGATACCCGATGTTTACATTGGAAACCAGCTCCCAGCGTCGCTGATCATTGGTCTCTCGCTGTCACATGCAGTGATGCGCGCTGGCCAGCGGGAGACCAACGATCAAGAAACGGCCCAGGACGTTCGAGCGCGATCAGTGATACCCGGCAGGGGGGCCGGTCGCTGATACATGTCACACACAGCGATTTCGCTGGCGAGATCGCTGTGGCGTCACAAAATCAGCGATATCGCTGGCGATCTCGCTGTGTGTGACAGGGTCTTAAGTCAGTGGGTGCTAAAAAGAAAACGAACGCTCACCAAAAAGAATAGAAGCATCCTGGAGAAGACAACATTGCTCCATTCTAGAATGCCCAGCTAAAGCCCTCAGCCTCCTACTAGAAGGTTATATGAAAACTATAGCTACTAGTACAATTACAATGCAACACTTAATTGGATTTTACAGGGATTTCTTAAAGAAGCACTCTAGGAATTCTCCAGGAATGTTTTGCTTATATAGTGCAACATTGGCCAATATTATTATACAGGTTTTTTGTGTATGTCTTGTGTTACCTGTTTTAGGTCCATGTCTGGATTAGTTGATGTCTTGATTCCTTCCTTTTTTCCTTTCTTTCTGAGAGCCGGGCTTTTTTTTTTTAAACTCTGACATAGCCCTATAAGGGCTTGTGTTTTTGTGGAACAAGCTGTAGCTTTGAATGACAACCATTGATTTTAACATTTAATGTGATGGAAACCAGGAAAAAAATCCAAATGCAGCATAATGGCAGAAAAATGCTGAAGTTCTGCAATTGGGTTTTGTTTTTACTACATTCATTGTGGTATAAAAATGACCAAGCAATTTGATTCTCCAAGTCCGTCTAATTATAACAGTTTTTTATGAGAGTAGTGGGGGGGGGGGGATTTCTACATCAATGGAGCTGTTTAAAATATGTGCACATGTTAAATATATGCTGAACTATGTGGTTCCCAAAGATATGGGCCTTTTTATTTAGTGCTAACTTTTATGATCCTTACTAAGGGGATGTGGCTTAGAGGGTAATTATGTAGAGCAGCTTAAAGACACACCCAAGAGGATCCTGTGAGCCACGGCCCTCAGATAAGCACTATTTAAAATGCCTATACCTCTGGATCCTTATGGTGGATTAAAAAAAAACAAAACACACGGAATACTCAGGGTGGCAGTGGGAATAAAATAAGTCCCAAAAACTGTGTCCGGTCGACCAGTTGTTGTGGTTAATTTAAATTATTCATGTTGAATATATATATATATATATATACACACACTGTATGTAGCCATTTATATGGACACACCTGAATAAAATGGGAGTGGTTGGTGATATCAACTTCCTATTTGTGGCACATTAGTATATGGGAGGGGGGAAACTTTTCAAGATGGGTGGTGACCGTGGTGGCCATTTTGAAGTCGGCCATTTTAGTGTGCTTGGTTTTAACGTAACTTTATTCGTTCATTAGTTATTTACAAGTTTATGACCACTTATAAAATGTGTTCAAAGTGCTGCCCATTGTGTTGGATTGTCAATGCAACCCTCTTCTCCCACTCTTGACACACTGATAGCAACACCACAGAATAAATGCTAGTGTAAGGGGGGGTCAGATTCCTTGTAGGAATGCACGGACCTGACACCCATAATGTGGTGGTGCACCATCTTGCTGGAAAAACTCAGGGAACGTGCCAACTTTATTCTCATTTGCACAAGGAAAGACTAGAAGCAATGGGATGAAACTGAATGGGAAGAGACACAGATTAGATATTAGAAAAAACTTTTTGACAGTTAGAGTGATCAATGAGTGGAACAGGCTGCCACGAGAAGTGGTGAGTTCTCCTTCAATGGAAGTCTTCAAACAGAGGCTGGACAGACATCTGACTGGGATGATTTAGCGAATCCTGCTTTGAGCAGGGGGTTGGACCAGATGGCCCAGGAGGTCCCTTCCAACTCTACGATTCTATGATTCTATGATTCAGTGCATAAAGAGGGCAATACATCATCATGTAGCAATTTCAGATATCCAGTGGCATTGAGGTCTCCATTGATGAAGAATGGCCCCACTATCTTTGTACCCCATATACCACACCATACCATCAATTATGGGTGTCAGGTCCGAGCATTCCTACATGAACAGTTTCCTGGAAAGTGGATTTGTCATCGTGGGCCAGTTGAATGGCCACCAAGGTCTCCCGATCTGACCCCCTTACACTTCTATCTTTGGGGTCATTTGAAGGCAATTGTCTATGCTGTGAAGATACGAGATGTGCAGCATCTGAAACAACGGATACTGGAAGCCTGTGCTAGCATTTCTTCCCCCCCCCCATATACTAATGTGCCACAAAGTAGGAAGTTGATATCACCAACCATTCCCATTTTATTTAGGTGTATCCATATAAATGGCCCACCCTGTATATATACTGCTCAAAAAAATACATTGTATTGTTTAGTGTTCTCTTTATTTTTTTGAGCACTATATATATATATATATATATATATATATATATATATATATATATATATATTTTTAGTGCTTTTTTAATAGCCCTGGCTATTAAAAAAGCACTTTATTGAAAACTAACATAGTGTGCTGATTTCTTTTTTGATGGACTATCCGGAGGTTTGGTATGTACCTGGAGGGCCTGCACCCAAATCCTTTTTCTCTTTTGTGCTGTCTTTTCATTTTTTTTTCTCTATATATATATAATATATATATACACACACATACATACACACACGCTCATCTATTGGCTCTTTATCTTCCTTCTCCTACTGATTTCAGGGGACATCTCCCCCAACCCTGGTCCACCATCCCCCAACCTCGACCCCTACCCTACCTCATATCGAAACCACAATAATCTGATTAACATTACTTGCACTCCCTCATCTCAATCTTTTAATTGTGCCCTCTGGAATCCACGGTCTGCTTGTAACAAGCTTCCTTTCCTACACAACTACTTTCTGAACAACTCTCTTAATCTGTTGGACCTCACTGAAACCTGGATTCAGGATTCTGACACTGTCTCTCCTGCTGCCATTTCCTACGGTGGCTTACAATTCTCTCACTCCCCGAGACCCACAAACAGACCTGGTGGTGGAGTTGGCATACTCCTGTCCCCACAATGCACTTTCCAGGTCATCCCCCCAGTCCCATCACTCTTATTCCCTTCTTTTGAGGTCCACACCATCAGGCTCTTCCGTCCCCTCTCCCTCAGGGTAGCGGTCATATACCGGCCCCCAGGCTCACCCATCCTCTTCCTTGACCACTTTTCAGCCTGGCTGCCACACTTCATGTCCTCAGAACTACCAACCCTCATCCTGGGAGACTTCAACATCCCCATTAACAGCCCTAATTCCACATCTGCATCCCAGCTTCTATCACTAACCACCTCTCTAGGCCTTTCACAGCTTTCAACCTCTGAGACACATAAGGACGGTAACACCCTTGATCTGGTCTTCTGCCGGCTCTGTTCAATCTCCCACCTAAACAACTCACCGCTTCCACTCTCTGACCACAACATTCTCTCCTTCACACTCACAAATCCTCGCCCACCCCAGCTCATTCCTACCTACCACACAGTCAGAAATCTACAAGCTATTAACCCTCAGACACTTTCAGATTCCCTACACTCATCTCTGTCCCCAATCTCCTCTCTTTCCTGTCCTAATCTGGCTGTTCATCACTACAATGACACTCTTAGAAGCACCCTTGACCAAGTAGCTCCCCTCACCCTCAGAACCTCCAAACACAGAGTAAAAGAGCCCTGCTCACATCGCAAACTCAACTTCTCCAGCGATGCTCCAGGAGTGCTGAACGCCTATGGAGAAAAACCCGCACACCAGAAGACTTCATCCACTTCAAATTTATGTTAAGAACCTATAACGCTGCCCTTCACCTTGCCAAACAGACCTACTTCACCACCCTGATCTCCTCACTAGCCAACAACCCCAAGAAACTTTTTGACACTTTTCACTCCCTCCTCAGGCCAAAAGCACAAGCTCCTATCACAGACATTTGTGCTGATGACCTGGCCTCCCACTTTACAGAAAAAATAGATAATATCCGTCAAGAAATCTGCTCCCAACCACCAAGTGCTGTGACTCCCATCCCTTCCTACATCTCCCCTGGCTCACTCTCCACATTTGATCCCATAACAGAAGAAGAAGTCTCCAGACTCCTCTCTTCTTCTCGTCCGACTACATGCACTACCGACCCCATTCCCTCACATCTCCTCCAGTCTCTCTCTCCAGTCGTCACAACCCACCTAACTACAATCTTTAATCTCTCCCTCTCCTCGGGCATTTTCCCATCCTCCTTCAAACACGCCATCGTTACTCCACTACTAAAGAAACCTGCTCTCGACCCATCCTGCACAAACAACTACAGACCAGTCTCCAATCTCCCCTTCATCTCTAAACTTTTGGAACGCCTAGTTTACTCCCGCCTTACCCGTTACCTCTCCATTCACTCCCTTCTAGACCCTTCACAGTCCGCCTTCCGCCCCCTACATTCGACTGAAACTGCACTCATCAAAGTGACCAATGACCTTCTGACAGCAAAACGTAACGGTGACCACTCTCTGCTCATTCTTCTTGACCTATCTGCAGCTTTCGATACTGTTGACCACCATCTCCTACTCTCTAGGCTCCAGTCACTAGGCATTAAGGACACTGCACTCTCCTGGTTCTCTTCCTATCTCTCTGACCGCTCCTTCAGTGTTTTGTTCTCTGGCTCCACGTCATCTCCTCTTCCTCTTGCTGTCGGGGTACCTCAGGGCTCAGTCCTTGGCCCCCTTCTTTTCTCTCTCTACACGGCCCCAATTGGACAGACCATCAGCAGATTTGGCTTTCAGTACCATCTTTATGCTGATGACACACAACTATACACGTCTTCCCCCGACCTTACCCCCGCTGTACTACAGAACGCCAGTGACTGTCTGTCCGCAGTCTCCAATATCATGTCCGCTCTCTATCTGAAACTCAACCTCTCCAAAACTGAACTTCTTCTGCTCCCGCCGTCTACTAACCTCCCTAAATCTGACATTTCCTTCTCCGTGGGTGGTACCACAATAACACCCCGGCAGCAGGTGCGCTGTTTGGGTGTTATGTTTGACACCAATCTCTCCTTTACATCCCATATACAATCCCTTGCCCGCTCTTGCCGCTTACACCTAAAGAACATCTCTAGAATCCGCCCTTTTCTCACTATGGAAACAACAAAAACCCTCACTGTTGCATTGATCCACTCTCGCCTGGATTACTGCAACGCTCTATTAATTGGCCTCCCCGTCACTCGACTATCCCCTCTCCAGTCCATACTCAATGCAGCAGCCAGGATTGTCCATCTGGGTAATCGGTACTCGGACGCGTCCGCTCTTCGCCAGTCCTTACATTGGCTGCCCATTCATTATAGGATCCAATTCAAAGTACTTGTTCTCACCCACAAAGCTCTCCACAGTGCAGCACCCCCTTACATCTCTTCTCTCATTTCTGTCTATCGGCCTAGCCGATCGCTGCGCTCTGCAAACGACTTTCGACTAACCTCTGCACTAATCCGTACCTCCCACTCCCGACTCCAAGACTTCTCCCGTGCTGCTCCTATCCTCTGGAATGCTCTACCCCAAGAAATCAGGACTATCCACAATTTGCATAGTTTTAGGCGCTCCCTCAAAACACACCTGTTCAGAGCGGCCTATCACATTCACTAATCAAAGTCATTCTCTGTGTAAGTGTGCATGTGTAGCCCATTCACTATCTCCATCCATCCTTCACTCCTGCAAGATGGCTGGACCTTCATTGTAAATACACCATTGTAAATACACACCTGTACTCTGTATCTCCCTCACCTCATTGTAGATTGTACGCTCTCACGAGCAGGGTCGTCTTATTTCGTCTTATTTTGCTTTAATTATTGTATTGTTAGCGTTGTTACTTATGACTTGTGTTTTGAAACTGTTAAACTGTAAAGCGCTGCGGAATATGTTGGCGCTATATAAATAAAGATTATTATTATTATATACAGTGTATTAAACTTATCAACATGGACAGTTTTAATTACCCACAACAGCTGATTGACCGGACACGTTTAAAAAATAAAATTATGTATTTAAAGTTATGTATTTAAATATATATTTAAACACCCTTTAAAGTGGTCTTAGTCATAGTGATTTTCCCAAGATATTTTTGTTTTTAATGTTCACATATGGTTTATTAACATACTCCTAACACTTGAATAAATGGTGTGTAAAATTTTGTAATGTCTTTCACAAATGTCACAGCAGAGTGAGAAAAGGGCAGGATTGACAATATTACAAGCTCTCAGTGAACGCCTCGGCTTTTATTGTTGGCCTGGTCTCAGATTAAGGTGTTTAAATTGTTTCGTCATTGTAATACTAACATAACTCAGTACTGAGAGGTAAAGACAAAATAAAAAAAAAATAAATAAATAAAAATAAAAAATCGCAGCGTACCCGAAAGGTTTTCAAACAATGGAAAAATCCATTGACTGCCTCCAAAGAGTCTAGGTGTTTGGACAGAGGGCTAGGCGACACGCTGAACTTTGACCCCTGGTGAAAGCTGGTAACAGTCAGTTTTAATGTTTATTTTTTAGGCACAAGAACCTCTCTCTGCCGCACAAGAGAAGGCCAGGACTGACTAGCACATGGCCGGTGGGGCGAGGAGCTACAGCTAGACTTCAGTGGTGACTATGCATGGGCTGATCAAATTGTTTAGTAATACATTGAAATAGAATTTGTAAGCAATCATTTTTGGGCTTTAAGTTTCAATAATATGTCCATAGCACTTGTGTATGTATCAAATGCACTATTATTAATGGACATCCATCAAGTAGAACCATAAAAATGTATTATTCATCACTGTTATCATTTGGAAAACTAAAAGAAGACTTTTCTGCACTTTACAAACTACCACCCCTACCACCTTAATAAACACAGTCCTTCTCCGGGAGACTCGCCTGTATACGTTTTACACGTTATACAATTTTAGTTCTGAGATGAATAAAAATTTATAATTTGATTTTTGCATTATGGTTTAGAATACAGAGCCATTGGTATGGAGAAAAAAAAAAATCCCAGAAAGATCTCCTGAATATACTGACAGCTGGCCATTTTTATTGCTTCTCTATGGAATGTTACACAAGATCATAGCTTTATTTTTGTACATTATTGCACACATACCCATTATGAGCACCGGTAAATGGTTAAAGAGTTGGAAGTCTCTTGTTGACCGACATGCAGCTTTGCTCGCGCTGCTTTTCTTCACGGTTGTATATACACACATAGGAATGGATAAATGAGGATGTAATGTTGTTACGCAGACTTGTTGAAGAAGGCCAGGACGTCTTTTTCGTAGCTGCAGTCACTACTAGTGGGTATGTGACCGTCTTCAGTCAGAAAGGCATGAGCCTCCAGCAAAGTTTACTAAAAGCAGAGCTATTGGTAGCAATAAGAAACGCATGTACGTACAGATAGAAAATTGAGGATATCATCTATAAAATTATCTGCAGCTAAAAAACAAACTGATTTCGACGGGATCTGTTTTTTTTTTTAGCAATGAGTTAAAATTCAGTTAATTCACCATCAGTTTTGTTTCATTCGAACCTGATCCAGTAAGCACAATACGGATCCTATTCAAATTAAAGAAAAACTGATGGCTATTTACAGTGGCATGCAAAAGTTTGGGAACCCCTAGACAAAATTACTGTTATTGTGAACAGTTAAATAAGTTGAGGATTACACGATCTCTAAAAGACCTAAAGTTAAAGAGGACACATTTGCTTTATATTTTAGGCAAAAGAAAGTCATTTTTTTACGTTTTAAAAATTACAAAAAGGAAAATGGGCTGATGTAAACGTTTGGGCCCCCTTGGAGATTTGTGTGCTCAGATAACTTTCACCAAGGTTTCAGACCTTAATTAACCTGTTAGGGTTATGGCTTGCTCACCATCAATGTTAGGAAAGGCCAGGTGATGGAAATTTCCCAGCTTTAAAAAACTGAGCCTCATTTAACCTTGTGCCAAAAACAGCAGCCATGAGTTCTTCTAAGCAGCTGCCTAGCACTCTGACAATGAAAATGGTGGAGGACCACAAAATAGAAGGCTATAAGAAGATAGCAAAGCGTTTTCAAGCTGCCCTCTCCTCAGTTCAAAATGTAATTAAGAAATGGCAGCTAACAGTAACAATTGAGGTCAAGATAAGGTTTGGCAGACTAAGCAAAATTTAAGCGAGAGATGCTTGTAGGATTGCTGAAGAGGCAAATCAGAACCCCGATTAACTGCAAAAGACCTACAGAAAGATTTAGCAGACTCTGGAATTGTGGTACACTGAACAGTAGAACAGCTACACCCGCACAAATATGGCCTTGATGGAAGAGTCATCAGAAGAAAACCTCTACTGCATCCTCGCCATAAAATTCAGAACATCTTAACAAGCCTGATGCATTTTGGAAATAAGCCCCTTGGACCAATGAAGTTAAAGTTCTCTTTGGCAACAATAATCAACGGTATGTGTGGAGAAAAAAGGGCAGAGTTTCAGGAAAAGAACATCTCGCCAATCATTAAGAATGGGGGTGGATCAATCATGCTTTGGGGTTGTGTTGCAGCCAATGGTACGTGGAACACTTCACAGGTAGAGAAAGAATGGATTCAATGACGTTTCAACAAATTCTTGATGCAAACATAACACCATCTGTAAAAAAAATGAAGTTAAAAAGATGTCTTCTACACAAGGACAATCATCCTAAACGCACGTCGAACTCCACAATAGACTACCTCAAAAGGCACAAGCTGAATATTTTATAATGGCCCTCACAGTCCCCTGATCACCGAAAATCTCTGGCTAGACCTCAAAATAGCAGTGCATGCAAGAAAACTCAGGAATCTCACTGAACTGAAAGACTTTTCCAAGGAAGAATGGATGAAAATCCCTCAAAGAAGCACTGAAAGACTCTTGTCTGGCTACAAAAAGTGTTTACAAGCTGTGATATTTACAAAAGGTGGTGCTAGGTACTAACCATGCTCTGGGTGCGCAAACTTTTGCATCGGACGATTTTACTTTTACTAATTTTTAAATTGTGAAAGATGGTGACAGGACAATTGTGTACAAGATAATTGTGTACGGACTATTGTGTACAGACAATTGTGTACAGGCCAATTGTGTACAATGACAATTGTGTACAAGGCAATTGTGTACAAGGCGATTGCCCTGTACACAATTGTCCTTGGACACAATTGGCCTTGGACACAATTGGCCTTGGACACAATTGGCCTTGGACACAATTTTCTGTACACAATTGTCCGTACACAATTATCTTGTACACAATTGTCATGGAACCGTGAAAGATGAATATAATTATATATATTTAAAATACAAAGGAAATGTGTCATCTTTAACCTTTAACTTGATGACTTTTGGAGATCGTTTCATCTGCATCTAGGCCTTACTGTTTACAGTAAGTAACTTTTACATGCCACTGTAACTGATCTATTTTCCATATACTTCAATGTTAAAAAACAGTATCCTGTTGAAATAATTTTTTTTTGAAGCTGGGCAAAAAAAGTTATGTTTTAACAACTGTTTTGCTAAGAGATTGCCACTGGATCCGTTCTAACAGATGATTACTGGTCATGTGACTATAGCCTTAGTTGTAGCTGTAAATCAAGAGTAAAGGCCCCCATAAAAATTAGGTGGTTACTGGACAAATTACGCTTTAGCTGACAACCATCCAAGAGTCTCCCATACACAGGAGCACTTATTTGCCAAGTGCCCCCGTGTTTATGAGACCACTGTATGATACATTAGCAGGCGGCTTACCTATGGCAGAACAATGCGGCCATCGGCACTCCAAAATTGGACATGCATGATTGACATCCCTCATCAGCAATTGCACTCCGTACACATTAGGTTATCTGCTTAACCCGTCGAAATCAGCGGGTTTGGCCAACAACAGTCTTATACTGTATATTAAGAAGTTGATATAAGTTGGCAATCTGCTTATTACCATTAGGATATTTCTGAATTGTGTCTTCCAAATGGGACATGTCATGAGTGATGGGGTGTGAATTTCTGTTATGTTGAATTATGTAGAGTACTGACTGCTGTACGACCTATATAGATTCACTACAGATTTCCTACACGGCTAGAAAAATCACTAGCTTCTGACAGTTGCACATCAAACTATCAGAAACTAGTAGCATTTCAGTTTTGACTTTGTAATATGTCACTTTTTTCCCACCATCAGTGAGGGCCACATTTATTTTCCTACCCGTTGAGCTGGATTAGACTGTGTCAGTGAATACAGAGTGCCACCGTTTATCGTACAGACTCCAAGTAACCCCAGCACCCTAACAAACTCACATTTCATCAGTGTGCCCATCTACTGGATTACAATATTTCAACTGTGTCCCAAACCCACATTTTGGACATATAAAGAATGTTTATTTTCAGTGGGGAAATGCCAGTGCAACTAGGTTACGGGTCATAATTATGGCTTCTTTCCCATCACCTACGATATATGAATCATTTTTCACTTCTTGTCAAAAATTTCCATTGGAGTGAGAAAGGTGGGAGTGGTGGGTGGTGCGAGAGGGGGAGGAGAGGGAGGAAGAGAAGGTGCGAGAGGTGAGAGAAGGGGAAGTGCGAGGTGAGAGAAGGGGAGGGGGAGGTGAGAGAAGGAGGGGGAGGTGAGAGAAGGAGGGGGAGGTGAGAGAAGGAGGGGGAGGTGAGAGAAGGAGGGGGAGGTGAGAGAAGGAGGGGGAGGTGAGAGAAGGGGGAGACACGAGAAGGGGAGACGCGAGGAGGGGAGACGCGAGGAGGGGAAGGGGAGGTGAGAGAAGGGGAGGTGCAAGAAGGGGAAGGGGAGGTGCAAGAAGGAGAAGGTGCGAGAAGGGCAAGGGGAAGGTGCGAGAAGGGGAAGGGGAAGTGAGAGAAAGGGGAGAGGTGTGACAGAAGGGGGAAGGGGAGGTGAGAGAAGGGGAAGTGAGAGAAAGGGGGGGAGGTGACAGAAGGGGAAAGGGGAGGTGACAGAAGGGGAAGGGTAGGTTAGAGAAGGAGAAAGTGCATGAATGGGAAGGGAGGTGAGAGAGGTGGGGGGGTGTCTTCCTAAAACATCACATCCTGTAAGATCAGGGCTTTGTGCTGTTAAGACTGCAACATGCGAGTAGTCCATTTCTAAAAAAGCCTACAAAAATTTGCCTACGATACCCTGCCCTTACTAATTTTAACACATTACATATTTTATATTCCCTAGATATGGCCACCCTTTGCATGGTTACCATATGCAACTATAGGGAGAAATGGTTTTCTACATTGACACACACACGCATATGAATGTACAAGTGTCAAAGATAAAGAACACAAGACTGCATAATAATCAAGCAAATCATCCAAACAAAGACTACAATGATACACCGCAGACAAACACCTATAGGAGGCGTATGTCACTGACCTTTATTGGTGACCCTCAGAAAATACCTGTTTGGCCTCAGATTAGGGGTCTACTCAGCACAACAATGACCATTAAGTGGACAGTCAATCTGCTGTGAAGTCCATTCCAGCATTATTTAGTTATTGAGCAGAAAATGAGACTATTCATTGATACTTCTCCATGTGTTTCGGAATTCTGCAACTGCAAGACTAATAATGCAAAATTGACAACAACAAGGCCCAGGAAGCTTAAAAACAGGGGGTGGGTTTGGGTTACACTAAATTCCCAAACACCTTGTATTGCATCCATGGAAAAAGCCAGGCCTCGGTCACAAACAGAGCTTCTCTTTGTGTCAAGTACTGAAGAAACATTTACTTTTTCCACTCCTTGTAAACATCCATCTCATCAAACAAGCAACAACCGACCGAGCAAATGGCCGTATTAAAATAAAAGGGAGCAGTAAAATATTTCATCCGCCCGATCGACATGTCATAGGGTGCCGGAATTTATGGGGTTATTTACTTATTTGCTCATTTTCATAAACAACTTATGGAAGTATAATTATTGATATTCATTGATCCAGGGGGGTTGGAAATAGCAAAAAAGCTTTAGTAGCCATTATGAAGTAATTAAATTAACCCCTTCATTCCCCCCAATAGGGGAGTGTGGTACTGGAGTGATTAGGGAAACTGCAGGGGATGATACACCTAACATAACAGTTGCATCCCCCCAGAGAGGAGGGAAAGAAAGTAAACAAGGGTCTGGAATAAATTACCTTGAAAACAATAGCAGAGCTCAACCACTGGGGAGACAAAAGCAGCAAGTAATATGTGTGCACATACATAGGCTGCCACTCCCCCTTCTCTAAAAGCCCGAGCCATTGTTTCAAATGGACCATTGATCCGACGGGCAAACTTTACCAATGTGTTTGTCCAAGTTGCTGCACCTTTGCAGAACAATGGACACAAGGTGCTATCCGAAAATCTAGTAGAAGAGACAGTAATGTGCAATCAGGCCTCAAAAACAAAATTTACTGCAAGGTGAAGCCCAGAAAAAAAACAAAGGAAAGCAAATAAAGCAAACCCCCCATCCTGGGGTAAGAGATCCACATCTGGAGGGAACCAGGGCGAAGGATGGCTAATCGTTTATCCAGATTCCGGCCGTGCACTGTAGGTAATCCACAGAGCATCTGGCCAATAGGAAGCCGGCGTATACACACTGGGTCCTGTATACACACCGTGTCCTGTATACACACCGTACCCTGTATACACACCAGGTCCTGTCTACACACCGTGCCCTGTTTACACACCGTGCCCTGTATACACACCGTGCCCTGTATACACACCGTGCCCTGTATACACACCGGGTCCTGTATGACACACCGGGTCCTGTATACACACTGCGCCCTGTATACACCCTGCGTCCTGTATACACACCGTACCCTGTATACACACCGTGCCCTGTATACACACTGTGTCCTGTATACACACCGTGCCCTGTATACACACCGTGCCCTGTATGACACACCGGGTCCTGTATACACACTGCGCCCTGTATACACCCTGCGTCCTGTATACACACCGTACCCTGTATACACACCGTGCCCTGTATACACACCGTGCCCTGTATACACACCGTGTCCTGCATACACACCGGGTCCTGTATACACACCGTGCCCTGTATACACACCGTGCCCTGTATACACACTGCGCCCTGTATACACCCTGCGTCCTGTATACACCCTGCGTCCTGTATACACACCGTACCCTGTATACACACCGTGCCCTGTATACACACCGTGCCCTGTATACACACCGGGTCCTGTATACACCCTGCGTCCTGTATACACACCGTGCCCTGTATACACACCGTGCCCTGTATACACACCGGGTCCTGTATACACACCGTGCCCTGTATACACCCTGCGTCCTGTATACATGGATCTCCATATACTTGTTTTCTGGGCACCTGTTCCATTCATTCACTGCTGCCTCCCAATGACAGGCACAGTCATCCTGTGGGATTCCAACAATCCAGTGACATGAAGTTGTTTTTCTCTGGGCTTTGTGCCTCCACAGCCCACCAGTGAGCAGTGCCCCCCGCTCTGCTGCCCCCTCTTTCCTGCCCCTTACCTGGTTTTGGAGGACAGAAAGGCAAGTTTGATTAATCCATAGGTAAACAGCTGGATGTTCTCCTTGGCTATGCTGGCCACTTTTAGCCTGTGCTCTAGGATATGCAGTTCCATCGTTTTCTTCTTCTCATTTGTAGATCATCTAGAGGGAATAGTGTTGTTGCCTTTTGTGTTGATTGCAGATTTTTTCTCCTTTCCCCCCCTCCTTCCAGTGCAGCTGATAAAGGAAAGTAAGAAAGGGTCGGTAAATGGAGAAAGAGAGGGGGATCGCAGGGAGAGGGGAAGCTGAATGAGTTCAGGAAGACTCGCTGCACAGCGGCGGCTCCAGAGTGCAAAAAGCAGCTGGTGCTACACTGTAACAAACAACTTGCCACTCAAGCCGCTCCTCTCTGCGCACGCGTGCCGGCCCCGAGGCTTCACGGGAAATGTAGTCCTGCCCACCGCTGAGGAGAAAGACCCTGGGTTGTTTGTGTCTTGTACTCGCTGTATGTTGTCTTGCTGTGAGGCGCAGCCACGGACTTCTGAGCGCTAGTGTGGGGGTCGGGACATTCGGTCGGATATGAAGGCCTTCTGTGGCTTGTGGAGCGTTCTGTCGTGACTCTGCGACTTGTTTTGATTGAATGGCGCCGCATTTAAAGAGACACTGCGTGTAGGCTGCAGTCTATTGTTCCCTGATATCAGGCGCGGGGAGGCTCACTGGCGGCTTCTGCAGAGTTTCCCCTCATGGCTCCTTCTCACATTGCTGAGAATCCCCCGCAGAGGTGGGCGGTCATATGGACGATGGTCTATACAAGTAGGTCAGATTTACACTCACAGGAGCCAATCACGTCCAGCATTTTATTTTTGTAGAGCTGCTTGTATCATGAAAGCTGACTTCTGATTGGTTGTTATGAATCATAGAGTTGGAAGGGACCTCCTGGGCCATCTGGTCCAACCCCCTGCTCAAAGCAGGATTCGCTAAATCATCCCAGTCAGATGTCTGTCCAGCCATGGTTTGAAGACTTCCATTGAAGGAGAACTCACAACTTCTCTTGGCAGCCTGTTCCACTCATTGATCACTCTGTCAAAAATTAATATCTAATCTGTGTCTCCTCCCATTCAGTTTCATCCCATTGCTTCTAGTCTTTCCTTGTGCAAATGAGAATAAAGATGATCCTTCTACAATGTGACAGCCCTTGAGATATTTGTAGACAGCTATTAAGTCTCCTCTCAGTCTTCTCTTTTGCAAACTAAACATTCCCAAATCCTGCAACCTTTCCTCATAAGACAGGGTTTGCAGACCGGTCACCATTCTGGTCACTCTTTTCTGAACTTGCTCCAGTTTGTTGATGTCTTTAAAATGTGGTGCCCAAAACTGGACACAATATTCCAGATGAGGTCTGACCAAAGAGGAGTAGAGGGAAATAATGACTTCACGTGATCTAGACTGTATGCTTCTGTTAATACATCCTAGAATTGCATTTGCCTTTTTTGCTGCTGCATCACACTGTTGACTCATATTCAGTCTGTGATCTATTAGTATACCCAAGTCTTTTTCACATGAGCTGTTGCTTAGCCCTATTCCTCCCATTCTATATATGCTTTTTTCATTTTTATTGCCCAGATGTAGTACTTTGCATTTTTCCCTGTTAAAAACCATTCTGTTAGTTGCTGCCCACTGCTCCAGTTTATTTATATCTTTTTGAATCCTCTCTCTCTCTTCTCTAGTATTAGCTATCCCACCTAGCTTTGTGTCATCAGCAAATTTAATCAGTTTACCCTCAATTCCTTCATCTAAATTGTTGATAAAGATGTTGAATAATACAGGGCCCAGGACAGAGCCCTGTGGTACCCCACTTGAGACATTCTTCCAACTGGATGTGCAGCCATTTACGACCACTCTTTGGGTCCGATCACTAAGCCAGTTATGAATCCACCTAACAGTTGCCTTGTCCATTCCATACTTAGTCATTTTTTCAATAAGGATTGTATGAGATACTTTGTCAAATGCTTTGCTGAAGTCAAGATATACTATATCTACAGTATTTCCTTGATCCACCCAATCAGTGATTCCATCATAGAAGGAAATTAAGTTAGTCTGACATGACTTATTAGTTACAAACCCATGCTGACTCTGTTTAATCACTTCATTCTTATCTAGGTACTGACATACATGTTGTTTAATAATTTGTTCAAAGATCTTTCCTGGTATAGAAGTCAGGCTCACCGGCCTATAGTTGCCTGGGTCCACCTTCTTCCCCTTTTTGAAGATAGGAGCAACATTTGCTCTTCTCCAGTCTTCTGGGACTTCTGTTCTCCAAGAATTTTCAAAGATTATGGAGAGGGGTTCAAAAATTTCTTCTGCTATCTCCTTCAGTACTCTGGGGTGTAATTCATCTGGACCTGGAGACTTGAATTCATTTAGGTTAGCTAAGTGTTTCCTCACTATCTTTCTGTTTATAGATATCCTGGATACTTCTATTCCCTTAATAGGACAGTGAAGAACAGTTGAGGTTACATTTCCTTTCTGAGAGAAAACAGATGCAAAATAGGAATTTAAAAGTTCGGCCTTCTCAACATCCTGTCTTACCATTTCATCATTTTCATCCTGTAGAAATCCTATAGCATCTTTGACTTTTTTCTTTTACTTTTGACATATCCCCAAAATCCTTTATGATTGCTTTTGACATCTCTTGCAAGCCTCAATTCATTGTCAGCTTTAGCTAATCTGATTTGTGCCCTGCAGGTTCTGCAGACAGCATTATATTCTTCTTTAGATATGCCTCCCTCTTTCCATTTTATAAACATTTCTTTCTTCCTTTTTAGCATGTGCTTAAGTTCTGTGTTCATCCATCCTGGTTTCCTTAAATGCTTCCTATTCTTCCCTCTTTTCGGAATTGTTAACAATTGTGCTTTGAGAATTTCATTTTTCAAGATTTCCCATCCTTCCTGGACATTTTTGTCTTTAAGGATATCCAGCCATTGGATCCCTCCAATTCTCTTTCTGAATCCCTTAAAATCTGCCTTTCTGAAATCTAACCTTGACGTCTGAGTCTTCACAGGTCTTCCTCCTCTAGTTATCCAAAATTCTAAAATAGCATGGTCGCTACCTCCTAGGGTCCCAGCCACTTTTACCTCCTCAACCATTTCCTCCCTGTTTATAAGGATTAGATCCAAGGTAGCAGCAGACATCTTTTAAATAGAGCTTGGTGGCCTTTGAAGGGCTTGTCTACTACTTTATTAGGCAGGGTTCACATTGCGTTAGGGGCAATGCGCTGACGGCATCCGTTACATAGCGGCACTGTAACGGAAGCGTAAACCCATTGCCCACAGTGACAGTAGCGCATCCTAACACATGCCAAAATCGGCATGCGTTACTTCACGACGCACCCTCGGACGCGGTCTGCAGGGTCCGAGGGTGCGTCGGGACTAGCACACAGTGAACGGACGCGTTTGCTGTGCATAGACCTGTATGGGCTAACGCATGGTAACGAGCTGCTACCATGCATTAGCGCATACCGTTAGCGCTAGGTCACAAATGACATCTGTGTTAGTTAGAGCATCCGTTCAATGCAATGTGAACCTAGCCTAATCTACTATGTGTGCTGCCAGCTGCAGACAAGCACATTTATACTTACATGACATGCTCCTAGCCGCCATCCTGTTGCCTGCCATGAATGGATGGGATTCAGGCCGTTTACGTCTGGTTCTCTATAACTAGTAGTTAAAATAGCAGCCAGCGCAGCAAATTTGGGAGAAATCGGAATGTCGCCTTGGATCGCAAGCGTTTATGAGATGCATTGTGTGTTTCCACATGCCGGCGGAACGATGATAACATTGCGCCTCCTTTTTTTATTGTGCTAGAGATTCTGATTCTGCTGCAGTAGACTGTGTGCAATGTAGGTGGTTTGGGGAAGGGAGGTAGTGCCCACCAGTGTCCTCCCTACTCTGCTGCGGCCCCTAAGTAGACTCTACAGATGTCAGAAGACTAGTAAGGCCGGAGTCACACTACCGTATAACACGGTCGAGTGCTATGTGATAAAACATTGCATAGCACTGTGCCCAGTGTTATTCTGTGGAGCAGCTCAGAACTGTGATTAATTTCTCATGCTGATTCTGCATCAAAGAACAATCACAGCATGCTGCGATTACCACCGAAACTCTGCTCACTCACACCCATACAAGTCTTTGGGAGCATCTGACACATCGGACTGCACTCAGATGGCATCCGAGTGCAGTGCAATATATGCCGGCAGCAGAGGAAATGGAGAAATTACTTTCTCCCTCTCCTCCGCAGCTGTACTCCAATCCTGTCATGTGAGAGGATCGGAGCACAGTAGCATGATGCTCGTCTCCTGCTCGCAGCAGAGCTGGAGCAGAGGGTCATTGGCATATCGCATTCGATGCTCTTGCATCAGATGTTATATGCTGGTGTGACTCCATCCTATGGGTGAGGCAGACAGGGCATTATAACATTGTGGAGGCACAGATAGGGCCTATTACATTTGGGGTTACTATTACTGCGTTGAGGCACAGAGGTGACACTCACCATAAGAAGGCACGTAGGTTAGTAGTATTACTGTGCAAAGGTACAAGGATAGTACCCTCACCATAAGGATGCACATAGGTAGCCACATTTGCCCTGTAGAGGCTCTGTTAACACAGTGAAGTACATAGATGGCAATACCACCATGAACAGTGAAGGCGGTCCTTTCTTTCCATAAGAAGGCAGATAGCGTGGACATTTACCTTGTGGAGGTACAAAGAAGGTGCTATTATTACCATGAGGGGGTAGTATTAAAGGGAGTTCTATTACCATCTAGGACAGTGATGGCGAACTGCTACCTAAAACCCAATTTATGACGAAGTGCCAACACGTGCCAAATGCCCCATCATAATCCCCTTCTTGTAGTAATATGCCTCATCATGATCCCCTTCTTGTAGAAATATGCCCCATCATTATCCCCTTCATGCAGAAATATGCCCCATCATGATCCCCTTCATGCAGAAATATGCGCCATCATGATCCCATTCTTGTAGTAATATGCCCCATCATGATCCCCTTTTTGTAGTAATATGCCCCATCATGATCCCTTTTTGTAGTAATATGCCCCATCATGATCCCCTTCATGTAGAAATGCCCCATCATGATCCCCTTCATGTAGAAATGCCCCATCATGATCCCCTTCATGCAGAAATATGCCCCATCATGATTCCCTTCATGCAGAAATATGCCCCATCATGGTCCCATTCATGTGAAATATGCCCCATCATGATCCCCTTCATGCAGAAATATGCCCCATCATGATCCCCTTGTAATATGCCCCATCATGATCCCCTTTTTGTAGTAATATGCCCCATCATGATCCCTTCTTGTAAAAATATGCCCCATCGTGATCCCCTTCATGTAGAAATGCCCCATCATGATCCCCTTCATGCAAAAATATGCCCCATCATGATCCCCTTTTTGTAGTAATATGCCCCATCATGATCCCCTTCATATAGAAATGCCCCATCATGATTCCCTTCATGCAGAAATATGCCCCATCATGATCCCATTCATGTGAAATATGCCCCATCATGATCCCCTTCATGCAGAAATATGCCCCATCATGATCCCCTTGTAATATGCCCCATCATGATCCCTTTTGTAGTAATATGCCCCATCATGATCCCCTTCATGTAGAAATTGCCCATTCCACCACCTCCATCATTTCCTCCTCCCCATCACTCCATCGTTGCCCTTTCCCCGTCACTCCCATCGATGGCCCTCTCCCCGTCACTCCCATCGATGGCCCTCTCCCCGTCACTCCCATCGATGGCCCTCTCCCCGTCACTCCCATCATTGGCCCTCTCCCCGTCACTCCCATCATTGGCCCTCTCCCCGTCACTCCCATCATTGGCCCTCTCCCCTTCACCGCCATCATTGGCTCTCTTCCCGTCACTCCCATCACTGGCCCTCTCCCCATCATTGACACATCACACCACAGCAGCTTCACTGGCGCACCCACACACCACAGCAGCTTCACTGGCGCACCCACACACCACAGCAGCTTCACTGGCGCACCCACACACCACAGCAGCTTCACTGGCGCACCCACACACCACAGCAGCTTCATTGGCGCACCCACACACCACAGCAGCTTCACTGGTGCACCCACACACCACAGCAGCTTCATTGGCGCACCCACACACCACAGCAGCTTCACTGGCAAAGCGGCCACACTCGCCTCTACGCGCGTGGTGTGTGTGCTTCCTTCTCACTGGCACAGCGGCCGCGGAGCTGAATGATGATATCATGCAGCCGCGCCGTTCAAAGTGCTAGGCAGGAAACTGCAGCTCTGGAACAAGGATGAGGTGATGCCGCGTGCCAGCTGAGAGGGCTCTGCGTGCTCTCTCTGGCACGTGTGCCATAGGTTCACCATAAGTGATCTAGGAGAACAAAAAGGGCACTGTTACAGTGTGTGGGTGCAAAGAGGGCACTATTACCTTGTGAAAGCACAGAGGTAGCGCTATTAACATGTGGAGATACAAAGGGGTCACTATTATAGTTTGGAAACACAAAGGTTTACTATTGTCCGTGTGCACACAGTGCCCTTACATGGTAAATGTGCTCCATCTATTTACTCTGTGGAGGCAGAGAGGGGCACTGTTACTATGTGGATGCATAATTGCAGCACTATCAACATGAAGAGGTCCAAAAGGGGCGCTATGACTTGAGGTGACATAATGGAAACTTTTGCCATCCTGATACACAGATAGGGGCTCTATTACCAAGTGAAGAAACAGAGGTTTATTGTCATATGTACACACAGAGGGAGCACTTTTTGCCATGTGGATGTAAAAGGAGGTATTATTAGAGTGTGGAAATGCAGAAGGGGCAGTATTAGTGTGGTGGAACAGAGGCAATATTACTGTGTGTGAGCACAATTAATGTGTAGAGGCACAGAAAGGGCACTACTACTTTGAAGAGACTGATGAACACTTACCACATGGAGGCACAGATGGTCCACTATCACTTTGTTGAGGCATAGTTAGGGCACTGTTAACATCATCTTGACATTGACAACCAATTCTTCTGGCCTCCTCCATAGTAGTAGGTTGTACCTTCACACAGTCCTGTGTGACCAAGAACTTCCCTTGCTGCTGCTTCTCAAAAAAAAAAAGTTCAAATTGCAGAAAATAATTTCATTGGTGACTTTGAATTCTATACTTGTAACTTAGCCTTGGAAGAGTGGTGACATCTATTGGCATGAACTAAGTTCTCCAGGACGTCCCTCCTGACAGCACCATGGAGGTTGTCGTTCCTTCCTTATAGGGGCAGGAAACACACACGAGAGGTTAAAAGACCTCTCCCACGCACATTCCCCAGTGTTTTTTCCTGTCCCTGTAAGGACAGGCACGAGAGAAGAGGGGAGGTCGGGGTTGGAGCTACAACGCTTCCCGAGTTACCTTGCAGGCTCAGAGGGTTCGAGGGTCCATCCTCTCCTTCCCCCCCCCCCTGTCAAGACGTCTGGGGCTGACACCCCCCGAAGGGGGGTTCCTCAGCCAGGTGCCCTCTTGAGCGGGAGCGCCGGGGTTTGGAGCCGCTTCCATCTGGCGTGGGCTCTCGGCGTCCATTGTCGGCAGATAGCAGCCGCATCTGTCACTTCCGGGGCGGCAGAAGAACTTCTGGTTGCATTCCAGGCTGGAAGGCAGAGTGCCACAGGTCGCTTTCTGGTGACGTCAGATGCAACGATGCCAGTGTGCAGCCCATGGGATTCCGGAAGGGGACCTGCCGGGTGGTGAGAAGATAAGGTGGGGAATAAAACTGCCTTATTCTGTGTCAGGATGAGTCATAGTGAACCTCTGGATCAGCATGGAGAACTGTTGTGAATTCGCTTTCTGGCTTTCCTCTGGTTATTACTGAAGGTAGTGGAGCTGGTCTGATTGACAGAGGGGTTGCGAGTTTTCTTTCTGGGCTCCCTCTGGTGGTTACTGGAGGTAACGGAGCTGATCTGCTTGACAGAGGCTTGCCACCTGATAATGAGGATGACGATTGGAGATCTGGTGTGAGGCTGTGAAGGCTCCAAAGGTGAACCCACAGGACCGCGACGACGAACCTACCCCCGGGCGAGCAGGCCAGGTGTACTACCCCCGATACAGGGAGTGTTAGGGGCAGGCCCGGAGGAGACTATCGCCGCGGAAGCTGGTACTTGGGGACAACTGGAGGAGTAGACAGGCGAACACTGGGCTGGCCGGCAGACTGGCGAACACAGGAGGGACTGAACGGAGAGCAGGCAGGAGGAACCGGAGTAGGCAGGAGCGGATCAGAAAGGCACACACGGGTGACGGCAGGAACGGACAGGAATGGCGGACTCTGGAAGGGAATACAAAGACGGTGAGGGATCAACAGAATACACAAGGCGGGATAGAGGCACAGGGCTGGGTGCTAGCAAGAGAAACGCAGGACACAGTGGACCCGAGAATCTGTCGTGGGACACAATAGATAATCGGGCATGGGTCTGAAGGGGCAGCTCCCTTTTTATAGGAGCAGGACTTCCAGGTCAGGCCTCCAGGGTTACGGGGGCGGAGAAATGGGCTGAGCCAGTCAGTGCTGAGGTCTGGGGTGAGATGAGCGCATGTGCCCTGGGCTGATCAGAGAGGCTGGCCACGGGGCAGGACGCAGGAGAGCGGGCGGGCGCGCGCCTGCTACAGAAGCGCACTGGGAGCGGCGGACTGACCGTGAGGCAGGATGCATGAGAGCCAGAGGATGCGCGCCTGCTGCAGGGGCGCGTGGGGAGCGGCGGACGCGCCTGGAGGCCGTGGTCAGCGCGGGCCCAAGAATGGAAGCAGCGGCAGGAGCCGTGGGCGTGAAGGAGGCGGCGGGCACGGGAGCAGCGGTAAGCATGACATCTGGGGTTTCAGATTGGGATTTAAGACAGCCGACTCCCTCTATCCCTGCTGGTGATTTTCTTCCTGTGCCTCCTGAGGTCTGATGTCTCCAGCTCTGTCCCTGCATGTTCAGCTAAGTGGTTCATTTGCTATTCTGTTTGCATTTGATCTGGTTTAGTCTATCTCTGTTTTGTGCGGGTCAGCCAGCTCCGGCTGGGGTTGTGCCAGTTTGTTTTGTCCCCTGTTAGATTGGTCTCTTTTTGCTCTGCTTTCAGAATATACCAGAGTGCTGATATAGTACTGGGCGAAGTCGTGCGACTTCAGTGTTTTTGTGCATCAGACGTGTTGGACTTTTTGCAGGGTTTTTTGCGTGATTGCAGACAGTGTCTTTCCTTTCCTGTCCTGTCTAGTGTTGTGAATTCACTTTCTGGTCTGCCTCTGGTTGCTGGTGAGGGTGGTGGAGCTGGTTGTATTGACAGAGGAGTCGTGAGTTCTTTTTCCGGGCTCCCTCTGGTGGTTGCAGGAGGTAATGAAGCTGATCTAATTAACAGAGACCTGCCACCTGATAATGAGGACGACGATTGGACATCTGGAGTCTCTGACTGGATTTAAGACAGCCGACTCCCTCTATCCCTGCTGGTGATTTTTCCTGCCTCCTGAGGTCTTAGTTTCCAGTTCAGTCCCTGCATTCTCAAGCTAAGTGTTCTTGCTATTGTTCACATTTTATTTGGTTTTGTCTATTCAGTTTTGTGTGGTCAGCCAGCCCCGCCTGGGGCTGTGCTGAATTTCCATCCTTATGTTTCTGTTTGTGCCAGTTTGCTTTTTGTCCCTTATTAGATTGGCCTCTATTTGCTCTGTCTTCAGAATATGCCAGAGTGCTGATATAGTGGGTGAAGTCTAGTGACTTCAGGGTGTTTTTTGCTATCAGAAGTGTTGGACATTTTTGCAGGGTTTTTTGGCATGATTGCAGACAGTATCTTTCCTTTCCTGTCTTTTCTAGTTAGTGTGGGCCCTATCGTTTGCTCAGCCTATTTTCCTTCCTGTGTTTGTGTTTTCATCTTGTCTCACCGACAATATATGTTTGGGGGCTGTCTATTCCTTTGGGGTCTGCTCTGGGGCAGTTTAGATTTCCCCTTTTCTTGCTTTAGGCTTATTTAGTCCTCTGACTGTGTTGAGGCATCTGGAATCATCGTAGGTACGCTCCACGGCTACTGCTAGTTGTGTGGATAGGATCAGGGGTCTGCAGTCTGCTTAGTTACCAACCTCTCTGGTTTTCTGTGGCTTAGCTTGGTCTTGTTTTCCTCCTCGGTGACCCAATCATAAGTCTAGTCAGTGTGGGCCCCATCATTTGCTCAGTCTATTTTCCTGCCTGCGTTTGTGTTTTCATCTTGTCTCACCGACTATATATGTTTGGGGGCTATATATTCCCTTGGGGACTGCTCTGGGGCAATTTAGATTTCCCCTTTCTTGCTTTAGGCTTAGTTAGCTCTCCGGCTGTGCCGAGGCATCTAGGATCATCGTAGGTACGCTCCACAGCTACTGCCAGTTGTGTGGATAGGATCAGGGGTCTGCAATCCGCTTAGTTACCAACCTCTCTGGTTTTCTGTGGCTTAGCCTGGGCCTGCTCTCCTCCTCGGTGACCCATTCATAACAGAAAACCCTGTAAGGAGCATTGTCCCTCCCTGGTAACCAATGATCGTGACTAGCCTTAGAGGCAGGGGTACTATAGCCAGAATTCGAGGAGTTAATAAACGATCCTGTATTTGCATTAGGATGACACAGTGCCAGGCACGATGACACCTGCGCCCAGGAGGACTGGCAAGTCCTTGGGGAAGACCCAGAGATTCGCTCTCTGTAATAGCAAGTTACCAGACTCATGGGCTAAACAGCTTTATGAAGTATGCATCCTGAAAGTCATCAAGGACAAGCAGTCTTCCTTTCTGATGGAAATGTGCACCATGGTTAGGTTAGGTTCAGGCTTCCATCTCGGGCCTTTTACCAGCTCAATCACCCCAGCAGGGTCCCCGTCCTAAGAGACCAAGATGGGAAATGGACCAATCCTCAGAGGAGGAAGACAAGTCCATATGCTCGGACTTAGAGGAAAAGGGGGAGATTACCTACCTTGGAACCCTTCTGAGGTGGGCGAGAAGTACCTCTTTTCCACAGATGACATAGATGAGCTACTCCGGGCTGTTAGAAGCACAATGCAGATAGAGGAATCCTCAATCAGTACAAGATGAGATGTTTGGGGGCCTGAGGACACAGATTCATCTCGTGTTTTCTCTGAACGGCCACATCCGGGCAATGATTATTGAGGAGTGGGAGGACGCCGAGAAGAGTTTGGTCACTCCTCGGGATTTCAGGCTCCGTCTTCCATTCGACCCAGACGAGATAAAGACCTGGGTCGAGATTCTCAAGGACACTGTTCTCTCCTGGTTCTCCTATCTCTCTGACCGCTCCTTTACTGTATCTTTTGCTGGCTCCTCTCATCTTCCCCTTACTGTTGGGGTTCCTCAAGGATCAGTTCTAGGCCCCCTCCTCTTCTCTTTGTATACTGCCCCTATTGGTCATGCAATTGGTAGATTTGGGTTCCAGTACCATCTCTATGCTGATGACACCCAATTATACACTTCTCCTGATATCACGACTGCCTTTTTGGAAAACACCAGTGATTGTCTTACCGCTGTCTCTAACATCATGTCCTCCCTCTATCTGAAAATCAACCTGTCAAAATCTGAACTCGTGTTTCCTCCCTCTACTAACCTACCTATGCCCGACATTGCCATTTCCGTGTGTGGTTCCACCATTACTCCCCAGCAACATGCCGGCCGTCTTGGGTCATACAAGCTTTCATTCACCCCCCACATCCGATCACTGGCTCGCTCTTGTTATCTGCAACTCTAAAACATTTCTAGAATTCGACCCCTTCTTACTTTCGACTTCACAAAAACTCTTACTGTTTCTCTTATTCTCATCTGGACTACTGTAACTCTACTAATCAGGCTCCCTCTTACCAAACTTGTGACCGGTGCATTTTACAATAAGATCTGGAAGAAGTTTTGTCTGGAATGTGGTAGCTCTTGCATTGACTTTTCCCGGCCTGACATCCCAAAGATCGTGGATTTCCACCAGGCAGGATTTAATAAAGGGTTACAGCCAATCACGCTGAAGGTGCAGATGGTGGCCCTGAGTATTTTTTTTCCCCCTGGCATCTCACCCATGCGTAGCGCGTTTTTCTAGAGCCACTCAGAGATTAAGGCCCACTATAAGGAAAACAGTCTCTCGTGTGTTTCCTGTCCCTATAAGGAAGGAAGGACAACCTCCATGGTGCTGTCAGGATTGACTCCTGGAAACAATATTACCGGTAGGCCTAATCCCCATTTTCATTACATAGGCTTGGACTAGCTCACAAAGGAATCGGAGCATAACAATTAACTGGGCAATCAACTGGGCCCTGAATCCTAGAGCGCCCATCGGTTTATATGCTATTTTCATATGAACGTGTGTCCTCCAATGCACATCCGGTTGACAATTATTGGTGAGTAGAGATCATGCCCTGTAGTATTTCTACATGCCACCGACCTATCAAAGGCCCTTAGTAACTAGTTTGATTAAGCCATCACAAAAGACACAATGACATCACTGCATTGTGCAGTGTGCCCTACAGATGGAGTAAGAAATAGCTGCTTGTCTTGGGATTCTGGACAGGTGAGTGGAATGGTTGTATAAATTGCCACTGAGGGGGACTTTGCACTGTATGGAGGCCACAAAGGGGGACATTATACTGTGTGGGAGACATTACTGTACGAGGACAGAATGGGGGACATTATTACTTACTGGGTGCCACAACTGAGGACAGTACACAAAAATGGCAATATACTGTATGGAGCCATTTTGGGGGACCTGATTGCTACAGTATATTAGGGTCAGAATGGAGGGATTTAATTCTGCATGTGGGTGAGAATGGAAAATATTTTACTATTCTGTGCCAATTGGTGAATTTTATTGCTACATTGGCACAGGTGGCAAACAGAGCAGAAGGGCTAACCGCAATACTGAGGGAGCGCAGGGACCTGAGAGCCGAGGGTGACGCTGCGCATAGGATGCTAGCGCCACAGAGAGTGACAAACAGGCATCTTACCTGCCAAGACGCCAAGGAGAAATACCCGGAGGGCGCCACCATGATGGGGCGGAGCCACTGGGTCATGAACTCCCAGAATGCCTAGCAGCTGGGGAAGAGCGAGCGCGCATGCGCGGACCTCGACGCGCCGCGACCCTGCAAAGACAGACGGGGAGCGGCATGAGAGCGGACTGGAAGGGCGCCGGGAGGAGGAGACCCCCGGGTAAGAGTCTGGGAGTGTAACAGTACCCCCTCTCTTAGTCCCCCCCCTTCTAAAGTCTGGACAAGAACCTCATGATGTGAGGGGCATTGATGTTCTCCCGGGGCTCTCATGACCTCTCCTCAGGACCGAACCCTTACCAATCAATAAGGAAAAAGGTCCTACCTCTGATGGGTTTTCTTCGCAAAGATGTCCTCAGCGGTGCTAGGTTGGGGAGGGTGGGATGAAGCTGGGTGAAAGCAATTAAACACCACGGGTTTGAGGAGCGAGACGTGGAAGGTATTGGGAATTCGCAGAGAGACAGGTAGTTTTAACTTATAGACCACGTCGTTGATGCGACTCAAAACCTCAAAGGGACCAATATAACGCAGGCCCAACTTATAAGAGGGAATCTTAAGTCGGATGAAGCGTGAGGATAGCCATGCCCTATCGCCCGGAAGATAAGGGGGCGTCAAGGCGTCTCTTGTCAGCGTACCTCTTCATCCGGTCGTTAGCTCTCTCAAGGGCCCCTTTTGTCTCCTCCCAAATTTTAGAGAATTCTGAGGACAAGGAGTCCGCTGCCGGCACGCCCGAGGTGGGGGAAACTGTAAGAGGAATACCAGGATGCTGCCCGAAAACCACAAAAAAGGGAGACTTGGAAGAGGATTTGTTGGGCTGATTGTTGTAGGCGAATTCGCCCCAAGGGAGCAGCGAGACCCAATTACTCTGGTGTGCATTAGAAAAATGCCGAAGATAGGAGGTTAACACTTGGTAGACTAGCTCCACTTGGCCGATGGACTGCGGGTGGTAGGCAGAGGAGAAATCCAGGGTCACCTTCATTAATCCGCAGAGGGCTCTCCAGAAACAGGAGGTGAACTGAACACCACGGTCTGACACGATATGCCAAGGAAAGCCATGAAGTTGGAAAATATGGTGCAAGAAGATCTTCGCTACCTCGGGAGCAGAAGGCAGACCAGGCAGAGGGATGAAGTGGGCCATTTTGGAAAAACGATCCACCACCACCAATATGACGGTACAGCTGGAAGACGGAGGTAGATCCGTGATAAAATCCATAGCGATATGGCTCCAAGGGACCGGAGGTACAGGCAACGGATGCAAGAGGCCAGAGGGCAACTGTCTTGGGACATTGTTTCTGGCGCAGGAGGAGCAAGAAGCGGTGAACTCTAAGACGTCCTGGCGGAGCGAGGGCCACCAATAATGTCGGGAGATGAGGGATGGAGTCTTCTTGGCTCCGGCATGCCTGGTGACCTTAGAGGAGTGTCCCCAACGCAGAACTCATATTTTGTCATGGTCCAATACCAAGGTCTTACCAGGTGGTGGGTTGACCAGACTTAGAGGAGCCAAGGTGACGATCTTAGCTGGATCAATGATGTGGGCAGGACTCTCCTCTTCATCGGTAGGAAGAAACGACCTCGGTATTCTTATTACCAGGTCGAAAGTGGAGCTCGAAGTCAAAGCACCCGAAGAATAAGGACCATCTGGCTTGCCGAAGGTTGAGCCTTTGAGGAGACTGAACGTAGTTCAAATTCTTGTGGTCGGTAAATATGGTGAAGGGATGGACGGCTCCTTCGAGAAGGTAACGCCATTCCTCTAAAACCAGCTTTATAGCAAGTAGTTCCTTGTCCCCGATGGAATAATTGCTTCGGGAGGAGATAAGGCTTTAGAGAAGAGTCCACATGTAACAGCCCGACCAGAGGAGGTTCTTTGCAGAATAACTGCTCTTGCTCCAACAGATGATGCGTCGACCTTGAGAATGAAAGGTGTTATGAATGGGTCAATGAGGAGAAAAGTGCAAAACAAGCAAAGTCACAGAAAACCAGAGAGGTTGGTAACTATGCAGTTTGGGATCCCTGATCCTACCACACAACTAGCAGCAGCCATAGAGCGTGCCTACGATGAACCTAGATGCCTCGTCACAGCCGGAGGACTAAATAAGCCTAAAGCAAGAAAAGGGAAAACTAACTGCCCCAGAGCAGACCCCAAAGGAATAGATAGCCCCCACACATGTATTGACGGTGAAACAAGATGAAGGCACAAACACAGGCAGGAAAATAGGCTGAGCAAATGATGGGGCCCAAACCAACTAGACAGGAAAGGAAAGACACTGTCTGCAACCTGCAAAAAACCCTACAAAAATAATGTCCAACACTTCTGATAGCAAAATTAACCCTGAAGTTACTAGACTTCTCCCACTATATCAGCACTCTAAAATATTCTGAGACAGAGCAAAAAGAGACCGAACTAGTAAGGGACAAAAAGCCAATTGGCAAAATACTGATAAATAAGAGTGGAAATTCAGCACAGCCCCCAGCCGGGGCTGGCTGACCACACAAAAAACTGAATAGACCAACAAAATCAAGTGTGAACATTAGCAGAAAAACTTACTTAGCTTTAGATGACTGGAACAGAGCTGACAAGCCAGAAGGAATCACCAGCAACTGAATAGGGCGTCGGCTGTCTTAAATCCAATCTGAGAATCCTGAGGTCCAATCGTCATCCTCATTCACAGGTGGCAGATCTCCACCGATCAAATCAGCCTCACTACCTCCTGTTACCACCAGAGGGAGTCTGGAAGGAGAACTCACAACTGGTGAACCAGAGAATGAACTCACAACAGTACCCCCCCCTTGAGGAGGGGTCACCGAACCCTCATCCACGCCAGCAGGCCGATCAGGATGGGCCCGGTGAAAAGCACAAACCAATCTATTGGCATGAATATCGGAGGCAGAGACCCAAGAATTATCCTCCTGACCATAACCCTTCCATTTGACCAAATACTGGAGTCTCCGTCTAACCAAACGAGAATCCAATATTTTCTCTACCTCATATTCCACATTGCCTTCGACCAACACAGGGTCAGGAGGTGCTGCCATAGGAACCACTGGCTCAACAAACCTCTTCAACAGAGATTTGTGAAATACGTTATGGATCTTGAACGTAACTGGAAGAGCCAATCGAAACGAAATAGGATTAAGAATTTCCAAAATCTTATTAGGACCAATAAATCTTGGCTTAAATTTAGGAAATGCAACCTTCATAGGAATATATTTAGACGACAACCAAACCATATCACCCACTTTAAACCGGGGACCAATGGTCCTATGCCGGTTGGAAAATCGCTGGGCCTTTTCCTGAGAGAGTGACCACTTATCCACCACTTGGTCCCATATCTGCTGCATTCTCTTAACCACAGTGTCCACACCTGGGCAGGACGAAGATTCCACTTGCCCTGAAGAGAATCAAGGATGAAACCCAAAATTACAGAAAAAGGGTGACATCAGAGTGGCAGAACTAGCTCTATTGTTCAGTGCGAATTCGGCTAAGGGCAAAAATGAGACCCAATCATCCTGATCAGCAGATATAAGACTCCAAGGTCTGGTTTATTCTCTCAGTCTGTCCATTGGTCTGGGGATGAAACGCGGAGGAGAAGGATAACTGAATTCCCAGATTGGAACAAAAGGCTTTCCAGAATCTGGAAACAAACTCGACTCCTCTGTCGGACACAATGTTCTCAGGAATCCCATGTAACTGAACCACCTGTTGTAAAATCAAGGGCACCAACTCAGCGGAAGATGGCAACTTTGGGAGTGGTACATGATGGACCATCTTCAAAAATCTATCACAAATCACCCAGATAACAGTCATTCTCTGAGAGACAGGAAGATCAGAAATAAAATCCATTGAGATATGGGTCCATGGCCTCTTGGGCACCGGCAAGGGCATCAGCAACCCACTAGAATGAGAACAGGGTTTAGACCGAGAACAAGTCCCACAGGACTGTACAAAATTCCTGACGTCACGAGATAAGGCAGGCCACCAAAAGGACCGACTCGCCAAATCTCTGGTACCAAATATACCTGGATGACCAGCCAATGCGGAGCAATGAATTTCAAACATCACTCTCTTTCTCCACTGGTCAGGAACATACAATTTTCCAATAGGGCAACTCTCAGGTTTATCCTCCTGAAATTCCTCCAGGACGTGTCTCAAATCGGGCGAAATGGCAGAACTACCCCCTCACCAAGGATGGTAGTAGGCTCAGTCACACTAAGAGAATCGGCAAAGAAGCTCCTAGAAAGGGCGTCTGCCTTAACATTCTTAGTGCCCGGAAGAAAAGAGACCACAAAATTAAAACGCGTGAAAAACAAGGCCCATCTAGCCTGTCTAGGATTCAAGCATTTGGCCGACTCCAGATAAATCAAATTCTTGTGATCGGTGAGGACCACAACTAGATATCTAGCTCCCTCCAACCAATGTCTCCACTCCTCAAATGCCCACTTCATGGCCAACAATTCCCGATTCCCCACGTCATAGTTGCATTCAGATGGGGAGAACTTTCGAGAAAAGAAGGCACAGGGAGTCATCTTAAAAGTCACAAGGTCTTTTTGGGACAAAACAGCTCCTGCACCAATCTCAGAAGCATCTACCTCCACCTGAAATGGAAGTGAGACATCGGGTTGCCGTAAAACTGGAGCTGAAGTAAATCTCTGCTTAAGCTCCTGAAATGCTGAGATAGCCTCAGGAGACCAATTCAGCACATCAGCGCCCTTCTTGGTCCGATCAGTCAGTGGTTTGACAATACCAGAAAAATTACCTATAAATTTACGATAGAAATCAGCAAAACCCAAAAACTTCTGGAAGGCCTTCAAAGAAGTAGGCTAAACCCAATCATAAATGGCCTGTACCTTGGCCGGGTCCATTTCAATAGTCGATGGAGATAAGATAAATCCCAAAAATGAAATCCTCTGTACACCAAAGAGGCATTTCGATCCCTCAACAAACAGGGAATTCTCCCTCAAAATCTGGAACACAGTCTGGACATGTTCCACATGGGAATCCCAATCACTAGAAAAGATCAAAATATCATCCAGATAGATGATCAAAAACTTATCCACGGAAAATATCATTCTTAAAGGACTGGAAGACAGAAGGGGCATTAGTGAGTCCAAAAGGCATCACCAGGTACTCAAAATGTCCCTCCGGAGTATTAAGCGCCGTCTTCCATTCATCCCTGTGCTTGATGCGAATAAGATTATACGCCCCCCTGAGGTCAAGCTTAGTAAACCAGCAGGCACTCTTAACTCTGGAGAATAAATCAGACATCAGAGGTAACGGGTACTGATATTTAACCGTCATCTTGTTAAGGGAACGATAATCAATACACGGTCTTAATGAACCATCTTTCTTGGCCACAAAAAAAACCCCAGCACCTAAAGGTGACGAGGATGGTCTAATATGACCCTTCTCCAATGACTCCTTAATATAGGATCGCATAGCATCATGTTCGGGTACTGATAAGTTGAAAAGCTGACCCTTGGGAAATTTACACCCAGGCATCAACTCAATTGCACAGTCATAACTCCTATGAGGAGGCAAAGGCGCAGACTTACTCTCACTAAATACATCAGAAAAATCAGCTAGATAATCAGGAATATCATGAGACTGAGGAGAGGTGGGGAAAACAGGAGCGTCCCGAAGAACACACTGACAACCCCAACTCACCACAGATCCAGATTTCCAATCCAAAACTGGATTATGAGTTTGCAACCAAGGAAAACCCAGAACAATAGTATCATGCAGATTATGCAGCACCAAAAATTTACAATTTTCTTGGTGGTCTGGGGCAACTCGCATTGTCACCTGGGTCCAAAACTGAGGTTTATTCTCTGCCAAAGGAGTAGCATCAATGGATTGTAAGGGTTTCCAATGGATTGTAATGAATAAGAAATGCTCACACAAGAATTGAATTACTAAATTGATTTACTTAAAAAATGATAAGATTAAATAATAAACAATATAAAACTATAAATACAAATGCATTAATCAGAAACAAGCATTATTCATACGTTACATTATTCAGATAGACGTCGACCACTCATCCTCCAGGAGACAAGAGAGTGAGCACATGTGTCCTAGTTCTTTTAAATGTCCAGCTAAAAGGTGTGTCCAGCCCCACGATGTGGGGAATGATGTCACAAGTCTATTGTCCATTGGCTATAAACACATCCCCTCAATACCTGTTTTAACCAGTATATAATACAGGAAGCTAGAGGGGGCCTCGTGTGCCACATGGCAGAAATACAGCAAGCTGGAGGAGGGGCATCAGAGCACAAGATAACATCCTTGGGAAAGTTAACACACCCGATCTAATTAAGGTAGTTGCCTTGAATATCAATGGGCCTTTGTTGATGGATAAACAAATGACCAGTAATTTACATTCCTTATCTTAAGTTAGTTTCAGTGACCTTTTGCTTACCTCATCTCAGTGTATATTATATTAAACTGATTGAAACCATATAAAAATAACTCATAGTATACATTCCACCCTTGGTTTCAATCACTTTAATTAACCTGCCACTAAACTATTCCATTTATCATTATTTGCATTGCTCCTATCTAAATTTATTTATTTGCTACCAATAGAAAACCGCTTTGGTAAAAACAACATCCTGGGCTTAAAACGGAAAAAACAAAAACAACATTGGACCAACAGGTGCTGAAATATCAAATGTCTGTAGAAATCTTCTGTCTTCGGATCTTCACCGCAATTTTTAAATGGGTCTCTGTTGCAGGGAAGCACGGGGAGTATTATGCCCTCATCACTTTGGGGTGACTTCACTACTTTCCCTGGTTAGCAAAAGAACAGACTCTAAAGAGCAATCTGTCCCTGCCCTTCATGACTTTAACCCCTCGGTGCAGGTGCCCAATGACTGAGCATAAGAGTCCTTTCATCTTCTATTGCTGCATCTGTTCAGGGCCTCACTTTATATGCCATTTGGTTTTCGGCATCAGCTGGCAGTCATGCGGATTCACCCTGGTGACGGTTCAGCATCATCTGGGCTCAGTCTCAGCGCTCAATTGGACATCTTCAGTCTATACACAAGACACAGCCTGCACTGAGGGAAAGTGAAATTCACAATCATACTTGAAAGTTCCAAAGTCTTGGCAGAGCTTACTCAGTCCAAAGCAACAGTCCAAAATAACTCAGTCCATGATATATTCACAGTCCAAGATAGAACTCAGTCCTGGTGGCTTGTTTTCCACCCCTTGATCAAATGAATCAAACAAAATTACCGTAGGTTTGTTGGTCCAAATTAATTGTGCCCAGAATGACCTTTAAAATTTTCTACTGTAGCAAATATTTCTACTCTAGATAATAACTACTACATAAAATATATCATATGTGTATGGACTTATACACTGATCAAACACATCAAATTCATGTCAATCACATTTGCATAATAACGATGATCATAATTACCAGTACAATAATGTTCATGGAGATCACAAAATAATGTTACTACTAATCAGAATCAGTACAATTACATGTTAAGGAAAACCGAACCCAAACCAATTTGCTATTAACTAGAGTTGAGCGATACCAGCCGATACTTGAAAATATCGGATCGGAATGGATCGGCCGATCTTAAAAAAAAGTATCGGTATCGCCGATTCCGATACCGGGAACCAATGCAAGTCAATGGGGCCAAAATATCGGAATTGAAAAAAACCCTTTCTTTCCTTGTAGGTTAATTCTACATGAAGAAAAACAACTAAGAATAATGTAGAATGTATTGTGGGAGGTGGAGGAGACATTAAAGCCATAGAGGTTTAGCCCAATCAAATGGAATAGCAGGAATTAAACTTTTTTTTTAAAGACGTTAGGAGTTACAAAGATATTGACTATGTTAGCCTCATTTATATTTTGCCACACATGTATGTCTTCTTCTTCTTTCTTCTTTCTTCTTCTTTCTTATTCTTCTTCCTTTTTTTACCTTCTTCTTCTTATTCCTTTTTTTACATTCTTCTTCTTCTTCCTTTTTTTACATTCTTCTACTTCCTTTTTTTACATTCTTCTTATTCCTTTTTTTACATTCTTCTTCCTTTTTTTAAATTCTTCTACTTCCTTTTTTTACATTCTTCTTCTTCTTCCTTTTCTTACATTCTTCATATTCTTCTTATTCAACAATTATTATTCTACATATTCAACTTCTTCATCTTCTTCCTATTCTTCTTCATCATATTCTTGTTTGTGTCAGGCATTCCTGTAGTTGTTATCTAGAAAAGTTAGAAGTTTACACCTTCCGTTCTGCCTGTCACAAAAGATTTACAACAGGATTTGTCCGCGTTCAGTTTGGCCTGCAGCAGCAGGCCTTTTCCAGGGGCACCACGAGGAGGAACGGACTCACCCCCATACACTGCTTAGTCTTCTTCTGCTTATAAATAAGATAATATCATTTGCTCAGAGTATTAGTCTTATGCTTAATGTTCTTCTGCTTTGTTTTTTTATGCTTCTTTGTCTTCTCTCTCTTGTTGTTCTGCATCTTGGTGGTTGTCTTCCTGTTCTTTGTCCTCTTGAACCAGCTGACTGTACTGGCACCCGGAGGGGCAGCAGAAGGAACAAGAGCCAATGGCACTACCGAGGACCAGCTGACGGTGCTGGAACCCGGTTACTAAGCAGGAGGTACCTGTGCTACAAAGCACTACCAAGGACCAGCAGACATTGCCGGAACTCGGATACCGAGATGGAGGCACCTAGGCCAAAGGCTCTGACGAGAACCAGCTGACGGTGCTGGAACCCGGAGGGGTAGCATAAGCTGCAAGAGCAAATGGAAATAGCGAGGACCAGCTGACAGTGCTGGCACCCGGAGGGGCAGCAGAAGGAATAAGAGCCAATGGCACAACCGAGGACCAGCTGACGGTGCTGGAACCCGGTTACTAAGCAGGAGGTACCTGTGCTACAAAGCACTACCAAGGACCAGCAGACGTTGCCGGAACTCGGATACCGAGATGGAGGCACCTAGGCCAAAGGCTCTGACGAGAACCAGCTGACGGTGCTGGAACCTGGAGGGGTAGCAGAAGTTACCCCTGAAAAGCAAAGTTGGCATGCCGCAAGCTGGCCGCAGTTACCGAATCACACAGTCCTACAGGGGGTGCTTGTCCTACTGGCACTACGGAACAAGCCTTTCTTACCAGAACCCGCAGTCCACATAGGAAGCACCTAAACTGCTGGCACCCTAGCCTCGGCTAACCCAACCGCAACACGACATGGCAACTTGGGGTGGCAAACTGACATTGACACTTCCCGGAAACAGCAGGCAGGGCTGGAACCAAGCTGGGCAGGAGGGAGTACCCGTGCCAAAGTCAGTTATGAGCAGCAACTGGCGATGTTGGAGCCCAGGACAAGCACTTAGCAGGCTGAGGCCTGATGTGCTGTCAATTGGGAGGCAGCAGGACAGATTGCCATCAAAACAGCAGGGGAACAGCTGACGTTACTGAACCCCACAAACACAGGAGCTAGTGTTTTACTCTGTGAAGACGGCACTTCCGAGCAACAACTGGTTGTGTTGAAGCCCAGGGACAAGCACGGAGCAGGCTGAGTCTGCATTGAAGAAATTTTAAGATCGGTTGTAGACTTCTACTAATTTTAACCAAGCTCCACTTAGGCCTGTGGCTTCACTGATTTTCGTATTTCCCCTGTCCTCCAACCCCGCCAGTTACAGCTCCGAAGTGGCGTCTGCAAAATCCACACGTGTTCCTGTGTAACAGGTGTTCAGTCCGGTCAGTTAATCCCCTGATGTGTGTCCGGCAATGTCGCCTGCTCTGTCCACATTCCCATAACTAGTTATGGGAATGTGGACAGAGCAGGCGACATTGCCGGACACACATCAGGGGATTAACTGACCGGACTGAACACCTGTAACACAGGAACAAGTGTGGATTGTGCAGACGCCACTTCAGAGCTGTAACTGGCGGGGTTGGAGGACAGGGGAAATACGAGAGACAGTGGAGCCACAGGCCTAATTGGAGCACGGTTAAAAATCAGTAGTGGTACGACTGTGTAGGCAGCAGGAGACTTTGCCATCCACACAGCAGGGGATCAGCTGACGTTACTGAACCCCACTGAGACACGGGAGCAAGTGTCTCTTTCCGTGTGGACGGCACTTCCGAGCTACAACTGGCTGTGTTGAAGCCCAGGAAATAGGAGGGTGTAGGCAGAGGCCTACTGTATTTGGAATGTGGTGACAGCAGGAGAGACTGCCATCCACACAGCAGGGGATCAGCTGACGTTACTGAACCCCACTGAGACACGGGAGCAAGTATCTCTTTCCGTGTGGACGGCACTTCCGAGCTACAACTGGCTGTGTTGAAGCCCAGGAAATAGGAGGGTGTAGGCAGAGGCCTACTGTATTTGGAATGTGGTGACAGCAGGAGAGACTGCCATCCACACAGCAGGGGATCAGCTGACGTTACTGAACCCCACTGAGACACGGGAGCAAGTGTCTCTTTCCGTGTGGACGGCACTTCCGAGCTACAACTGGCTGTGTTGAAGCCCAGGAAATAGGAGGGTGTAGGCAGAGGCCTACTGTATTTGGAATGAGGTGACAGCAGGAGAGACTGCCATCCACACAGCAGGGGATCAGCTGACGTTACTGAACCCCACTGAGACACGGGAGCAAGTGTCTCTTTCCGTGTGGACGGCACTTCCGAGCTACAACTGGCTGTGTTGAAGCCCAGGAAATAGGAGGGTGTAGGCAGAGGCCTACTGTATTTGGAATGTGGTGACAGCAGGAGAGACTGCCATCCACACAGCAGGGGATCAGCTGACGTTACTGAACCCCACTGAGACACGGGAGCAAGTGTCTCTTTCCGTGTGGACGGCACTTCCGAGCTACAACTGGCTGTGTTGAAGCCCAGGAAATAGGAGGGTGCAGGCAGAGGCCTACTGTATTTGGAATGTGGTGACAGCAGGAGAGACTGCCATCCACACAGCAGGGGATCAGCTGACGTTACTGAACCCCACTGAGACACGGGAGCAAGTATCTCTTTCCGTGTGGACGGCACTTCCGAGCTATAACTGGCTGTGTTGAAGCCCAGGAAATAGGAGGGTGTAGGCAGAGGCCTACTGTATTTGGAATGTGGTGACAGCAGGAGAGACTGCCATCCACACAGCAGGGGATCAGCTGACATTACTGAACCCCACTGAGACACGGGAGCAAGTGTCTCTTTCCGTGTGGACGGCACTTCCGAGCTACAACTGGCTGTGTTGAAGCCCAGGAAATAGGAGGGTGTAGGCAGAGGCCTACTGTATTTGGAATGTGGTGACAGCAGGAGAGACTGCCATCCACACAGCAGGGGATCAGCTGACGTTACTGAACCCCACTGAGACACGGGAGCAAGTGTCTCTTTCCGTGTGGACGGCACTTCCGAGCTACAACTGGCTGTGTTGAAGCCCAGGAAATAGGAGGGTGTAGGCAGAGGCCTACTGTATTTGGAATGAGGTGACAGCAGGAGAGACTGCCATCTCCACAGCAGGGGAACAGCTGGCAGTGCTGAACCCCACTAACACTTGAACGAATTTGTTTGGCTCTGTGGAGATGACACTTCTGAACACCAACTGACGCTGTTGGAGCCCAGGATTAGGCGAGGAGCAGGCTGGGGCCTGTTGCTTTTGGCAGGTGAAGGCAGCAGGAGACTTGCCATCTCCACAGCAGGGGAACAGCTGGCAGTGCTGAAACCCACTAACACTTGAACGAATGTGTTTGGCTCTGTGGAGATGTCACTTCTGAACACCAACTGACGCTGTTGGAGCCCAGGATTAGGCGTGGAGCAGGCTGGGGCATACTGGATTTTGGCAGGTGTAGGCAGCAGGAGACTTGCCATCTCCACAGCAGGGGAACAGCTGGCAGTGCTGAAACCCACTAACACTCGAACGAATGTGTTTGGCTCTGTGGAGACGACACTTCTGAACACCAACTGACACTGTTGGAGCCCAGGATTAGGCGAGGAGCAGGCTGGGGCCTGTTGCTTTTGGCAGGTGAAGGCAGCAGGAGACTTGCCATCTCCACAGCAGGGGAACAGCTGGCAGTGCTGAAACCCACTAACGCTCGAACGAATGTGTTTGGCTCTGTGGAGATGTCACTTCTGAACACCAACTGACGCTGTTGGAGCGAAAGGATTAGGCGTGGAGCAGGCTGGGGCCTACTGGATTTTGGCAGGTGTAGGCAGCAGGAGACTTGCCATCTCCACAGCAGGGGAACAGCTGGCAGTGCTGAAACCCACTAACACTCGAACGAATGTGTTTGGCTCTGTGGAGATGTCACTTCTGAACACCAACTGACGCTGTTGGAGCCCAGGATTAGGCGAGGAGCAGGCTGGGGCCTGTTGCTTTTGGCAGGTGAAGGCAGCAGGAGACTTGCCATCTCCACAGCAGGGAAACAGCTGGCAGTGCTGAACCCCACTAACACTCGAACGAATGTGTTTGGCTCTGTGGAGACGACACTTCTGAACACCAACTGACGCTGTTGGAGCCCAGGATTAGGCGAGGAGCAGGCTGGGGCCTGTTGCTTTTGGCAGGTGAAGGCAGCAGGAGACTTGCCATCTCCACAGCAGGGGAACAGCTGGCAGTGCTGAAACCCACTAACACTCGAACGAATGTGTTTGGCTCTGTGGAGATGTCACTTCTGAACACCAACTGACGCTGTTGGAGCCCAGGATTAGGCGTGGAGCAGGCTGGGGCCTACTGGATTTTGGCAGGTGTAGGCAGCAGGAGACTTGCCATCTCCACAGCAGGGAAACAGCTGGCAGTGCTGAAACCCACTAACACTCGAACGACTGTGTTTGGCTCTGTGGAGATGTCACTTCTGAACACCAACTGACGCTGTTGGAGCCCAGGATTAGGCGAGGAGCAGGCTGGGGCCTGTTGCTTTTGGCAGGTGAAGGCAGCAGGAGACTTGCCATCTCCACAGCAGGGAAACAGCTGGCAGTGCTGAACCCCACTAACACTCGAACGAATGTGTTTGGCTCTGTGGAGACGACACTTCTGAACACCAACTGACGCTGTTGGAGCCCAGGATTAGGCGAGGAGCAGGCTGGGGCCTGTTGCTTTTGGCAGGTGAAGGCAGCAGGAGACTTGCCATCTCCACAGCAGGGGAACAGCTGGCAGTGCTGAAACCCACTAACACTCGAACGAATGTGTTTGGCTCTGTGGAGATGTCACTTCTGAACACCAACTGACGCTGTTGGAGCCCAGGATTAGGCGTGGAGCAGGCTGGGGCCTACTGGATTTTGGCAGGTGTAGGCAGCAGGAGACTTGCCATCTCCACAGCAGGGGAACAGCTGGCAGTGCTGAAACCCACTAACACTCGAACGAATGTGTTTGGCTCTGTGGAGACGACACTTCTGAACACCAACTGACGCTGTTGGAGCCCAGGATTAGGCGAGGAGCAGGCTGGGGCCTGTTGCTTTTGGCAGGTGAAGGCAGCAGGAGACTTGCCATCTCCACAGCAGGGGAACAGCTGGCAGTGCTGAAACCCACTAACACTCGAACGAATGTGTTTGGCTCTGTGGAGATGTCACTTCTGAACACCAACTGACGCTGTTGGAGCCCAGGATTAGGCGTGGAGCAGGCTGGGGCCTACTGGATTTTGGCAGGTGTAGGCAGCAGGAGACTTGCCATCTCCACAGCAGGGGAACAGCTGGCAGTGCTGAAACCCACTAACACTCGAACGAATGTGTTTGGCTCTGTGGAGACGACACTTCTGAACACCAACTGACGCTGTTGGAGCCCAGGATTAGGCGAGGAGCAGGCTGGGGCCTGTTGCTTTTGGCAGGTGAAGGCAGCAGGAGACTTGCCATCTCCACAGCAGGGGAACAGCTGGCAGTGCTGAACCCCACTAACACTTGAACGAATGTGTTTGGCTCTGTGGAGACGACACTTCTGAACACCAACTGACACTGTTGGAGCCCAGGATTACGCATGCCGCATGCAGAGGCCAATGGGCAGCGGTTTTTATGGAGGTTGTTGACTACTACTGATTTTAACCATGCTCCACTTAGGCCTCTGGCTCCACTGTCTCTACTATTTACCCTGGCCTCCAACCCCGCCAGCTACATCTCTGAAGTGGCGTCAGCACAATCTACACTTGTTCCTGTGTTACTGGTGCTCAGTCCCGTCAGTTGATCCCCTGATGTTTGTCCGGCAAGTTCGCCAGCTCTGTCCTCATTCCCACTACTGGTTATGGGAATGTGGACAGAGCAGGAGACCTTGCCGGACACACATTAGGGGATAAACTGATGGGACTGAGCCACAGGAACACAGGAACAAGTGTAGATTGTGCTGACGCCACTTCAGAGATGTAGATGGCGGGGTTGGAGGTCAGGGGAAATAGTAGAGACAGTGGAGCCAGAGACCTAAGTTGGGCACGGTTAAAAATCAGTAGTGGTTTGAATGTTGATGGAGCTGGTGACTTTGCCGTCCACACAGCAGGGGATCAGCTGGCGTTACTGAACCCCACTAACACAGGAGCTAGTGTGTTTCTCTGTGCAGACGACACATCTGAGCGACAACTGGCTGTGTTGAAGCACAGGGATTATAGTTCAGGTGGTAGAAAAATGAACACACCAGCAGACCTGTATACAGTTGCCAACCACTAATTTAGTCTGTAAGAGGAATGGCAAAGTCTTTGGAGATCCAGGCCTTGTTCATTTTCAGAAAAGTCAGCCGGTCAACATTATCGGAAGATAGTCGCGTGCGACGGTCTGTTAGTACACCACCTGCGGCACTAAAGACACGTTCCGATAATACACTGGCAGCAGGGCAAGCAAGCACCTCCAATGCATACTGGCTAAGCTCTGGCCATGTATCCAGCTTAGAGACCCAAAACTTGAAGGGGGAAGAGCCATCTGGGAGTACAGCGACAGGGCAAGACATGTAGTCTGACACCATCTGACGGAAGCGTTGCCTCCTGCTGACTCGAGGCGTCGCTGATGGTGTAGACAATTGTGGTGGACACACAAAACTTTGCCACTTTTGGGCCATAGTGGTCTTGCCTTGTGCTGCGGCGCTGCCTCTGCTCCCTCTTTGTGCAGAGTTTCCTCCACTGCCTCGACGCACAGAGCTGCTTTGTAAAGCACTAGCAACAATGCTGTCGGGTGGAATGGAAAACATTATGGACTGCACCAGTGACTCTTCGTACTCCCGCAGTTTACGCTCCCGGTTCAACGTTGGTATGAGCCTTTGTACGCTGTCCCGGTAGCGAGGATCTAGGAGGGTGTACACCCAATAATCAGCCGAGACGAGAATGTGGGCGATGCGGCGGTCGTTTCTCAGGCACTGCAGCATGAAATCAACCATGTGCTGCAGACTCCCAACTGCCAAAGAACCGCTGTCCCCTGTTTGAGGCGTGACCTCGGCCTGCTCTGCATCACTCCACCCTCGCTGTACATACTGAGTAGAGGTTTGTGTACCTCCCTCCTCTGGAGAGATGTCTTCCTCCTCCATCGACTCCTCCTCATCCTCCTCACAAAGTGTCCCCTGCCTAGGCCTTTGTGAGGAAACACGTAGCGCAGACTGTCCAGAAGCAGATGGCATTTGGGACTCCTCATCCTCCACCTCTTCCGAAACCTCATCCCTTAGTGCTTGCAGTGTTTGTTGAAGCAGGCAGATAAGGGGGACAGTCATGCTGACTAGTGCATCATCTGCACTCGCCATCCGCGTGAATTCATCGAAGGCACGCAAAACGAGGCAGATGTCCTTCATAGAGGCCCACTCAATGGTGCTGAAGTGTGAACGGCGCACAGTGCGACTTGTTTGCGCCTGATGCAGCTGGTACTCCATGACTGCTGCCTGCTGCTCACACAACCGCTCCAACATATGTAACGTTGAATTCCACCGGGTGGGTAGGTCACATATGATGCGATGTTCCGGAAGGCCAAATCGTCGCTGCAGAGCAGCGAGGCGCGATCTTGCCGTGCTGGAACGTCGCAAGTGAGCGCACTCTATGCGGACCTTGTGCAACAGTGCATCAAGATCCGGATAGTCCCTCAGAAAGCTCTGCACGACCAAGTTAAGCACATGTGCCAGAAATGGGATGTGTGTGAGGTTGCCTAGGCCAAGAGCTGCCACCAGATTTCGGCCATTGTCACACACTACCAAGCCCGGCTGGAGATTCGCTGGCCCAAACCACACATCGCTCTCCAGCTTGATAGCATTCCAGAGCTCCTGCGCTGTGTGGCTTCGATTCCCCAAAGAAATTAATTTGAGTACAGCCTGTTGACGTTTGGCCACGGCTGTGCTCATATCGGTCGTAACAGGCTCCTCCTCTGCTGTTTCTGAGGAACTTGAGTAGGAGGAGGAGTCTATGTGTACAGACTGGAGTCCTGCAATCCGTGGCGTTGGAAGAACACGTACAGCGCCACTCTCCAGATCTGTACCCGGCTCCACAACATTGACCCAGTGGGCAGTGAGGGAAAGGTATCGTCCCTGTCCATGGTTACTGGTCCACGCATCGGTGGTCAGGTGGACCTTGCTACTAACGGCGTTTAGTAGCGCATGTTTTATTTTGCCCTCAACATGTTTCTGCAGGGCAGGGACGGCTCGCCTGCTGAAATAAAAGCGGCTGGGCACGTTGTATTGGGGGACTGCCAATGCCATTAAGTCCCGGAAGGTGTCAGTGTCCACCAGCCTGAATGACAGCATTTCAACTGCCAGAAGTTTGGCAATGCCAGCATTCAGAGACTGTGCTCGGGGATGGTTTGCCGAGTAAGGGCGCCTTTTATCCCATGCCTGTGCTACCGATGGCTGTGATGGATGGGAACGTGCTGCTATGGGTGGAATCTGACAGGGTCTCCGGACAACAGTGGCAGAGGTTCTTCCTTGGCGATCCTGTGAGGAAGCCGAACCAGCAGTGTGTGAGCTGGAGGAAGAGGCCCCAACACGAACTGAAGAGGTGGTAGGTGGTGCTGTACGTTGGCCTACGTCTTCAGGGTGTCTCTGCAACTCCAACTCGTGCTTGGTGCGCACATGTTTCCACATATTTGTGGTATTGAGGTTGCTGACATTTCTCCCTCTTTTGACTATCTGATGACACAGCTTGCATTTGACAAAGCAAATGTCATCTGCAACTGTGTCAAAAAAGGACCACGCACTGCAACTCTTGGGAGCGCCCGGTTTGCCTTTGGAATGAGGAATGCTCCTAACGGGTGCCGAAGTGGAGGGTACAGGCAACCAAGTCTTCCCCCTCCCTCTGCCTCCTGTTTTGGCCGGTAGGGGAATCTCTTCCTCCGAGCTGCTCCCACCACCTTCCTGTTCCTCACGCCATGATGGGTCAAGGACCTCATCATCTTCCCTCCCCTCTTCAAACAGCTGCTTCTCCGGGGTTGTCTCGCCAGCACCGTACGCACCAGAAAGTGGCAACTGAGTCTCGTCATCATCTGATGCGTACTGAGGTGTGCTGACCATAGGCACTGGCCCACTCGCCTCTTCAGATTCAGAGGGACAAAGAAGTTGCGCATCACTGCATACTCCCTCTTCTTCACATTCAGGAATGCTGCTTGGCTGGCCCCCTCTTTCCAAGCCAACAGATTCCGAGAACAGAAGTAGAGACTGTGATGGCTCCTGTCCATGTCTCTCTGACTGCCTGGGCACTTTGGCAGGTGGTGAAGAGACAGATGGTTGCTCTTAGGTGCTCTGATCCTGAGAGGATGCGGAAGTAATTGAAGTCGATGCTTTAGCTGCCATCCATCCTACAACGGCTTCAATTTGTTCCTCCCGCAGCAGTGGGGTACGTTGAGGTCCTACAAAGCTGCGCATAAAGGACTGTTGCCTGCTAAAACTGGGGGATGCTGATCCACTGGTGCCCGCAGCAGGCCCAGAATCCCCACGTCCTCTACCTGCAGAATCCCCACGTCCTCTCCCTGCAGAATCCCCACGTCCTCTCCCTGCTGAAACTCCACGCCCACGCCCACGCGCCTTACTCCCTGCCTTCTTCATCTTGCCAGACTGCTTAAGATAGGCAGAAAAGTACAAAGGGGGGCCTTAGTGTGCTTATTCCTGAACAGCTGGTTACAGGTACAAGAAACACTAATTTTATGAAGTGTGTGTGTGTGGACTACACTTTAATAGGAGCTGATGTGGCCTACACAAGTTCCAAATGTAGTGTTTGGTGAACTTTTTTTGTGGTTTCTTTGTTGGAAACAAACTCAAAGTATGTGAACAAAGAATTGAAACTGATAGTATCACCAACTTTTTGGAGCTATTACAATGCAGGCAGGTAACCTACAATGCAAAAGATGAGGCTCCAAAAAAATTGGGTAATACTAATCTGGCTGCGCCGGCAGGGCACAAGCCAGAAAAAAAGGCTCCTCTATCTACTCCTATATAGTGTTTGCAACCAACCAATGTTGATGGATACGGATGGATGCACACTAATAGGAGAAGAAAAAATGAGCTGTACTCAAAGACAAATATGTGTGAGGCAGTGACGCACGTTGAGCGTCCTACAACCAGACGTAGCTGCAGGACACTCTACTCAGCGTGAGCTGCACTCACACACAGTCAGAGACCTCTCTGACAGCCGTGAACAGTGCAGCAAAGTGGACACTAGCACTGAAAGGCTGCAGAAAGGCTCCGCTGTCTACTACTAGTGTTTGCAACCAACGTATATGGATACGGATGGAAGCACACTAGATTGAAATTATGTAAAAAATGCAGCTCAAAAAATAAAAGATGTATGAGGCAGCAGTGATCACACTGGGTGGCCTACAGCCTGACGTGGCTGCAGGACCCACTCCACAGCGTGAGCTGCACTCACACAGCCCTTGCAGACAGCTGTGAACACTGCTGCTAGGGCAAAGAAGGCTACAGTGGTGGTTTATGTAGCCTGGGTAAAGCACTCGATGTTTGGTGGAATCGCTATTTCTAACTGTCCCTCACAGTCTTCTACAGCAGCCTGTCCCTAACTGAATTCACAGCAGAGTGACCAGAAATGGCGGCTGCGGTGGCTTTTATAGTGCATCATGACATCATTTCGGCAGCCAATCACAGCCATGCCAATAGTTAACATGCCTACATGCCTAACAGTATGTGCCCACACTTCGGAGGATTCCCATTGGCTTAATCAAAGCAAGCAGGCTCATAGCATGATGGGAACTTCCGATTCCGGAATCCGATATGACAAAAGTATCGGAAGTCAGTATCGGAATTCCGATACCGCTAATATCGGCCGATACCCGATACTTGCGGTATCGGAATGCTCAACACTACTATTAACCTAATTCTAGCAAATTATTATTTTTACATAATATACACATTACATCAACACACACTCTGGCTAAACCTAATGCACTCATTCAGTAAGCAGGAGAGATTTTCATTTATATATAGACAAACACACACTTTGGGTAAAAAATAAAAATGCTAAAACTCAAAAATAATTCATAAAATATAATCTTATATTAGGTAGATGGACTCCTTTTTCATTACTGCAGAAATGAACTATTTACTGTGCACTGTATTTACATGTTAATTAAATGGCCATGGTTTCTTCTTTCACTCCTGCAAACAAACAAAAGGTTAATTACACCCCCCCACCCCCCCAATCCAACATGTAGTGGACTGAAAAGAGAAGAAACAATTCCTTTAAAAACCAAGAATACTAAACACAGTACAATTAAAATTTAGAAAATGAGTTCATAAAAAATAAAAATATACCAAATAAAAAGTAAAAATAAAAATACCACGTGGATTTTTTCTTTGGCTGTGAACCAGTTTTATCAAGGGATATCCATGACAAATACACAAAGCACATACAATGACAATACAGCACATAGTACAAATAAGTCATCTATTTGTCTTGTCAACCCCCCAGTATATTATCAGACATCTAACTTTAGGTCAGTCTTAAATTCATTGTCTGTACTGTCACTCCCTTTTTGCCTTGTATGTTTCTCTCACAATGGCTCCCACACACAGAATCATATAATATCTGCTGTGGTCTTTTGCCTTTTAAAACATCAAGGTCTATTACAAACCCTCAGGTGAGGAATGCACATTTATGCATCACCAAGACCAAACCCAATTCATCATATATCAGCCAGTGCATACGTCACAGTATGCTCACAGGAGTATTTATCTTCATATATCAGCCAGCGCATACTTCATAGTATGCTCACAGGAATATTTCTCTAAGAAACTCTAGAACGAAAACAAACATCATTAGACATCAAAAAATGGCAAAACTGTTCAAACAACAATTTTCAGGGATGTTCCACAACTTTTATAATTACTCCATGAGGGAATCTTGGCAGGGGTTGTAGTATTACACAACAAATCCCACATATCACATAGTAGGAAAAGGAAGAGATCCCACAATATAATGTAATAAACAAGGTGTATACTTTATTGAAAAAATCACTAAAACCAGCGTGAAATAGCAGCAAGATTGCCATGAAGAGGACATACCGCAAAGGCCTTTATCAGGACTATATATGCATGCAGCGTGGCATATAAACATGCAGTAAACATATGGTTACATAAAAAAGATATATATATATAAAAGATATGCAGTGCTTTATTATAGTAAATGCATAAATATAAGCTCTACAATAGAGTAATCCCCAGACACAATGGCTGTAGCAAACACCATAAAAAGCCCATACTGCAAAGAGAGATATACCATACCATTGCTAATGAAGTCGAAATAATGCCCGAGAACTCAGCTCCATAATAGCCATCTAATGGAACCGGTATATAATTAACCGGATAAAAGGTAAAGGAGCGGAGTAAATAAATATATCTACCTGTGGCACAGCGGTGTCCCCACACCCCGACGCGCGTTTCGCCACCTGCTTCTTCCAGGGGCGTGTCTATCGGTGGTGGTAACCATGTTTTTAAATCACAAATGGCCAATCATAGAGAGACGGCATTGGTAAGGGGCGGGGTCTATTGGTATAGTCGGCGTCATGCGCACCCGCCCCTCACCCCGTGTCTGCTTCCTGCCGGCGCTCAATGACACGACAGCCACCAGTGCTGCGCGTCAGTGTGTGAGCATCATTGGAAACATCGGAGTGAAAGTGGATGCGCATGCGCACTACCGATTACCTCGGCACAAAGAGAAAGAAGCCAAAAACGAAACCGCTCATATACCCATCGTGAAACACAAACAAGAGGATATAAATAAATGAAAAAAGAAAGAAATAGGGGAGCCTCCAAATCAGTATGGTATATCTCTAGTAAGCAGATGGAACACAGAAAAACCCCAGATGAATACATTCCTATCTATGTATTTAATTTCACTCAAAAAGGGGTACAACAAAGAAAAGTGACAAAAAGTATAATGTGAAGATTCTGCATATTAATATAAATACATCACGTGACATGAATAATAAAAATGGTAAGTCACCATCCATTCACAATCATAAGTTTATGTAGGAGACAAATAAAGTGATAGTGCTTATCCTTACAAATATAAGGACTATAAAAGGACCCAACAGGGCCATAAAAAAAGGGGGGGGAAGAAAGGGGTTATTCTCCAAACAAGGAGCTACAAAGTGACAGTGCTACACTCAAGTAACAAGACTATACTCTTAAATTGCAGCTAATGTGAAAGATGCATAACAATAACAAACATGAAACATAGGACATATGCACAGACAATGATACGAGGAACCAGATACAAGATAAGGCAATATATACGAAAATGATTAAGGCTTCTTCATTCAACTCCGTGCTAGCATTCAAAGACGACCCCGACGTAATAATCACAGGAAAACTCTCAAGAAGGCCTAAGTAAAACTTAAAAAGAAATAATTAAAATCAGATCAAGAAAAACACTAAAAACAATATACCCGCCATAAAAAGGAAAACACCTCTACAAAAAGGAAGAAAAACCCATACTCTCATTCAAGCCCATAGGACTAAGGGTACCTAAGCGGTAAATCCACCGGCATTCCAATTGGGCTAGAGCCTTACTTAAGTTTCCACCTCTGAAGCCCAAATCCCATTGATCAATCACCTTCAGACGTAACCCCCGAGGATTACAATCATGATATGCCTTAAAATGTCTTGGTATGCTTTTTAAAGAAGTGATATCTTCTACCGTGGCCGCTTTTTCAATATCGAGAACATGTTCTCTTACTCGCAGTTTGAATTCTCTTGTGGTGAGCCCCACATATACTTTCCCACAAGAGCATTCCGCATGGTATATTACCCCCTTAGATGTGCATGTAAGGCCGGTTTCACACTAGCGCTTTTTCAGCGCGCGCACGGCCGGGGGTAGCTCCGCCCCCGATCCGGCTCTCTGCCCGGCGTGCCCGCCCCTTCCTTGTAGCGCCGCCTCCTAGCGGACAGCGGCGCCTGCGATCGGCGCACCCTATCTTTAGCATAGGGTGCGCCGATCGTGCGCAGGCCGTGCGCTAGTTGCGCTTTGACCTGCGCTGCGCACTTTTGACGGTGCGCCGTGCGCGCCAAAATCCGAAAAGTTTGATTTTGGCGCGCACGGCGCACCGTCAAAAGTGCGCAGCGCAGGTCAAAGCGCAACTAGCGCACGGCCTGCGCACGATCGGCGCACCCTATGCTAAAGATAGGGTGCGCCGATCGCAGGCGCCGCTGTCCGCTAGGAGGCGGCGCTACAAGGAAGGGGCGGGCACGCCGGGCAGAGAGCCGGATCGGGGGCGGAGCTACCCCCGGCCGTGCGTGCGCATAAAATGCGCTAATGTGAAACCGGCCTAAGATGTTTCCAAATATGGAAAACCCTGGATCCATCAGCATTTTTGAAGGTTTTACTCTTGGTGAGATTTAAACATGCCTTACACAGGCCACATGGAAAAAACCCTGGATTAGATACTTTCCCATTTTTTGTAGTTTTACCGGCATCATAATGACTATGGACCAAAAGGTCCTTAAAGTTGGCTGATTGCCGAGAAACACATTGAGGTGTCTCCGGTAAGATCTGTTTTAAGATAGGATCAGTTAATAAGATGTTCCAATGTCGTAGGATAATCTCCTGCACATTCTGCCACTGGCCATTGAACGTTGATATAAAACGTACCTGTGTATTATCTTCTATCAATTTCCTTTTCCCACCAAACAGCAGTTCATTCCTAGGAGTGGTTGAAGCTCTCATACCCTCTCTGGATCATTCTGCGGCTATATCCTCTGTCCTTAAATCTCATGGTGAGCTCCTGACTTTGTTTTTCAAATAGAAAGGGATCCGAACAGATTCTCTTTGCCCTTAAAAATTGGCCAATGGGGATACCATGGATGGTACTTTCTGGATGGGAAGAATCAGCCATCAAATAAGAGTTAGTGGCAGTAGGTTTTCTGAATATATCCGTGTGGAGTATTCCATCCGATGTTGCCTCAATCCAAATATCCAAAAATTCCAAAGACCTGCCTGTTTTAAATGTAAGTTTCACATTAATATCATTATTGTTTAATTTGTGAAACAACTTAACCAAGTCCACATCCGTACCCTCCCATACAAAGAGAATATCATCGATATATCTCATCCAATTTTGTACTTTTCCCATTTCTTTAAAATTATCTCCCATGAAAATGTCCCATTCCCACGCTCCCAAAAAAAGGTTAGCGTAGGAGGGGGCACATGAAGCTCCCATAGCTGTACCTTGTAATTGGCGGTAGATTTTTCCATTAAAAGTAAACACATTGTGTCAGAACGAATTCCAATAGGATTAAGATGAGATCCACCAGATGACCATCAATATTGCTCGAGCGTAGAAACCAGGATGTGGCCGCCAAACCATCTTTGTGCCTTATTGAGGTATAAAGAGCTTCCACGTCTGCAGTTACAAGAACCATATTTTCCTCCAGTTCTACCTGATCTATATGTTTTAAAGCCTGATTCGTATCCCTAATGAAAGATGGAAGGGTAGAGACAATAGGTTTCAAAAAATAATCTACCACATCAGAGACAACCTCACAAAGACTCCCATTTCCGGCCACAATTGGTCGTCCTGGGGGATCCAAAGGATTCTTGTGTACCTTCGGGATGAGATAGAACGTTGCCAGCCTAGGTTGGAAATCCCTAATCTGCTTTCTGCTCTTTTGCATCATACCTTGAGAGATCAAATTTGCCAGCCACATCCTGAGGATTTGATAAGCCCTGTCCCTCCATATATTTGTTACATTCCTGTGCCATTTCAGTCCACTTTCCTGGTAACACCCATTCTGGCAAAGATCTGATTCTACTCTCAACTGCTTTCCTACTCTTAACAAACTTATTCAATTTTGCAAACATTTTTATTCAAAACAATCCCACTTCTGACACCAGTTTGTATTGTAAGGGTTTCCAATGGATTGTAATGAATAAGAAAATGCTCACACAAGAATTGAATTACTAAATTGATTTACTTAATAAATGATAAGATTAAATAATAAACAATATAAAACTATAAATACAAATGCATTAATCAGAAACAAGCATTATTCATACGTTACATTATTCAGATAGACGTCGACCACTCATCCTCCAGGAGACAAGAGAGTGAGCACATGTGTCCTAGTTCTTTTAAATGTCCAGCTAAAAGATGTGTCCAGCCCCACCATGTGGGGAATGAAGTCATAAGTCTATTGTCCATTGGCTATAAACACATCCCCTCAATACCTGTTTTAACCAGTATATAATACAGGAAGCTAGAGGGGGGCTCATGTGTGCCACATAGCAGAAATACAGCAAGCTGGAGGAGGGGCTTCAGAGCACAAGATAACATCCTTGGGAAAGTTAACACACCCAATCTAATTAAGGTAGTTGCCTTGAATATCAGTGGTCCTTTGTTGATGGATAAACGACCAGTAATTTACATTCCTTTATCTTAAGTAAGTTTCAGTGACCTTTTGCTTACCTCATCTCAGTGTATATTATATTAAACTGATTGAATCATAGAATCATAGAGTTGGAAGGGACCTCCTGGGACATCTGGTCCAGCCCCCTGCTCAAAGCAGGATTCGCTAAATCATCCCAGTCAGATGCCTGTCCAGCCTCTGTTTGAAGACTTCCATTGAAGGAGAACTCACCACTTCTCGTGGCAACTTGTTCCACTCATTGATCATTCTAACTGTCAAAAAGTTTTATCTAATATCTAATCTGTCTCCTCCCATTCAGTTTCATCCCATCGCTTCTAGTCTTTCCTTGTGCAAATGAGAATAAAGTTGATCCTTCTACAATGTGACAGCCCTTTAGATATTTGTAGACGGCTATTAAGTCTCCTCTCAGTCTTCTCTCTTGCAAACTAAACATTCCCAAATCCTGCAACCTTTCCTCATAAGACAGGGTTTGCAGACCGGTCACCATTCTGGTCGCTCTTTTCTGAACTTGCTCCAGTTTGTTGATGTCTTTTTTAAAATGTGGTGCCCAAAACTGGACACAATATTCCAGATGAGGTCTGTCCAAAGAGAAGTAGAGGGAAATAACGACTTCACGTGATCTAGACTGTATGCTTCTGTTAATACATCCTAGAATTGCATTTGCCTTTTTTGCTGCTGCATCACACTGTTGACTCATATTCAGTCTGTGATCTATTAGTATACCCAAGTCTTTTTCATATGTGCTGTTGCTTAGCCCTATTCCTCCGATTCTGTATATGCTTTTTTCATTTTTATTGCCCAGATGTAGTACTTTGCATTTTTCCCAATTAAAAACCATTCTGTTAGTTGCTACACACTTCTCCGGTTTATTTATATCTTTTTGAATCCTCTCTCTCTCTTCTCTAGTATTAGCTATCCCTCCTAGCTTTGTGTCATCAGCAAATTTAATCAGTTTACCCTCAATTCCTTCATCTAAATCGTTGATAAAGATGTTGAACAATACAGGGCCCAGGACAGAGCCTGGTGGTACCCCACTTGAGACATTCTTCCAACTGGATGTGCAGCCATTTACGGCCACTCTTTGGGTCCGATCACTAAGCCAGTTATGAATCCACCTAACAGTTGCCTTGTCCATTCCATACTTAGTCATTTTTTCAATAAGGATTGTATGAGATACATTGTCAAATGCTTTACTGAAGTCAAGATATACTATATCTACAGCATTTCCTTGATCCACCCAATCAGTGATTCCGTCATAGAAGGAAATTAAGTTAGTCTGACATGACTTATTAGTTACAAACCCATGCTGACTCTGTTTAATCACTTCATTCTTATCCAGGTACTGACATACATGTTGTTTAATAATTTGTTCAAAGATCTTTCCTGGTATTGAAGTCAGACTCACCGGCCTATAGTTGCCTGGGTCCACCTTCTTCCCCTTTTTGAAGATAGGAACAACATTTGCTCTTCTCCAGTCTTCTGGGACTTCTGTTCTCCAAGAATTTTCAAAGATTATGGAGAGGGGTTCAAAAATTTCTTCTACTATCTCCTTCAGTACTCTGGGGTGTAATTCATCTGGACCTGGAGACTTGAATTCATTTAGGTTAGCTGTTTCCTCACTATCTTTCTGTTTATAGATATCCTGGATTCTTCTATTCCCTTAATAGGACAGTGAAGAACAGTTGATGTTACATTTCCTTTCTGAGAGAAGACAGATGCAAAATAGGAATTTAAAAGTTCGGCCTTCTCAACATCCTGTCTTACCATTTCATCATTTTCATCCTGTAAAAATCCTATAGCATCTTTGACTTTTCTTTTACTTTTGACATATCCCCAAAATCCTTTATTATTGCTTTTGACATCTCTTGCAAGCCTCAATTCATTTTCAGCTTTACTAATCGAATTTGTTCCCTGCAGGTTCTGCAGACAGCATTATATTCTTCTTTAGATATGCCTCCCTCTTTCCATTTTATAAACATTTCTTTCTTCCTTTTTAGCATGTGCTTAAGTTCTGTGTTCATCCATCCTGGTTTCCTTAAATGCTTTCTATTCTTCCCTCTTTTCGGAATTGTTAACAATTTTGCTTTGAGAATTTCATTTTTCAAGATTTCCCATCCTTCCTGGACATTTTTGTCCATAAGGATATCCAGCCATTGGATCCCTCCAATTCTCTTTCTGAATCCCTTAAAATCTGCCTTTCTGAAATCTAACCTTGACGTCTGAGTCTTCACAGGTCTTCCTCCTCTAGTTATCCAAAATTCTAAAATAGCATGGTCGCTACCTCCTAGGGTCCCAGCCACTTTTACCTCCTCAACCATTTCCTCCCTGTTTATAAGGATTAGATCCAAGGTAGCAGTTCCCCTTGTTTTCACCCCTACCTTTTGGAAGATAAAGTTGTCAGCAAGAGAGGATAAGAATTTTCTTGACCTGTTAGTTTTGCCTGAGAGAGATTCCCAACAAATGTCTGGATAGTTGAAATCTCCCATGACAACTATGTCATATTTTTTGGATAACTTGGCCATTTGATGCATAAAGAGTTCATCCATATCTTCAGCTTGCACAGGCGGCCTGTAGTAAATGCCTACAATGGTGTCCTTTCCATTGTTCTGTCCTTGTATTCTTACCCAAACAGTTTCCACAGAATTCCCGGTCTCAGAAGCTTCAATCTCTGTGCAGATATACGCGTTTCTAACATACAATGCGACACCCCCTCCTCGTTTATCAAGTCTGTTTCTTGCAAATAAGTTGTATCCTTCTAGTCTTGTATTCCAATCATGTGTATCGTCCCACCAAGTTTCAGTGATTCCAATGACATCATATTTCTTTTCCTGTGTTAGTAGTTCCAATTCTCCTTGTTTGTTGCCCATGCTTTGTGCATTAGTATAGAAACATTTTAGTTTGTGATTGTTTTCTCTTTCTCCAATATTTTTATTAATTAGATTCTTTTGTCTTTGTTCTTCCTTTCCACTTCTAATAGCAGAGTTCTCAATAGCATTTGTCAGGTGTATGGCTTTTTCTGGTCTTTTGCTTCCCTTCCCATGTTGTTCTAGTTTAAAGCTCTCCTTACAAGTGTAGCAAGGCGACTTCCAAATACATGTTTTCCAGTCTTCGTAAGGTGCACCCCATCTCTAGCAAGTAGTCCATCGTAAAGGTAATTCACTCCGTGATTCATAAATCCAAATCATTGCTGATGGCACCATCGACGTAGCCAGTTGTTCACCTGCAGAATCTTATTCCACCTCCTTGTTCCATGGCCATCCACTGGCAGGATGGAAGAGAAGACCACCTGCTCTCCCAGTTCTTTCACTTTCTTGCCTAAGTCTTCAAAGTCACTGCAGATGGTTTTCAGGTCGTTTCTTGCGGTGTCATTTATCCCCACATGTAGTAGCAGGAACGGGTAGTCATCTGTAGGTCTGAAGAGTCCTGATATCCTGTCAGACACATCTTTAATTTTTGCACCTGGAAGACAGCACATTTCTCTTGAAGTTATATCCGGTCTGCAGATAGCGGCCTCTGTTCCTCTCAACAGGGAATCCCCCATGATCACCACTCTCCGTTTCTTCTTCACAACATTTTTCTTTCTCCATCCAGGAGGACTCTGAAGGCGTACAAGGTTGCTGTTTGTTGGCAAAGTCTTATCCTGATGTATTTCTTCATCATTTTCCTGCGTGAGAGCCTGGTACTGGTTCCTGAGCAGTATGGGTGCTGACTGCCTCCTGATCCTCCTGCTCCTCTTGGTCACATGTCTCCATTCCTCTGTTTCTTCAGGTGCACTTCGAATTTCTTCTCTTTCTGTAACATGAAGAGATAATTCTGCTCTGTCTGAGAACTCTTCACCTTCCTTAATGATCTTCAACGTAGCTAACCTCTCTTTGAGATTTTGCAACTTTTCCTCCAACAGGGACACAAGCTTGCATTTGTGGCATGTGAAGTTTGGCTTTTCCACTGGTAAGTCTGTGAACATGTAGCAAGAAATGCAGCTCACCAAATGCCTCCTGGCCTCTTCCATATTCAGATTTCTTAAAAACGGTGAAAGACGAGCCAAAATTTGCAGTTTTCCGATTTCCTCTTTTCAGCTGCAACGGCCAAAACCCAGTGATTGTTGAGCTCGCGGAGACTCTTCACTTATCCCAGAAGGAACTGGGAATATGCAAATGATCTCCTCAAGACTCTTCCCCTGGTGACTGAAACCATATAAAAATAACTCCTAGTATACAATCAATACCCCTCAAAGGAATTGGCATCCGCAGAGGCGTCATGGAAAACCCACAACGTTTAGCAAAGTCTAAATCCATCAGATTCAACGCTGCTCCTGAATCCACAAAAGTCTTCGTGGAAAATGTGGATAAGGAGCAGATCAGAGTAATTGCCAAAAGAAACTTAGGTTGTATACTGCCCACAGCAAATGTGTGTGCAAAACGTTTCTCTCATTTTGGGCAGACAGAAATAGTATGATAGACGTCTCCACAGAAAAAACACAGCTTATTACGCCTTCTAAACTCCTGACGTTGCGCCCTAGACAAAACCCCATCACATTGCATAGGTTCAGACGTTTGTTCAAAAGGTGACAGCAACTCCCGTGTAGTTTTACGTTCACGTAAACGCCGATCAACTTGAATGGCTAATGACCAGACCAGAGGGAACAGGAAATCCCACCATAACATCTTTTACGGTCTCTGATAAACCCTTCCAAAAGAGAGCTGCCAATGCACTATCATTCCATGTAGTAAGGACCGCCCACTTTCAGAATTTTTGACAGTATAACTCTGCAGAATCCTGACCCTGGTTTAATGCCAACAGGGTTCTCTCAGCTTGATCAACAGCATTAGGTTCATCATACAACAACCCCAAGGCTTGAAAAAATGCATCCACATTAGTCAGAATAGGATTTTCAGGTGTCAGAGAAAAAGCCCAATCCTGGGGTTCGCCGCGCAGCAAGGAGACGACAATTTTAACCTGCTGCACAGAGCTCCCCAATGAATTAGGCTTCAAGGCCAGAAATAATTTACAATTATTCTTAAAATTCAGAAATTTGGATCAATCCCCAGAAAACAAATCAGGAGTAGGGATCTTAAGTTCAGCAGCATGTGACTGAATGAGGTAGGTGGAAATTCCCTGCACCTCAGCAGCCATCTGCTCCACACCATTAGGAAAAAGAAAAAAAAAATCCTCCTACGGCCCCAGAGAAAAAAGAGGAAAAAATATATTAAAAAAATTGACACTTTTTTTTCTTTTCTTTTTTTCTTCTTTTTAACAACTTTTTCCTGCTTTTGAGTACCCTAGAATCTGCGGTATGGCTGGTGATTCTGTTATGAATGGGTCACGGAGGAGTAAAAAGTAAAACAAGCTAAGTCACAGAAAACCAGAGAGGTTGGTAACTATGCAGATTGCAGATCCCTGATCCTACCACACAACTAGCAGCAGCCATGGAGCGTGCCTACGATGAACCTAGATACCTCGTCACGGCCGGAGGACTAAAGCCTAAAGCAAGAAAAGGGAAAACTAACTGCCCCAGAGCAGACCCCAAAGGAATAGATAGCCCCCACACATGTATTGACGGTGAAACAAGATGAAGGCACAAACACAGGCAGGAAAATAGGCTGAGCAAATGATGGGGCCCAAACCAACTAGACAGGAAGGGAAAGACACTGTCTGCAACTTCCAAAAAACCCTACAAAAATAATGTCCAACACTTCTGATAGCAAAATTAACCCTGAAGTTACTAGACTTCTCCCACTATATCAGCACTCTGAAATATTCTGAGACAGAGCAAAAAGAGACCGAACTAGTAAGGGACAAAAAGCCAATTGGCAAAATACTGATAAATAAGAGTGGAAATTCAGCACAGCCCCCAGCCGGGGCTGGCTGACCACACAAAAAACTGAATAGACCAACAAAATCAAGTGTGAACTTTAGCAGAAAAACTTAGCTTTAGATGACTGGAACAGAGCTGAAAACCAAGAGCTGACAAGCCAGAAGGAATCACCAGCAACTGAATAGGGCGTCGGCTGTCTTAAATCCAATCTGAGAATCCTGAGGTCCAAACGTCATCCTCATTCACAGGTGGCCGAACTCCACCGATCAAATCAGCCTCACTACCTCCTGTTACCACCAGAGGGAGTCTGGAAGGAGAACTCACAACTGGTGAACCAGAGAATGAACTCACAACAGAAGGGCCAATTGGCATCCGGACGGTTGAGGACAGGCGCCGTAGAAAATTCTTCAGCGTTTGGAAGGCGTCCTCTGTTTCAGAGGACCAGCGGTTGGGATTTGCCTCTTTGCGTACGAGAGCAGAAATAGGCTTGGTTAAGGTGGAGAAATGAGGGATGAATTGCCTATAATAACTGGCAAAGCCGAGAAAGAGTTGAATGGCTTTGAGTCCAAGGGGACGGGGCCAGTTAAGGACAGCGGACACTTTCTCTGGATCCATCTTCAGACCAGACTTCGAGACGATATAACCTAGAAAAGGCAGGGACGGTTGCTTGAAGACGCATTTCTCCAACTTGGCAAAGTGGTGGTTCTCTCTTAGACGTTGTAAAACTTGTCGTATGTCTTGTCGATGGGTAGAGAGATCCGGAGAAAAGACAATTTCTGAGATCTCTCAGAAAGGAAATGTAACATCAACTGTTATTCACTGTCCTATTAAGGGAATAGAAGAATCCAGGATATCTATAAACAGAAAGATAGTGAGGAAACACTTAGCTAACCTAAATGAATTCAAGTCTCCAGGTCCAGATGAATTACACCCCAGAGTACTGAAGGAGATAGCAGAAGAAATTTTTGAACCCCTCTCCATAATCTTTGAAAATTCTTGGAGAACAGAAGTCCCAGAAGACTGGAGAAGAGCAAATGTTGTTCCTATCTTCAAAAAGGGGAAGAAGGTGGACCCAGGCAACTATAGGCCGGTGAGCCTGACTTCTATACCAGGAAAGATCTTTGAACAAATTATTAAACAACATGTATGTAAGTACCTGGATAAGAATGAAGTGATTAAACAGAGTCAGCATGGGTTTGTAACTAATAAGTCATGTCAGACTAACTTAATTTCCTTCTATGACGGTATCACTGATTGGGTGGATCAAGGAAATGCTGTAGATATAGTATATCTTGACTTCAGCAAAGCATTTGACAAAGTCTCTCATACAATCCTTATTGAAAAAATGACTAAGTATGGAATGGACAAGGCAACTGTTAGGTGGATTCATAACTGGCTTAGTGATCGGACCCAAAGAGTGGTCATAAATGGCTACACATCCAGTTGGAGGAATGTCTCAAGTGGGGTACCACAGGGCTCTGTCCTGGGCCCTGTATTGTTCAACATCTTTATCAATGATTTAGATGAAGGAATTGAGGGTAAACTGATCAAATTTGCTGATGACACAAAGGTAGGAGGGATAGCTAATACTAGAGAAGAGAGAGAGAGGATTCAAAAAGATTTAAATAAACTGGAGAAGTGGGCAGCAACTAACAGAATGGTTTTTAACAGGGTGAAATGCAAAGTACTACATCTGGTCAATAAAAATGAAAAAAGCATATATAGAATGGGAGGAAGTTACAGCACATGTGAAAAAGACTTGGGTATACTAATAGATCACAGACTGAATATGAGTCAACAGTGTGATGCAGCAGCAAAAAAGGCAAATGCAATTCTAGGATGTATTAACAGAAGCATACAGTCTAGATCACGTGAAGTCATTATTTCCCTCTACTCCTCTTTGGTCAGACCTCATCTGGAATATTGTGTCCAGTTTTGGGCACCACATTTTAAAAAAGACATCAACAAACTGGAGCAAGTTCAGAAAAGAGCGACCAGAATGGTGACCGGTCTGCAAACCCTGTCTTATGAGGAAAGGTTGCAGGATTTGGGAATGTTTAGTTTGCAAAAGAGAAGACTGAGAGGAGACTTAATAGCTGTCTACAAATATCTAAAGGGCTGTCACATTGTAGAAGGAACAACTTTATTCTCATTTGCACAAGGAAAGACTAGAAGCAATGGGATGAAACTGAATGGGAGGAGACACAGATTAGATATTAGAAAAAACTTTTTGACAGTTAGAGTGATCAATGAGTGGAACAGGCTGCCACGAGAAGTGGTGAGTTCTCCTTCAATGGAAGTCTTCAAACAGAGGCTGGACAGGCATCTGACTGGGATGATTTAGCGAATCCTGCTTTGAGCAGGGGGTTGGACCAGATGGCCCAGGAGGTCCCTTCCAACTCTACGATTCTATGATTCTATGATTCTATGATTCTAAGAATGTCATCCAGATAAACCACGACACAGGAGTAGAGGAGATCCCAAAAAATATCATTGACGAGCTCCTGAAACACTGCTGGCGCGTTACAGAGGCCAAAAGGCATAACAAGGTACTCATAGTGACCATCACAAGTGTTAAACGCGGTCTTCCACTCATCCCCAGCACGAAGTCGGACCAAGTTATAAGCTCCTCGAAGATCAAGTTTGGTAAATATTTGTGCTCCCCTCAGGTTATCAAAGAGTTCGGGGATGAGGGGCAATGGGTACTAGTTCTTTACCGTGATGCTGTTTAAACCTCTGTAGTCGATGCACGGATGGAGAGAGCCATCCTTTTTTATTTTTTTATTTTTTTTTGACAAAAAAGCCTGCGCCTGCAGGAGAGGAAGACTTTCGTATGAAACCCCTGGCCAGATTCTCTTGAACGTATTCCGACATGGACTGCGTCTCTGCAGGTGAGAGCGGATAAATCCTACCCCTCGGAGGGATGGCTCTTGGGACGAGATCGATGGGGCAATCGTAAGGTCGGTGCGGCGGGAGGTTCTCGGCCCCCTTGTCAAAGACGTCCGAAAAGGAACTGTAAGCAATGGGCAACCCGGTGGAAATGGAGAGGGAATGGGGACCACCCACGTGACGCACAGGCAGCAGACACCTCACCCTACAGGACTCCCCCCAGTTCAAAATATTGCCATTATGCCAGTCCAAGGTAGCCTCGTGCGCCCGTAACCAGGGAAGGCCGAGAATAGGATGAGAGAGGCCCACTAAGACATAAAAAGCAATTCTCTCCTTGTGCAAGGCCCCTACCTGGAGTTCTACCTCCTGGGTGACTAGGGTAATGGTCTCTTGTAGGGGTTTGCCGTCTACGGAAGCGAGGATCCATGGAGTTTCCAAAGTTTTAACTGAGACCGAAAATTTAAGGACCTCCTCGAGCCTAATAAAATTTCCTGCTGCACCGGAATCCACATAGCCTGCCAAAGAAAAACATTTACCATCAATGTGCAACAAGACGGACAGAGTGAGGGGTAGAGAGGTATCACACACACCTAGGGAGGCCTCTTACCTGACCTAGGCAGAGGAGTTTTCTGGACATTCCGGGCAGGCACAGACCAAATGAGAGGCACTGCCACAGTAGAAACAGAGACCCTGTGTCATGGTCACGTGTGTCGGGTCGCAGATGTTACCGCAAGGCGGACCCATAACACACGTGACCCTGGATACACCACCTCCAGTGGGGCGAATTTAAATAACAAAACGTGCAGGTGGATACGCCGCCTCCACCTGGCGAATTTGGGTATTACACGTTATACATACAATAATCAAATAATAAAGGGGGAACCTGGGAAACTATTACAATGGTGGGCCCTGCGATATGGAATTGGGAAATGGAGACCTCCTAAGCTCCCCTGAGCCAGTGTCCCTGCACTCCTTACATTCCCTAAACAGGCTCCGCACCTGTCGCCGCACGTGTACCTTAACGCCCTTGCTCACCCTGACCCTAAACCCTCACTAGGGAATGGGTCGGTGCGGAGACTAATCCCACCACTGCACTAATAACACACATGAGGAAAGAGACAATACAGGGGAAACACCACTTAGCTTTGCTCTGTTGCATGCGCTCCTAGCAACAGAGCCCTCCACCTGAGTGCATCTTCTCCTCCACCTGGATCCATCACCGTAACAGGATCCTTCACCTTTGTGCAACCTTGGAGCAGAGTCCAGCACCAGTTGCAGCTGCTTAGTACCAGAGTCCCAAGGAAGTGTTCAGCTTCTGCCACGAAGTCAAGCATGCTTGAGTCCAGCTCAGCGGCCAAGTCCCACATGGTGAGTGCCACTCTCCATAGTAGCCACTCCACCAGACCATGCAGACACTTCCCGCTGACTCCATCACTGCGACCCCCACCACGCCATGCGAGCCCTTCATCCAGACACCATAGCTGCAACACGTCCCCCCTGGCTAAGCTGCGCAGGACTCCTCACCAGCTCCATCCATCATCCAGGCTCTCCAAAAACAGAGTGAACACAAACTCACAATATCACAGGCAGTGATTGCACACCTCTAGCACACCTTTATAGGGTGTCACACCTGATACCTAATTAAGTGCACAAAAACCCAAAGTGCAATACCATAACCACCACCGGGGACAGTCAAAACACCTTTGAACTTAACCAAAGTAAAAAAAAGTTCACTTTGTGCTTTTAATACCGCCAGATCCAACACTGGATCATGACAGTACCCCCTCCTTAATGAGGGGCCTCTGGACCCTCAAGACCACCCCTCATCAGGGAAACACCTACAGCAGGGACGCCCAGGCCCTGAGTTCACCCCACCATTACCTGACACTTCAGGTTCATGACAAACACCGCTGGTATTGGCAATACATGTTCATTTTGGAGGCACCACTCATCTCCCCAGCACCGACCTGGGGAACGAGTTAATGTATGTGTAGGTTTGCTCAGAGCTGATCAGACTCCACAACAAATTTCCACAAGATGTTTTTTGGTGGCACCCATACATGCTTGTTCACACACAGGTCCGGACCTGAACGTTTATTGCACACATACATATGTCATAACTTGGTGAACTCACTCCGGACTCAACAGAGGCGTCCCCCTGTGTCACCACACTCACACCCCCACTATACACCAAGGGACACCACCCTCCAACCCTTTCACCATGAGGACTGCGCCTCCTATGGTTGTTTAATGGCGAGGGTAGAGATGTGTCCCTACTCCCCCGCAGCACACCTGCTGCACACACCAGGAGGAGAAGGGGACCGGGAAATGGAGGAAATATACTCTCGCTGGTCGCCTCCACACGACCAGGAGGGCGGCTTCTTCGATGGCATAGAAGATATGGCGTAAACCCCGCGGACTATCACACCAGTCAGCTCACCACAGGGGCGTACCCCTTCACCTCGGGGAATACCAGGCAGCTCCGTGGGGCACCATTCCTCCCACCTGCCTGGGTGCGCCCGCATGCATGAACCAGTCCCGCTCCCCAGCAGCGACTCTAGGGGGTATTAGTACCATAGCCGCAGGAATATGGAGGAAAATATATACACTCGCTGGTCGCCTCCACACGACCAGGAGGGGCGGCATCGAAGATTTGGCATGAGCCCCGCGGACTATTCACCAATCTGCTCACTACAGGGACGTACCCCTTCACCTAGGGGAATACCAGGCAGCTCCGTGGGGCACCATTCCTCCCACCTGCCTGGGTGCGTCCCCTGTAAGAGCAAGTCCCGCTCCCCATCAGCGACTACACACCTAGTCTGCTCACCACAGGGATGTACCCCTTCACCTCGGGGAATACCAGGCAGCTCCGTGGGGCACCATTCCTCCCACCTGCCTGGGTACCTCCCCGTGCGAGAGCAAGTCCCGCTCCCCAGCAGCGACTCTAGGGGCTTTTGCCAGACCGCAGCCGCCATTTTTTTTTTCTCTGGTTATCTGAGCAGAGGCCCCAGACCGTGATAACTGCTGCTGCAGCGGCTCTAAACACCTTGCCGCTCCCCACTCACATCAGTGAGGCCCGGCAGCAATTACTCAGCGGTCTCCACATGGCCAAAGCTCACCAGAAAAAAAAACTGTAGGGCCTGTGATAATGTCATGGTCACGTGTGTCGGGTCGCAGATGTTACCGCAAGGCGGACCCATAACACACGTGACCCTGGATACACCGCCTCCAGTGGGGCGAATTTAAATAACAAAACGTGCAGGTGGATACGCCGCCTCCACCTGGCGAATTTGGGTATTACACGTTATACATACAATAATCAAATAATAAAGGGGGAACCTGGGAAACTATAACAACTATAACTCCTCCACCTGGATCCATCACCGTAACAGGATCCTTCACCTTAGTGCAACCTTGGAGCAGAGTCCAGCACCAGTTGCAGCTGCTTAGTACCAGAGTCCCAAGGAAGTGTTCAGCTTCTGCCACTAAGTCAAGCATGCTTGAGTCCAGCTCAGCGGCCAAGTCCCACATGGTGAGTGCCACTCTCCATAGTAGCCACTCCACCAGACCATGCAGACACTTCCCGCTGACTCCATCACTGCGACCCCACCACGTTCACTTTGTGCTTTTAATACCGCCAGATCCAACACTGGATCATGACACCCTTGGTGCGCCTCTCACAACGTTGTCCAGATAGTCTGAACCGGTCCACATGCATGGGTTCTGGCATAGGGACTGAAGCGGACGTCCCGGACTGAGGACAAGACAGTCCACGGATGGCTGGGGAAGAACGAGGAAGCCTCCTCTCACGAGCACGTTCTTGGAATCGAAGATTGATCCGAGTGACGAGCGAAATCAGATCTTCTAAGGCAGTGGGGGTATCGCGACCAGCCAACTCATCCTTAATTCGACCCGCAAGACCTCGCCAGAACGCCCCCACCAACGCTTTGTTATTCCATCCCAAATCAGAGGACAGGGTACGAAACCGGATGGCGTACTGACCCACTGTTTGGGACCCCTGGTGAAGGTTAAATAAAGATTCCGTGGTAGAGGCCAGGCGACCCGGCTCATCGAACACTCGACGAAACGTCTCCAGAAAGGTGGCTAGCTGGGAGACCACAGGATCGTCACACTCCCAGAGAGGGTTAACCCATGCCAAAGCGTCTCCCTCAAGGTGGGAGACAATAAAAGCCACCTTGGCCTGATCAGTGGGATATTGCAGAGGCAGGAGTTCAAGGTGGAGGCGGCACTGGTTCAGGAAATCCAGGCGGGGAGTGGCGTGAGAGCGGCTTGGAAGGGTGCCAGGAGGAGGAGACCCCCGGGTAAGAGTCTGGGAGTGTAACAGTTATGATACCAATTGGGGGGCCTTATTTCTATATTAGGGCAGAAAGGTTGACATTATTACTGTTTGAGCTCCAAAATGGGAGACATTACTGTATGGGGTCTAAAATGGACATTAGTACTGCATGGCACCACCATGGAGAACTTTAATGTATAAGGTATATAATGTCCTCCATTGTGACCACATACATTCAGTGCCATCCTTGTGGTCTCCTATATTATTTATGAGGCCACAATTTTTGCTGTTGCAACTGTATTAAGACATAAAAGGTGGAAAAATGTATGTTGCCATTGGGGAGGTGGACATTACTGCTATATTTGAGCACAAAGATGAACATTACTATTGTATAGGGTGTAGTGCGGCGGTGTTCACACCGTGTGATAATGAAGCAATGACCCAGTAAATTTCAAAGCAAAATGTCTTTAATGTCCAAAAACTCACAAATGCAAAGCAAGTAGTATCCTCTGGATCGCAGCTGGGGCATCAAAATAGTCCATATTCGAGACCTGTTGCCGTGGGTGACTGCACCACTGTGTCACACTGAGAGGGCGCCAGGCGTTTGCTTCCCTTGGCTCTGTGTTCACAGCACACATAAGCCGGATGTTGCAGATCCACCTGCTCTGCAGCTTGCAAACCTTTGCTGCAGGGTTTTTAAATGAAATCTGTGGCCTCCATACGTTTCTATGCGAATGCAGGGGGATACATACCAACCCTCGCATATAATTCCCCTCACTGCATCACAGGGGGAACAAAGGGGAATTTTACTATCATATAGGGGCCACATAAGGGTATATATGCATAATTATTGAATAGGGGACCCCCTGTAGGTAGACAATTGTACTGTCAGGGGATCAGAATGGGGAATATCACTAATATAATACAGTTCCTTTAAAAAGTATTCATACCCTGTGAACCTTTCCACATTTTTTCACATTACAAACTTCAATAATATTTTACTGGGATTTATTTGATACCAATACTAAGTAGCAATTATTTGTAAAGTGCTAAGGAAATTATACATGGTTTTCTAAGTACTTAAAATTTATAAATCTGAAAACTGTGATGTGCATTTATATTCAGCCACCTGTAGGCTGATACCCTAAATTAAATTCTGAGTGACCAACTGCCTTCACACATCACATAATTAGTAAATTGAGCCAAGTTGTGTGTAATTTTTTTTTTCTCAGTATAACTACAGCTGTTCTTTAACCCCTTTCTGACATGTGACGTACTATCCCATCCATGTGACCTAGGACCATGGACGGGATAGTACGTCACCGCGATCAGCGGCCCTCACGGGGGGCGCCGCTGATCGTGGCCGGGTGTCAGCTGATTATCACAGCTGACACGATGTGCCAGGAGCGATCACAGACCTCCCTCGGCACATTAACCCCTGGCACACTGCGATCAAACATGATCGCGATGTGCTCGCGTTGCTCCGTGGGTCTCCTGACTGCAGGCCCCCGAATCCAATATGGCCACGGGGGCCATCAAGGTCCTGCAGGGAGGCGGCTTTCTCAGGTACTGACATGGCTTTTGACAAAGATCGTGTTGATCGAAATGCGTAAAGCTTGTCCCACGTGTATTGGCAGCAATTTCTGGAGAGTTTTTCTTGTCATTTGACATATCTTTTATTGAAAATGAATAAAGCAAGCTAAAGTGTTTTAACGCAGCTGGAACTACAAATTCTTTTTATCTTCATTGGCTCCCCGTCTGTCCAGCGGAGTTCCGAGGTTTCTGTGGTGGTTACTGGTGAGCTGGCAGTGCTTTATTTCTTTGTATCTTGCATGTTGACGGCCTTGCCCCCAGTTTGCTCTCCAGCAAAAATATAAGTGCACATTTGAATTTGAATTATTTAAATTGCCTACACGAAAGGACTTTCATTTGTTTTTATGTATTATATTGTTTAACCATGGCCACTGATTTGACCAGGGATCGGTCTAGCAAGGCAGCACATGTGTTTTCTGATCAACCTGATACTAATGCAGGTGCTCCAGGTTTTAATGAGTCTTGGTAAACTGGAGAGACTTATGACACATGAAACTAAAGTCTGGTGGGACCATGCAACATTGAATAATTATTTGGCCAAGGACATGATCCCGAGAGGCTTGCGCATCAAAAAAATACAGACTACCATGTTTTCAGAGGAATTTAATAAGGATTGGAATCAGATTTTAAGCAATTGTGCACTGAATCTAATGCGCTTGATAATCAAATATGAGGAGATCAAATTAAAAGATGTTCAGCAGGAAATGGAAGCTTTGAATTCCTCCATGACTGAATTTAAATCCTTAGCGCAATTTGATTCATCGATTGCTGCCATGAATAAAAACATCACAACATTGGAAGAAGAAATCATGGATCGCAAAAAAAGAAAGTTTACCAGAGACCTTATTGATTATGCCACCAATAAGGTCTATGACTGGGGGAACTGGGAAAATCTGAATAGAACTCCCAGGTCTATTTTGAAATCTAGCCATGCTTGTTATAGGAGAAAAAACTCCAAAAAAGTAACCAAACCGCATGTTTATTTTATATCATCAGACCCGGACTCCTCAGACAATCACTTAAGTACTTCGGACATTTCTTTAAATGAGAGCACTACAGCAGTACCAAAGAAAGATTATCGGCAATCAAAAAACGCAAGAGGCGTGGCGGTAGAAAACACCGCACATGACTTAGGAATAATTACAGGCAGGAGGAAGAATCTGAGCAAATAGTTGAGTGCACTAATGTATTGAATTTATCTTCGAGAAGTTTAACTCCAACTCAAATACAAGCCTTATCATTGGGCTTAAATTTTGTGCCGGACCAAGATTTTGATCCATTCACCACTATTTTGGACATTAATAAATTTATGCGCAACTTGACTATTAAGAAGCATTTTTTAAATGATTTGCAATCAGAAGAAGAACATGGCCAGCCTATTACTAACGATGCGGAAGAAACGCATAATGAATTCTTCAACATGGACTTTAAAGAGCAAGTTGCGTTAGTCTCTTTGCAGCTTTTGGACACGGAATCTTCAATTAACAACAGAGTCATTGATCAGTCATATAGTTTTTCCATAAAAAATCCTTATTTTTACCCAGACCAGATCAGATTGTATGGACCGCTTTCAAGATCTAGTGGAAAAAGAATTGCTTATGTTGTATAATAAAATCAGATCTCATGAATATAAAAAAAACAAATAGGAATTTTTCTAGGGATCAACATATAGCCTTGAAGGAGTTAAGGTACTGTCACACTTAGCGATGTACCAGCGATCCCGACCAGCGATATGACGCGGTCAGGATCGCTGGTGCATCGCTAAGTGGTCGCTAGTGAGCTGCCACACAGGCAGATCTCACTAGCGACATCGCTGGGGACGGGGGTCGCCACTTACCTGTCACACTAGGCGATCCTGACGTCCCCCCGCCCGGCTCCACGCTCATCGCTCGTCTCTCCGCAGGAAGCGCCGCTAGAAGCTGACAACGAGAACGTCCAGGACGTTCTTGCGTGATCAGCGATAACCAGCGGGGGAGCGGGTCGTAGGTAAGTATCAGACACAGCGATGTCGCTAGCAATGTCGCTATAACGTCACAAGTTATAGCGATATTGCAAGCGATATCGCTTAGTGTGACAGTACCTTTACAAAACATGACTGATCTGACAATAAAAATGTCTGATAAGGGAGGAGTGGTAGTCGTTCTAAATTCGACAGATTATTATGAGAGTATTATGCATTTATTGTCTGATCAATCAGTGTATCAAAAAGTAACTCATAATCCCCTTAATGAATTCAAACAGGTTTCAAAAAACTTAATAACCGCAAATACCAAATGTGGATGCTGAACAGGGCTCAAAATATAGTACAGAATAAAAGCCGTGCGGAATTAATCGTGCCCAATGTCAAGAAAGATCATAGTAAAGAATGGAATAGTAAACCTTATGTATGTCTCCAATACAGTCCGCTATTTATGCAAATCAAGGAAATTATAAATAAATACTTACCGATAGTATATGAGGATGAGAAACTCGGTAAGTGCTGCATACAGGTGTAAATGTAGTATCCAGACGAGCGCCCACCTTGGGTAACAAATTATCACCTAGCATGTTATTTCTACATAAAAGAAAACCTCCAAAGAACTGATTAAATTGTGAAGGTTTTTATAGGTGCGGTTCTAACAATTGTAAAACTTGCACACATGCGATAGTGACTAAGGATTTTTCTGCAAGTGGTGGTCTGAATAAATTTAAAATTCAAAACTACATTAACTGTAATTCCACAAATGTGGTATACAAGATAAGTTGCAAAATTTGCAAATTATCATATATTGGATGTACGTCCAGGAAATTAAAAGCCCATATTAGGGAGCATTTATATGATATTACAAGTACAAATACCGTCGAGAGAAATGTTTCTGCGGCTTCACATCATTTTATTGTTCATCATGCCAGGAGCACCAATAGTTTTCAGGTACACGGTATTGAAATTTGTTAATTTACCCTTCTGAGGAGGCGATGCTAAACGACGTCTTCTCACTAGGGAGGCGTATTGGATATACCGCCTCAATACAAGATTTCCATATGGTTTAAATAAACGTAATGATCTGGCGCTACACTATTGCTAGATGTACGTTTTTATATGTGACATGGTTTAAAGCATATAAAAGAATAGTTTTAATTCTTTCATCTTTTTGGGACTGTTTTTTGTTTTCCTCTACTTTCACATGTGTGCATATCACATGATTCTACAATGTAACATCATTGGTTAATTTTGCCTATTTAGAAGTTTGTGTAGAGGTACTGACATGGCTTTTGACAAAGATCGTGTAGATCGAAATGCGTAAAGCTTGTCCCACGTGTATTGGCAGCAATTTCTGGAGAGTTTTTCTTGTAATTTGACACATGTTTTATTGAAAATGAATAAAGCAAGCTAAAGTATTTTTAACGCAGCTGGAACTACAAATTCTTTTTTTCGTCATTGGCTCCCCATCTGTCCAGCGGAGTTCCGAGGTTTCTGCGGTGGTTACTGGTGAGCTGCCAGTGCTTTATTTCTTTGTAACTGAGAAAGCCTTTGCAGTGCCTGTCAGATCGTTGATCTGACACAGTGCACTGCAAAATGTCAGATCAGCGATCTGACACTTTATAGTAATGTCCCACACTGGGACAATATAATGAAGTAAAAGAAAAGGATAAAAATAATTTTTAAAAAATATTCCCTAATAAATTCTTTTTTGCAAATAAAAAAAAACAATAAAAGTACACATATTTAGTATCACTACATCCGTAATGACCCGCCCTATAAAACTGTCCCACTAGTTAACCCCTTTAGTGAACCCCCTTCAAAAAAAGCAAAAAACAATGCTTTATCATCATACCGCCGAGCAAAAAGTGCAATAACACTCGATCAAAAAGACATAAATAACCATGGTACCGCTGAAAACGTCATCTTGTCCTACAAAAAAAAAGTTATAGCTCGCAGAATAAAGTGATGCAAAAATAATTATTTTTTATATAAAATTGTTTTTATTGTATAAAAGCGCTGAAACATAAAAAAAGATATAAATGAGGTATCGCTGTAATCGTACTGACCCGAAGAATAAAACCGCTTTATCAATTTTACCATGCCCAGAACTGTGTAAACAAACCCCCCCAAAAGAAATTCAGGAGATGATGTTTTTTGTTCATTCTGCGTCCCAAAAATCGGAATAAAAAGCGATCAAAAAATGTCACGTGCTCAAAAATGGTACCAATAAAAACGTCAACTCGTCCCACAAAAAATAAGAATTCACATGACTCTGTGGGTTAAAATATGGAAAAATTATAGCATTCGAAATATGGTGATGCAAAAACTATTTTTACAATAAAAAACATTTTGGCGTGTGACAGCTGCCAAACATGAAACCCGCCATAAATAGTAAATCAAACCCCCCTTTATCACCCCATTAGTTAGGGAAAACTAATAAAATTAAAAAAAGTATTTATTTCCATTTTCCCGTTAGGGCTGAGATTAGGGTTAGGGGTGTGTTGGAGTTAGAATTGGGGGGTTTCCACTGTTTAAGCACATCAGGGGCTCTCCAAACGCAACATGGCGTCTGATCTTAATTCCAGCCAATTCTGCGTTGAAAAAGTCAAACGGTGCTCCTTTCCTTCCAAGCTCTGTCATGCGCCCAAACAGTGGTTTACCCCCACATATGTTGTATCAGCGTACTCAGGACAAATTGCACAATAACTTTTGGGGTCCAATTTCTACTGTTACCCTTGGGAAAATAAAAATTGGGGGCAAAAATATCATTTTTGTGGAAAAAAATGATTTTTTTTTTAATGGCTCTGTTATATACTTCTATGATGCACTTGGGGGGGTTCAAAGTGCTCACCACACATCTAGATAAGTTCCTTGGGGGGGTTTAGTTTCCAAAATAGGGTCACTTGTGGGGGGTTTCCACAGTTTAGGCACATCAGGGGCTCTCCAAACGCGACATGACACCCCCAGACCATTCCATCAAAGTCTGCATTCCAAAACATCACTACTTCACTTCCTAGCCCCGACGTGTGTCCATACAGTAGTTTTCTCACACATATGTGGTATCAGCGTACTCAGGACAAATTGGACAACAACTTTTGGGATCCAATTTCTCCTGTTACCCTTGGGAAAATAAAAAATTGGGGCCTAAAAGATCATGTTTGTGGAAAAAATATGATTTTTCTATTTTCACGCCCGGGCGTTATAAACTTCTGTGAAGCACTTGGGGGTTCAAAGTGCTTACCACTAGAGTTGAGCGACTTTGGTCGGATTGGGTTTCGTGAAACCCGAATGAAACAAAATTTGAGTCGGAGGAATGTCATCCGCTCAATGCCGACTTTTATTTCCCATTGACTTGCATAGGGGTCGGGTTTCGGACGAAACTCCGACTTTTTTTGCCCTAGTCGGACCAGTTTCGTCTGACTCAAATTTTGTTTCATTCAGGTTTCACAAAACCCGATCCGACCAAAGTCGCTCAACTCTACTCCCCACACATCTAGATAAGTTCCTTGGGGGGGTCTCGTTTCCAAAATTGGTTCTCTTGTGGGGGTTTCCACTGTTCAGGCACATCAGGGGCTCTCCAAACACGACATGGTTCCCAATCTAAATTCCAGCCAATTTTGCATCAAACGGCGTTCTTTCCCTTCCGAGCTCTGCCATGCACCCAAACAGTGGTCTATCCCCAAATATGGGGTATCAGCGTACTCAGGACAAATTGCACAATAACTTTTGGGGTCCTGTTAACCTTGGGAAAATAAAAATAGGGGGTGAAAAGATCATTTTTGTGGAAAAACCATGATTTTTTTAAATTTTACGGCTGTACGTTATAAACTTGTGAAGTCCATGGTGGTTCAATGTTCTCACCACATATCCAGATACGTTCCATGGAGGTCTAGTTTCCAAAACAGGGTCACTTGTGGGGGTTTCCACTGTTTAGGCAAATCAGAGGCTCTACAAACGCGACATGGCGTCTGATCTCAATTCCAGTCAACTTTGCGTTGAAAAAGTCAAACGGCGCTCCTTCCCTTCTGATACTCCTATCAAGACATAGGGGTTCACCCAAAACTAACATTCCAAGCAAAAAGTTTACCAAATAGAAAAGTAAAGCTTAACCAATAAATGAACTGGAGTACAAGTTGTTATTCATGAAAAATAGAAGCATGTTCACACTGGCCATTTACCCCTTCACGACCTTGAGATTTTGCGTTTTCGTTTTTTTCTCCCCTTCTTCCCAGAGTGATAATTTATGGATTAATTTAAATTATGATTCTCCAGAGGTCATTAGGAGTTTGTAGATACAAAAATGTATATGTTCTTTTTCATGTAAGTGGTGAAAAAAAGTTTGTAAAAGAAGAAAGCGCCATTTTACGAGACACAGTACCTTCATTTTTCAGGATCTGGGGTTGAATGAGGTCTTATTTTTGGCCTGCTGAGCTGACATTTTTTATACCATTTTGGGGTAGGTACAATGTTTTGATCTGTTATTTAATTTTATTGCATTGTTGCGGTAACAAAAAAACCCACGTAGTCTGTTTTTATTTTTATCTTGTTACCGATCAAATTAATTTTAGTTTATATTTTGATTGTGCATTTGTGAAAGCAGCGAGACCAAACGTATTTTATTTCTATTTATTGTTTTATTTTGAATGGGGTAAAAAGGTGGGTGATTTGAATGTTTTGGTTTTTTTTAATTTTTTTAGGCTAGTTTCACACTAGCGTTTTGGAGCGCAGCGACGGCCTGCGCACGGCCACCGCTAAGCCCCGCCCCCTGCCGCGCCCCCGCCGGTAGCTCCGCCCACCGGCACATGACACTGCATGCGCCCTGCGTCCCCTATCTTTATCACAGGGGGCGCAGGCCGTGCGCAGTATGCGTTTGGCAGCGCATGCGTCCTTTTGACGGTGCGCCGACCTGCGCCAAACGCAACCTGCTGCATTTTGGTTGCGTCGGCACACCGTCAAAAAGGCGCATGCGCCGCCAAACGCATACTGCGCACGGCCTGCTCCCCCTGTGATAAAGATAGGGGACGCAGGGCGCATGCAGCGTCATGCGCCGGTGGGCGGAGCTACCGGCGGGGGAGCGGTAGGGGGCGGGGCTTAGCGGCGGCCGTGCGCAGGCCGTCGCTGCGCTCCAAAACGCTAGTGTGAAACTAGCCTTACTAGCTTTAATAGTCCCTTTAGGAAACTTGAAGCTGCAATTATCCGATAGCTTGTGCTACACATAAATGATCATCTTCTATGAATGCTGGCCCGTAAGAGATCTGGAGTAACGGGCACAGGGATCTTCAGTCATGCCAACCCATTGGCACTCCACAAACATGTGATAGGGGGAATGATGGGCGGGGTTTGTGATACGCTTCCGGTAAGCACAACTTAAATGCCGCTGTCAGAGATTGAGGGCGGCATTTAACAGGTTAAAGGCTGCAGATGGATCAGATCAGCTGTAATGTGCTTGAAAAGATGTGGGCTCTAAGCCAGGACCTGAATCAAAGGGAGAAAGGCGACCTATGCTGTACCTAAACATCCCAGGTCATAAGGCAGACAAAAGCTAAGTGTGACGACAAAGCACTTATTTTTAATTATGCCAGACATACACTCACTGGCCACTTTATTAGGTACACCATGCTAGTAAGGGGTTGGACCCCCTTTTGCCTTCAGAACTGCCTCAATTCTTCGTGGCAGAGATTCAACAAGGTGCTGGAAGCATTCCTCAGAGATTTTGGACCATATTGACATGATGGCATCACACAGTTGGCGCAGATTTGTCGGCTGCACATCCCTGATGCGAATCTCCCGTTCCACCACATCCCAAAGATGCTCTATTGGATTGAGATCTGGTGACTGAGGAGGCCATTTGAGTACAGTAAACTCATTGTCATGTTCAAGAAATCAATCTGAGATGATTCGAGCTTTATGACATGGCGCATTATCCTGCTGAAAGTAGCCATCAGATGTTGGGTACATTGTGGTCATAAAGGGATGGACATGGTCAGCAACAATACTCAGGTAGGCTGTGGCGTTGCAACGATGCTCAATTGGTACCAAGGGGCCCAAAGAGTGCCCAGAAAAAATTCCCCACACCATGACACCACCACCACCAGCCTGAACCGTTGATACAAGGCAGGATGGATCCATGCTTTCATGTTGTTTACGCCAAATTCTGACCCTACCATCCGAATGTCGCAGCAGAAATCGAGACTCATCAGACCAGGCAACGTTTTTCCAATCTTCTACTGTCCAATTTCGATGAGCTTGTGCAAATTGTAGCCTCAGTTTCCTGTTCTTAGCTGAGAGGAGTGGTACCCAGTGTGGTCTTCTGCTGCTGTAGCCCATCTGTCTCAAAGTTCGACGCACTGTGCGTTCAGAGATGCTCTTCTGCCTACCTTGGTTGTAACGGGTGGCAATTTGAGTCACTGTTGCCTTTCTATCAGCTCGAACCAGTCTGCCCATTCTCCTCTGACCTCTGGCATCAACATGGCATTTCCGGCCACAGAACTGCCGCTCACTGGATTTTTTTTCTTTTTCGGACCATTCTCTGTAAACCCTAGAGATGGTTGTGCGTGAAAATCCCAGTAGATCAGCAGTTTCTGAAATTCTCAGACCAGCCCTTCTGGCACCAACAATCATGCCACGTTCAAAGGCACTCAAATCACCTTTCTTCCCCATACTGATGCTCGGTTTGAACTGCAGGAGATTGTCTTGACCATGTCTACATGCCTAAATGCACTGAGTTGCCGCCATGTGATTGGCTGATTAGAAATTAAGTCTTAACACACAGTTGGACAGGTGTACCTAATAAAGTGGCCAGTGAGTGTATATCCATAGGCACAGGGACATGAGCTATTGTTCATGAGTCTGAATGTTGATTCTTGCTATATGTTGAATTGATGTTTGTTTATTGTTGAATAGCTGCTGTTTACCTAGTGAATCGGTCCTTGCAGCTTATTTTCCTACTATCATTGAAGGACAGGGACACAGGGTCATTTAACTATCGATGTTTGCTGATATGTTGATTACCCATTGTACCAGTCCATGCATCTTGTTGATCTGGAAACATTGAAGAATAAACTATGCCGATTGTTTGAGTATTTAATCAATGAGAGTTGACCTCTTCCCACCTTCCCCCTGACCTGTGGATAAGGGCCTGAAAGACAGATGTGGGTATAAAAAGGGACCTTTTACAGGAAAACTTTCCAGAACAGCAGCAAGGCATCATGGCTCCAACCGGAGGAAAACAGATTTGATCCAATGCCCATCATTGAGCAGATAGACAATTGGAGCACACAGGTTGGGACAATCAGGCCACCTGGCCACATACCTACAATGGACTCTATCAGTTTCCTGCTATCTTCTCTCTGTGGATGCCTGCCAAAAGCGGGGTGGCACTAGTTGGGGTAGTTGGCCCTGGAAGCCCTAAAGTCACAGATGTTCTAATTCCCGTCGAGCCATTGGAAGGGTGAGACTATGTGTTATTGTCTGTTGGTTCAATAAAGTATTGCTACACTGTTTCACCCTCACCCTGTGTTGTCTGGAGTGGTATTCTGCCCATAGGAAAGGAGAGCAGGCATTCAGTGGAATGAAACCTGGTCCATGTGGTCTTACTAAAGATAGCCGGGTTGGTGGACGAGAGCACCCACTGACCCTCGTGTCTCAGCAAGAAGCTCCTCCAGAGTGACCCTGGGCATCTTGGCTGCTTTTCTACTTAGACAAAACTCAAGAGAGAAGCAAAATAAACATACCCTGCTATAAATGTGCTTATAAATAATGTACGGTACTTGGTAAACACCGTTGTCACATACCCACTTCTCGGCATGTGACTCCTCTTACTCAGTCCAGCATTCAACCTCTGTCCTATGCTGCACTTGGAGCATCAATAACACCCCAACACAAACCACGCACCCCCACTACCACCACTCACCGAACATACGGGCGATGAGTCATGGAAGTACTAATAATAATAATTTTTATATAGCGCCAACATATTCCGCAGCACTTTACAATTAAGCGGGGACATGTACAGACAATAAATTCAATACAAGTTAAGACAATTTAAACAGTGACATTAGGAGTGAGGTCCCTGCTCGCAAGCTTACAATCTACTACTACTACTGTCTGCAAATCAGCAGGGTCACGCACTCTAAAGAGCCTGTCACACTAAGCGATATCGCTAGCAATATCGCTATGTCTGATACTTACCTCCGACCGCTCCCCCGCTGTTTATCGCTGATCGCGCGAGAACGTCCTGGACCGTTTCTCGTCATCAGCTTCCTGCTGGGGCTTCCTGCTGTGGAGACAAGCGACGCGTGGATGCGGGCGGGAGAATGTCAGGATCGCCTCGTTTGACAGGTAAGTAGCGACCCACGACCCCTGCTATGTCGCTGGTGACATCTGCCTGTGTGGCAGCTCACTAGCGACCACTTAGCGATGCACCAGCGATCCTGACCAGCGATAAGTGTGACAGTACCTTAAGGCATGTGGAAGAAAGTGGTTTGGTTAGATGAGACCAAACTAGAACTTTTTGGGCTAAATGCATATGTGTGGAGGAAAATGAACATGGCACAGTCCCCTGAAACCACCATTGTCAAACTTGGTAGTGACAGCATCATGCTTTGGGGATGCTTTTCTTCAGTAGGGACAGAGAATCTTATAAAAGTTGTTGGGAAGATGAATGGAGACAAGTACAGGACAATCCTGAGGAAAACCTGTAAAAGGCGAGACTGGGGCTTATATTCACCTTCCAGCAGGACAACTGCCAGAGCTACAATAAAATGGTTAAGATCAAAACATATTCATGTGTTTGAATGGCGCCGTCAAAGTGGCAAGACTTGAAAATTACTTTTCTCTGACTCTTTCCATCCAGTCTCACTGAGTTAGGGTCCCGTTACATTTAGCGATGCACCAGCGATCCCGACAACGATACGACCCGGTCAGGATTGCTAAATGGTCGCTAGTGAGCTGCCAAACAGGCAGATCTCACCAGCGACGCAGCAGCAATCCAGTGATGCTTGGCAGTCATCCTTACCTGTCACACGGCAGTGGTGATGACAGCTTCCGCCTGCGTCCATGCGTTGGTAGTCGGCGCCAGCGGGACGCCAATGAGGAGAAAATGGCCCTGGATGTTCGTGCGTGATCAGCGATATCCAGCGGGGGGGGGCGGTCGCAGGTAAGTGTCACATGTAGCGAGATCGCTAGCGATAACGGTGTTGCATCACAAAATCGGTGACGCTTTAGCGATATCGCTATGTGTAAAGCCCCCTTTAGAGTTTGCAAAGAAGAATGGGCAAAAATGTTAGCCTCTTGATGCGCAAAGTTGGTAGAGACATACTCTACAAGACTTTCAGCATTAATTGCAGTGAAAGGTGGTCCTACAAAGTATTGACTTAGGGTGGCTGAATTTAAATACATGTCACAATTTTCAGATTTATATTTTTAAAATATTTAAAAAACCATGTATCATTTCCTTTACACTTAAAATAATTCTTACTTTTGTGTTGGTATATCACATAAAATTCCAATAAAAAACATTTACGTTTGTGAGTGTAACCTGAAAAAATGTGGTAAAGTTCACTTTTTCAGGGTACTGTATATTTTATTTTAACTGATCCTATTACTGGGGGGAACAAAATGTACTGTTACTTTGTAGGCTGCCTGGCGACCATACAGCACTTTTCTTTCTTCATCTGATGCAGTGTATAAATGAGGGAAAAAGTGGGGAGGGCGCTCTAGAAGCGATCAACCACAGATGTTGTTGTGGTTCATTCTGAAGAGAAAGATGAGTGCTTCTGGGAAGAAGTCACAGCGGTATGCTCCAGATGAAGAAGAAAAGCTCATATAAATTATTTCAGTTGGAGACATCACTGGATTTACCTGTACACTTACACTATATGCTAGTGTATCCTCACCCATCCCTGTAGACTGTGAGCCCTCACGAGCAGGGTCCTCTCCTTCTGTACTTGTGTGTCCCTTGTCTTGCACATGTTTATTGTACTTGTCTATATTTCCCCTTTTCCCTGTAAAGCGCCATGGAATAACAGACGCTATATAAATGTTTAATAATAATAATCTACAAAGTGCCTGTAAATGAATGACACTGTTGATAATATTGGTGTTTTTTGTTACTGTGGTTTTTGTTAATGATCAATATAGTAGTACTATTCAGTCAAAAGTTACGCCGCTAAAAGTTAAATAAATCTGAAAAATACACCAGCCCCCAGCCATTGTACATTTATGGCATAATTTGAACATCACTTCATGAATCATGTCTGTGTACATAAACTTCCTCAAGACTGGCATACACTATGCAATTTCTCAAGAGTGTCACCTACTCTATTGATAAAAAAAACCTTGAATAACTTCAATCTTCTAAAAAGTTAAATTCTCCATGTATATTGATTGGGCACTCTTTTTTGTTTTCTCAGTTCAAGTTCTCCTCCCCACCTATCACTCCTTGGGAGAAAGAAAGAGTTGACACAGTCTCCTGATCTTATAATCTTTTAGCCCAAATAGAGACCTGATGTGAAGGAGTTTGTTGCTGTGTGTATCCATTGTGAAAAGTCCTCTTGTCTAACACCTCTCAGGCCCTTACAACTTCTGCCCCTCCTTAAGAAACCTGGATCTGATCTATCTATGGACTTTATCACAGATCTTGCCACTTGCAAAGATTTCACCACTATCTGACAAATCTCCAAGATTGTGCATTTTATCTCATTATCTGGTTTGCCTTCTGCTCTGTGGTTGATTCAAGTCTTGGTCAAGGAAGTTTTTAAGTTGAGAATTTCCCTGGATGTTTCCCTGTTAAAACCCTCAAATGAGTGGTCAGATTGAGAAAATTAATAATTCAGTTGAGCAATATTTTATATATATACAGCTCTGGCAAAAATTAAGAGACCACTGCAAAATTTTCAGTTTGTCCGATTTTTGTATATTTTTGAGTAAAATGTAAATTGCTCTTTTATTCTATAAACTACTGACAACATGTCTTCGCATTTCCAAGCACTAAATTTTGTATTTATTTTCAGAAAAAGAGAAATGGTCAAAATAACAAAAAAAATGCAGTGCTTACAGACTTTAAATAATTAAGAAAACAAGTTCAGAATCATTTGGAAACAGCAATACAAATGTTTTAACTCAGGAAGAGTTCAGAAATCATTTTGTGGAATAAACATGACTTTTAATCACAGCTTTCATGCGTCTTGGCATGCTTTCCACCAGTCATTCACACTGCTTTTGGGTGACCTTATACCACTCCTGGTACAAAAATGTAAGCAGTTCTTTGTTTGATGGCTTGCGACTATCCATCTTCCTCTGGATTACATTCCAGAGGTTTCAATGGGGTTCAGGTCTGGAGATGACAGTGATTTGATGTGGTGGTCCTTCATCCACACATTGATTGACCTAGCTGTGTGGCATGGCGCATTGTCCTGCTGGAAAAAAACAGTCCTTAGAGTTGGGGAACATTGCCTGAGCAGAAGGAATCAACTGTTTTTCCAGGATAACCTTGTATGCGGCTTGATTCATATGACCTTTGCAAAGATTACCCTGCCCAATTCCAGAAAATACCTACAAAAACTTGGGCGTATACGACAAATATAGGTAAGTCATAATCCATCTTTATTCAAACAAACACTTTAAAAAAATTAACACGTGACCACCGGGGGAATGGCAGGAGGTGGATCTAACCCCCGTGCGAGAGAGAGCATGAAAGCGGGAGCCAGCGGTGCCGGGAGAGAGGTCAGACTAGTCGAGTTTGGTAACCAGAGGGTAACGCAGTGTCCTAGGGATGAGACAGAGGAATGGTGCAATACAAGCCGAAGTCAGGAACGTAGTAACAAGGGGCGCAGACAATTGGGAAGTCAGAGAACTTACCCAAAGGTCAGAATCGGAGAATTATCAGAGGTATCGAATCAGAATGCAGACACAAAATGAGGGACAAGCCGAATCATACACAGTACAAGCACACAGATGAACAAGCGGTATACACTAGTATCACTTAGGTCAGCTGCTCAGTAGAGAACGGAAGTATCACTGACAATGAGCCCAGCACAAGAACAGGTTAAAATAGCCCTCCCCAAACCAAAGGGTGGCCATGCAGAGTTAACCCCGACAAACCCAGGACAGGGAAGGAAATCCCATACTGAGCCATGACAGCTCCTCTGTCTTCCACTCATTACCTGTGGTAATGGCACCTGTTTGAACTTGTTATCATTATAAAAGATACCTGATCACAGCCTCAAACAGTCACACTCCAAACTCCACTATGGTGAAGACCAAAGAGCTGTCGAAGGACACCAAAAATCATATTTTAGTCCTGCACCTGGCTGGGAAGACTGAATCTGTAATAGTCAAGCAGCTTGGTGTGATGGAATCAACTGTGGGAGCAATAATAAGAAAATGGAAGACATACAAGACCACTGATAATTTCCCTCGATCTGGAGCTCCACGCAATATCTCACCCCATAGGGTCAAAGTGATCATAAGAATGTTGAGCAAAAATCACCGAACCACACAGGGGGACCTAGTGAAGGACCTGCATAGAGCTAGGATCACCATAACAAAGGCTACCATCAGTAACACACTACGCCGCCAGGGACTCAGATCTTGCAGTTCCAGACGTGTCCCCCTGCTTAAGCCAGTACATGTTCGGACCCATCTGAAGTTTGCTGGAGAGCATTTGGATTATCCAGAAGAGTATTGGGAGATGTCATATGGTCTGATGAAACCAAAGTAGAACTATTTGGTAGAAACAAAACTCGTCGTGTTTGGAGGAGACAGAATGCTGAGTTGCATCCGAAGAACACTGTGAAGCATGGGGGTGGCAACATCATGCTTTGGGGCTGTTTCTCTGCAAAGGGACCAGGATAACTGATCCGTGTACATGACAGAATGAATGGGATCATGTATTGTGAGATTTTGAGTGCAAACCTCCTTTCATTAGCAAGGGCATTGAAGATGAAACATGGATGGGTCTTTCAGCATGATAATGATCCCAAGCACAAAACCTTTGTTTTGTTTTGATTTGAAGATCCATGTTGCCCAGCGACAGGCTCAAAACATCACTGCTCTAGAGGAGATCTGAATGGAGGAATGGGCCAATAGAGTTGAGCGACTTTAGTCGGATCGGGTTTCATGAAACAAAATTCGTTTCAGATGAAACTGGTCTGACTAGGGCAAAAAAAGTCGGAGTTTCGTCCGAAACCCGACCCCAAAGCAAGTCAATAGAGAATAAAAGTCGGCATTGAGTGGATGACTAAATACTTCTTTTCCCCACTGTATATGCCATAATCTTGACGGGTTTGCTAGTCATATTATTATTAAATACGTAAGCCTTTTATACTTTGCATTTGCACTTGTAGCATAACATGGCCCATATTAGTCCATTCTTTAGTATATTTTTTCGACCATTATAAGTAATTACTTTATACTAGCTGTGGTACTCCTAATTTAGCTATATCTATGTGCGGTATCCTCTATTTATGTACTTTCTACTGTATTTAACAGTTTGCTTGGACTGATTTGAGCGTGCACTTAGCATGCTCTGCCTTGGCGTTGTGGGGAGGTGCGCACTCCAGCGACGCGTCTCCTGTATAGTGTGCCATGTGACACATTCAGTAAAGGCTGATTCCCACAATGTAATAGCATCGTGTCACCGGTCTAACATCCAGTAAATAGAGCACATTATGGCAAAAGGTAATGATCAATATTATCACTGCTTTTTATCACTGCTTTGATCATAGGTTGCATTGATTTGGAATCTGCTTTTCACTAGAGTTGAGCGACTTTAGTCTGATCGGGTTTAATGAAACAAAATTCGTTTCAGATGAAACTGGTCCGACTAGGGCAAAAAAAGTCGGAGTTTCATCCGAAACCCGACCCCAAAGTTGCTCAACTCTACTTTTCACTATTATTGCCCTCAACAGTGACTTGCATCTAATATTGCACTGGTTGCTTTATGGAAGTTATTTTCATTGTAGAAGTTTCTGCATGAATTTTTGAGACTTTAACAATTGCATATTCATATTCTATTGCAAGTCTCTCATATAATAGATCTCAAGTCAAATTTATAGGTTGTTGTATTTTGATCTGCAGCAGCTGCGGGACTATCGCGGTCATAGCGGTCGCAGCCGTGACGGGACCCGGAGTCCTCAGGGGCCAGATCGCGGAGCTGCAGCTGCTCATTGGCTCCATTCTTTGGCTGCAACTGGCTGCTCTGTGAGCACAGAACCTGTGATGAGGTCACAGGATGGGAGGAGTCAGGGGTTACATGATCAGGGTCCTCTGTCCGAGGCTGACTCCCGTCCTGTGACCTCATCACAGATCCTGTGCGCACAGCCCTCAGTGTATGCAGGACAGTGTATGCCGTGCTGGTTTTCATGGTGCACTGCTGGATGAGGGTAAGTTTATGTGTGGGGTGAGGGGTTTACAGGGTGGATGTAGCAGAGCTGTGTGTGTATGAGGTGTGGGGAGCCGTATGTGTACGAAATGTATGGAGAGGAGCCGTGTGTACGAAGTGTATGGAGCGCAGCCTTGTGTGTACGAGGTGTATGGAGCAAAGCCGTGTGTGTACGAGGTGTATGGAGCGCAGCCGTGTGTGTACGAGGTGTATGGAGCGCAGCCGTGTGTGTACGAGGTGTATGGAGCGCAGCCGTGTGTGTACGAGGTGTATGGAGCGCAACCGTGTGTGTACGAGGTTTACGGAGCAGAGCCGTGTGATCAACGTGTATGGAGCGCAGCCATGTGTACGAGGTGTACAGAGCGGAGCCGTGTGTATACGAGGTGTATGGAGTGGAGCCGTGTGTGTATGGAGTGCAGACGTGTGTGTACGAGGTGTATGGAGCAGAGCCGTGTGTTCGACGTGTATGGAGCACAGCCGTGTGTGTACAAGGTGTACAGAGCGGAGCCGTGTGTATACGAGGTGTACGGAGTGGAGCCATGTGTGTATGGAGTGCAGCTGTGTGTGTACGAGGTGTATGGAGCGCAGCCGTGTGTGTACGAGGTGTATGGAGCGCAGCCGTGTGTGTGCAAGGTGTACGGAGCGCAGCCATGTGTGTACGAGGTGTACGGAGCGCAGCCGTGTGTGTTCGAGGTGTACGGAGCGGAGCCGTGTGTGTACGAGGTGTACGGAGCAGAGCCGTGTGTGTACGAGGTGTACGGAGCAGAGCCGTGTGTGTACGAGGTGTACGGAGCAGAGCCGTGTGTTCGACGTGTATGGAGCGCAGCCGTGTTTACAAGGTGTACAGAGCGGAGCCGTGTATATACGAGGTGTACGGAGTGCAGCCGTGTGTGTGCGAGGTGTACGGAGCAGAGCCGTGTGTTCGACATGTATGGAGCGCATCCGTGTGTACGAGGTGTACAGAGCGTAGCCGTGTGTATACTAGGTGTACGGAGTGGAGCCGTGTGTGTATGGAGTGCAGCCGTGTGTGTACGAGGTGTACGGAGCGGAGCCGTGTGTGTACGAGGTGTATGGAGCAGAGCCGTGTGCGCAAAGTATATGGAGCGCAGCCGTGTGTATGAGATGTACAGAGCGGAGCTGTGTGTGTACGAGGTGTACGGAGTGGAGCCGTGTGTGTATGGAGTGCAGCCGTGTGTGTACGGAGCGGAGCCGTGTGTGTACGAGGTTAGCAGAGCGTGTACGAGGTGTACAGAGTGGAGCCGCGCGTGCACGAAGCGGAGATGTGCATGTATTTTGGCATGGGGGGCCCATTTGAAAGTTCGCACCGGGGCCCATAACTTTGTAGTTACGCCACTGATCTGCAGTATTTACCAATGCCTGAATATCATACATATTCTAGGGGCATTAGCGTTTTCTGGATTCTCTGAGTGTGTGCCATGCATTTTGCGGAGATCCATTTATAATTCTTTCTGATTTACAGTATATGAGACTATTTTTTCAACTATTCATATTGTATATATTCCATAAACTTTTGAATGTTTTTTAACCCCTTAATGACTGCCGATACGCCTCTTAACAGATGCAGTTAAGAGTACTTATTCCTCATCGCCGCTTTTTAACTGCGCTGAGAAATAAGGTTATAGCGCCCCCCAGCATTGGAAAATCTCCATGGTCTCGGCTACAAGGGGTAGCTGAGACCCAGGAGAACTTCTTTCAGGTTGGCTTTTGCTGAACTCAGTGTTATGATCGCGATTATTCTTAAAAATAATGGCGACCGCAAAAAAACTAAAAAGCTTGTTTTCCTATTTTTCTCTCTCCTCTGATATGATCTAGTACATAGAGTAGAACGTTATGGGGACCCCTGAGCTCCCCCCTTACCTTTGGTGTCCCCCGGCCCTCGGAGTCTTCTTCGGGGAAGAATATAGTGGGAGCATGCGCAGTGCGACCACTGAGATCTGCCGGCCAGCACCCGGCAACAATAGGAGATTTTCCTATTGGTTCATTTTGATCACTGTGATAGACCCAGTGATAAAAAAATTAGTAAATTAAAAAAATAGAACAAAATAGTAAATTAAACCCCTTTTATCACCCCCTTAGTTAGTTAGGCTAGGTTCACATTGCATTAGGGCATCCGTTTAACGGATCCGTTAAACGGATGCGCTAACGCTGATGTCATTTTTGACATCTTTTAGGACCTAGCGCTAACGGTATGCATTAACGCATGGTAGCGCTAAGGTACCATGCACTACCATGCGTTAGCCCATACAGTTCTATGCACAGCGAACGGGTACGTTCGCTGTGCATTACTGCCAACGCACCCAAAAATGCTGCATGCAGTGTTCAAGGATGCGCCATGAATTAACGCATACTTGCTAATGTATGCCGATTTTGGCATGCGTTAGTATGCGCTACATTCATTGCGGGCAATGGCAGCGTTAACGGGTCCGTTACATAGCGTTAGTGCTGCTATGTAACGGATCCGTCAGCGCATTGCCCCCTAACGCAATGTGAACACAGCCTTAAAAATAATAAAATAAAAAAAGTTTTTTTTCCATTAGGGTTATGTGAGGTTATAGCTAGGGTTAGGGTTGGGCTATGGATAGGGTTGGGCTTAGGGATAGAGGTGTGTTGGGGTTAGGTTTGGGATTAGGGCTGTGTTAGAGTTGGATTTATAATTGGGGGGTCCACTGTTTAGGTACATCAGGGGGTCTCCAAACGCGACATGGCGCCTGCCATTGATTCCAGCCAATTTTGCGTACAAAAAGTCAAATGGTTCTCCCTTCCTTCTGAACCCTGCCATGCATCCAAACAGTGGCTTTCCCCCACATACAGAAATCGGCGAACTCAGGAGAAATTGCACTACAAATTTTGTGGTCCATTTTCTCCTGGAGCCCTTGTGAAAATAAAAAAGTTTGGTTCCAAAGTAAATTTTTTGTGAAAAAAGTAAAATGTTCATTTTTTCCTTCCACGTTGCTTTAGTTATCGTGAAGCACCTGAAGGGTTAATAAACTTCTTGAATGTGGTTTTGAGCACCTTGAGGGGTGCAGTTTTTAGAATGGTGTAACTTTTGGGTATTTTCTGTTATATTGGCCCTACAAACTCACTTCAAATGTGTGGTCCCTAAAAATAGGTTTTGTAAATTTTGTTGGAAAAATGAGAAATTGCTGTTCAACTTTTAACCCTTATAACATCCTGACAAAAAAATTATGTTTCCAAAATTCTGCTGATGTAAAGTAGACATGTGGGAAATTTTATTTTCTAACTATTTTGTGCGAGATGACTCTCTAATTTCAGGGCACAATAATTTAAAGTTTTGAAAATTGCAAAATTTTACATTTTTTTGCCAAATTTACATTTTTTCATAGATAAATTCAAGTCATATCGAAGAAATTTTGCCACTAACATGAAGTTCAATATGTCACGAAAAAACATTCTCCGAATCAGTGGGATCCATTGAAGCGTTCCAGAGCTATAACTTCATAAAGTGACCGTGGTTAGCATTGTAAAAATTGGCCAATTAGGTACAAAATTGGCTTTGTCACAAAGAGGATAAATATGTTGATTTAGTGTACTCCCTCCATATTGCTATAGGTGTATATGTTGTCATTTAGGAGGGCATCTACAATTATTTAGTGGATTTTCTCTTGTTTAAAATGCCCTTGGTTAGATGTTGATAAGCAAGTATGACCCTCCTATATAAAAGCAGAAGTTTTGGAAGTTTGCTGGTCTGGAGCATTCAGGTGTGTGTTAACAGAAAACCAAGAAAAGCCATCAGCAGTGATCTTAGAGAAGTAATTGTTTCTGCCTATCAATCTGGGAAGGCTTATAAAGCAATTCTACAGTGAGAAAGATTGTTCACATAGCTATCTGACTCAGATAATGTAGTAGATTTTAAGGCACACATATATATTAGACTAAAGTTGGCTGAACCTGCTGATATCCTTGTGATCGACTGACAGTCAAATGTGTATAAAGGCCTCCCATCTTTCCCCCAACAGATGACAGAACCAACTTGTTGGATTTCGTAAGGCCAATTCTTTTATTCTCTGAAAGATAAGCTGCTGCTTGAGCAGTCTGGTAGCAACTCTCTCATAGAGATCTCTGAAACGTTCAGCCGAACCAAGCGGTCCTGTGTATTGGGGATCGGGGAAGATTGTTATAGGTTGAGTGACCAATTGGCTGACATTTATCTAATGCGTATGGGTTCCTTTACCTGCAGGCCTATGTAACAAAATGGGAAACACAGAGTAGCCGTTTTACTAAGAATGGCATTTCGTACTTCAGTTTCAATGATGGGGCTTGCTGGAGTACAATGAGCCTAAATCATTAAAAAGCCCACACCACTTAATTAATTAGGGGCATCTGTTAATTGGCATGTTCCGCTGCCAGAAGCGAATTTCAGTCAGGGACTGATGTACATTCCTGCAGTAATTTACACGACCAGAGTAGTGACCATACCCAACCTCAGATAATGAAGTGCGGAAAGACGGTAAATCGCACATTTTTAAGATTAAAAAACAAATCTTTATTATTTTTATTATTATTATGACATTGTAAAAATGACAAAAGTGTTTAAAAATTCAAGCTATGGAACATGAGGATGCACTCTAGCATGGAAATAAATTACTGAGAATGCCTCTAAGGGTATGTGCAAATGATCAGGAATGGCTCAGTATTTGCTCAGATTTCACACAGGTGATATCTACACCAAATCTGCATCTGAGGTCACTGATGCAATGCCCGCGGCTCACCCGCAGAAACGGACATGCGGCGCATCTTTGTAGACAGCAGCATGTTAATTTATGTAGTGGAGACGCTCAGTCTCCACTGTATAAATTACCCTTACACTTTCATTAGATGCAGTAAAACCGCATTATCTTCCTAGTCACATGCGTATTAAGTGCGGGAACGCAGCTTACTACGCATTTGTGCTAATTTACATAATGGTGAATCTTGTGACACAGCTGGAAGTACATGACACAGAAAGTGGAGGAAAGCACAGAGAGAGGTCCCCTTCTTTTTAATAAATAATTTTAAAAAATGGCATGGAGTCCCCCTATATTTGTTAACCAGACAGAGTGAAGCAGACTACTGGGACTGGTATTTCAGGCTGGTAAGGAACCAGTGTCCATGAACCTTACCAGCCTGATAATACCAGGCCACAGCAGTCTGCTAACCGTGGATGTTAACAAAAATAGTGGGATCCCCTCCCAAAAAAATAGCATGGGGTCCCCCTATTTTTGTTAACCAGCAAAGAAAAAAGCAGAAAGCTGTGGCCTTGTATTCTCAGGCTGATGAGGCCCAAGGATTTTGGCCCTCACCGGCCTAAATATAGCAGCCTATAGATGCGCCAATTGTGGCACTTTACCTGGCTCTTACCACTTGCCATGCAGCTGTGGCAAGTGGGGTAATATTTTTGGGGGTTGATGTCACCTTTGTATTGGCCGGTGACATAAAGACCATGGATTACTAATGGAAAAGCGTCTATAAGACACCTATCCATTACTAATCTTATAGTTACATGGTAAATAAAGACACAGCCAGAATAAAGTATTTTATTTGAAATAAATACACAGACTACTTTAATAATCTTAATTAATCCATACTTGCTGCATCGCCTAATTCTACCGACACCCTCAATCTCCTTTAAGAGAAATAAAATAAAAAAACAACATCCTTACCTCTCCGCAGAGAAGTTATGCATACTGTCCTGCGACGAGTAGTGCTCTGCTACATCTGGATGCCTTTGGCTGAATGGTGGCATTACACCACCTCTGACATCCAGACACAGTGGAGCTTGTAGATGACCACTGGTGATAACTTGGTCCCCGGCGGTCACCTGCACTGCAGTTCTCATGATCAGCTGATCGTGAGAACTTAGCAAGTGACCGGAGATGTCCTTGGCGGTCACGTGCACTGCAGTTCTCGCGGTCATCTCAGCTCATGGTGAGAACTGCAGTGGACACGAACTTCCAGCTGTGGCACAAGGTACATCTTTATTTAAATTACTTCCCATGCGTAGTCAGCTGCGTTCCCACACTTAATATGCATATGACTATAAATATAATGCATTTTTACCTCATCTAATTAAATCCTATGCAGTGGCGGATTATAATGAGGTCAATATGGTCAGTAGCCCAGGGCCCAGTGGTGTGGGGGGGCCCACCAGCCAAGGGTACAGCCGCGTGTGTACGAGGTGTACGGAGTGGAGCCGTGTGTGTACGAGGTGTACGGAGCGGAGCCGCGAGTGTGTATGAGTTGTACGGAGCTGAGCCGAGTGTGTACGATGTGTACAGAGCAGAGCCGAGTGTGTATGAGTTGTACGGAGCAGAGCCGAGTGTGTATGATGTGTATGGAGTGGAGCCACGCATGTACGATGTGTATGGAGCGGAGCCACGCGTGTACGATGTGTACGGAGCGGAGCCGCGCATGTACGATATGTACGGAGCGGAGCCGCGCATGTACGAGGTGTACGGAGCGGAGCCGAGTGTGTACGGAGTGGAGCCGTGTGTGTACAAGGTGTACGGAGCAGAGCCGCACATTTACGAGGTGTACAGTGCGGAGCCGGGTGTGTGTACGAGGTGTAAGGAGCGGAGCCATGTTTGTACAGAGCTGAGCCATGTGTTATCGGAGCGGAGCAGAGCCATGTGTGTATGGGGTGTGCTGAGCGGAGCCACGTGTGAACAGGGTGTACGGAGCGGAACCGTGTGTGTACGAGGTGTATGGAGCAAAGCCGCATGTGTACAAGATTTACAGAGCGTGGCCGTGTGTGTACAAGATGTATGGAGCAGAGCCGCATGTGTGTATGGAGTGGAGTCGCGCGTGGGCGAGGTGTACAGAGTGGAGCCCTGTGTGTAAAAGTGTACGGAGCTGAGCCGTGTGTTTATGGAGCATAGCGAAGACGCATGTGTATGAGGTGTATGGAGCAAAGCCGCATGTGTACAAGGTTTACAGAGCGTGTCGCGTGTGTACAAGGTGTACGTAGCAGAGCCGCATGTGTACAAGGTTTAAGGAGCAGAGCCATGTGTGTACTGAGTGGAGCTGTGTGTGAACGAGGCATACAAAGCGGAACAGTGTGTGTATGAGGTGTGCGGAGCCATGCGTGTTCAAGGTGTATGATGGGGAGCATTCATACCTCCCAACCGTCCCAGATTTTGAGAGTCTGCCCCGACCGGGAGCTGACTTTTCCCGTGGACACAGGAGTACACAGCGGAGCTTCGAGGAGCACTTGAAAACTCGCATGTGACATTCCATCGGAAGTGACGTGCTGGAAGCTGACCGGAAATGAGGTAATTTCGGGAGGAGATGGTGACGGAACATTGGAGGCACTTCAGGGAATGCTTCAGATCATCACCATGTCCTCTTCCGACAGCACGGACAGCGAGATCGCCTTGGACTCGGGGATGTTGGCCATGTGAGTGGATCATGATATGTTCTGCACCAGGAGGCTCAGGTGGGCACTACAATGTGAGCTGGACTGGTATGGTATCTTTATAGAATATTTCTTTCTTTCTTTCTCTCTCTGTTTCTTTCTCTCTCTGTTCTTTCTTTCTTTCTGTCTCTGTTCTTTCTTTCTCTCTCTGTTCTTTCTTTCTGTCTCTGTTCTTTCTCTCTGTTCTTTCTTTCGCTCTGTTTTTTCTTTCTTTCTTTCTTTCTCTCTTCCCCTCTTTCTTTCTCTAATCTTTCTTTCTCTCTCTGTTCTTCCTTTCTGTCCCCTCTTTCTTTCTCCCTCTGTTCTTTCTTTCTTTCTATCTCTTTTCTTTCTCTCTGTTCTTTCTTTATTTCCCCTTTCTTTCTTTCTTTCTTTCTTTCTTTCTTTCTTTCTTTCTTTCTTTCTTTCTTTCTTTCTTTCTTTCTCTCTTTCTTTCTTTCTTTTTCTCTCTCTCTATTCTTTCTTTCTCTCTCTATTCTTTCTTTCCCCTCTTTCTTTCTTTCTCTCTCTCTCTCCTTTCTTTCTTTCTCTCTGTTTTCTTTTTTTCTCTCTCTCTGTTCTTTCCTTCTTTTCCTCAGTACCAGTCAGTGTGCCCACAGTGCCAGCCACTGTGCCCTCAGTGCCAGTCAGTGTGATCAGCAGTGCTAAATGGGTGTGGTTGAGGCGTGGACATGGGTGTGACTAGTTGTGAAATGGGTGTGGTCGGGCGGCCGGTAACCACCAATCATTATAGTGGAAGTCGTCTGTTTCCATCAACTTTGTTATATGTGAGCAGTGGGCACCTCTAGTAAGGTGGGCACGAGATGGCGGGTCTTGTCACCTCTGCCCCACACATAAGTTACTATGAGGTGTACTTTATTCCTGCCACATTCTCTTTCTTGGCCTACTGAGAGAAATGTTTTGACCAGTTGAAAGTTGTACAACCTGAGGATTGTGCATGTGTGCGCTGCCCGCATGTAGTAATATGTGAGTGTGTGTATATATATATCTAATATATAAAGCTCAAAGTGTGTATGTATGTATGTATGTGTGTGTGTGTGTGTATGTCCGGGATAGGCATCCGTACCGTCGCAGCTACAGCCACAAAATTTGGCACAGTCATACGTCTGGACCCTGAGAGCGTCCTAAGCTATGTTGTGAGGCAAAATTTTAACCCCGCACGTTCCAATTCACCAAACAATTTTACCCCTATCTACATACTGGGGAAAAAGTGTGTGCATGTCAAGCCCCGCCCCTCATTATGATGTCATAATGCCCCTATCTACATAATGGGGAAACAGTGTGTGCGTATCAAGCCCCGCCCCTCATTATGATGTCACAATGGTTGCCATGGTGATGCTGATTCATCATAGGTTGCAAGCCCCGCCGCTCATTATGATGTCATAATGGTTGACTATGAGATGGAGGATGTGTGATGGGTATATGGGCACGGGACTATGGGATGGATGATGTGTGATGGGTATATGGGCACTGGACTATGGGATGGAGGATATGTATGACGGGTATATGGGCACGGGACTATGGGATGGCGGATATGTATGATGGGTATATGGGCACGGGACTATGGGATGGAGGATAATTATAATTTGTTATAACTAACCACAGTTAGTTACTATGCCCGGGCAGCACCGGGCTCTTCAGCTAGTATGTATATATATATATATATATATATATATATTTACTTACTCCGACCCCTATATAAACCCTGCCACTCCGACCACCGTCCACTTTCCCATGCTCCTCTTCCAATCTTGGGGTCTTTTTTGTCTCCCCTTGGTCCTCCACATGCTGAACATCTGAGACATGACTAACATTGCGCAATGCGCACTTGTTCGTCGCCAGATGCAGTGTCGTGTCCAGTGTGTGAGGAGATGGCGACTTGTCTGTGGCATTAACCCCTCTGCTGCCATGTTGGGCACAGCCTGTGAGGAGGAGCATCTCTTCCTGTGTATCTGGCCACAGGCTGCACACCGGAGGCTGCTTCTATCTGGGGAAGTTCATGAAGCAGAAGCCTCTGTGTGACTCATGTGAAGTAACTTGTCTGACAGGTTATGGGTCCATGTCAGCGGGTGTTTGAAGACTATTAGCTGGTTTTGATGTTAGGTACAGGTGAGTCAGGACTAGATGTTGGGTGGAAGCCTTCCAGTATATATAGGGCCTCGTGCACTTGCTGAGTATTTGGTGAGTTTTTCACTCAGTATTTTTAAAACCTCATGGACACGCTGAGTGTTTGGTGTTTTTCACCTCAGCATTTGTGAGGCCTCATGGACACGCTGAGTATTTGGTGTTTTTTACCTCAGTATTTGTGAGGCCTCGTGCACACGTTGTGTATTTGCTGAGTTTTTTTACCTCAGTATTTCACCCCTTCCCGCTCCTTGACGCACAGTATGCGTCATGAAAACTAGTGACTTCCCGACCCAGTCACATGACTCCGTCACATGACCGGGGGGCCCACAGAGTCTGAACAGCCCAGGCCCTGGCTACCCTTAATCCACCCCTGATCCTATGGGTAATTTAGGCTGCGGAGACTGAGCGTCTCTGCAATGTAATTAGACATGCTGCGGTCTGGAAAGACGTGCCGCATGTCCGTTCACGCAGGGATGCCGCAGACGTACTTAACGCATAGTGGGCATGGGATTTCTTGAAATCCTATCCACCATGCTGTAATATTTGGCCACTGCGGGATTGATGCTCCAGATGTATGCAGCGTCAAACATGCAGCGTTTACTGACTGTGGGAATATACCCTAATTGTATGCATAATTATGACTCTGATGCTTACCCAAGGTAAGAAAAAGGAATTAAAAAATTGTGGATTGCATTCAGAATGTAAAAATATGTGATGTCTGTATACTGTTTACATTTCAAGGGTATGACCTGTGAAGTGGTCCACAATATAAATGTAATGTGCAAAGTGCATATGTAATAATGTGGACCTCTAAATTGCCAGTGTAAACATCACAGCAGATATGCCGGGTTGGATTATTAAAGGTGACTTGTGCAAATCACTGAGTAGAACATAACATAATACAAAATAAGCATAGAGTAAGTAGGCAATTAAAGTTTAACCGAGTTTCAGAAATAGTACTTACAAAGTGGCATGTGCATGTTCCCCTTGGGAAGAAGCTCATATGCGAAACGGTGCTGTCGGGGCTGGAACACGCAGCAGCCAGGAACATGCACATGTCACTTTATAAGTACTATTGCTGAAACTCAGCTGAATTTTAATTGCCTACTTACTCTATGCTTATTTTGCATTATTTTCTATGTAGTGATTTGCACAAGTCACCTTTTAACCCCTTTCTGACGTTGGACAAGATAGTACATCCGAAGTCAGAATCCCCCGCTTTGAGGTGGACTCCGATGATGAGCCCACCTCAAAGCCAGGACATGTCAGCTGTTTTCAACAGCTGACATGTGCCCGCAATAGGCGCGGGTGGAATCGCGATCCGCCCGCACCTATTAACTAGTTAAATGCTGCTGACAAACTCTGACAGCGACATTTAACGCGCGCTTCCAGCCGTCACGTGATCGGGGGTCATCAGTGCGTCGGCATGACAACCAGAGGTCTCCTTGAGACCTCTATGGTTGTTCATGCCGGATTGCTATGAGCGCCACCCTGTGGACGGCGCTCATAGCAAGCCTGTAATTCTGCTATATAGAGGCAATCTGAGCATCACCTCTATGAAGCAGAGCCGATCAAGTTGTGTCAGCTTCTGGCCTCCCATGGAGGCTATTGAAGCATGCCAAAAGTAAAAAAAAAAAGTGTTCAAAAATATGAAAAAAAAAAAAAAAGTTCAAATCACACCCCATTTGCCCCATTCAAAACAAAACAGTAAAAAAAAAATCAAACATAGAAATATTTGGTATCACCACGTTCAGAATCGCCCGATCTATCAATAAAAAAATGATTAACCTGATCGCTAAATGGCGTACCTAGAAAAAAAATGAAAACCCCAGAATTATGTTCTTTTTGTCGCCACGACATTGCACTTAAATGCAATAATGGGCGATCAAAAGATCATATCTACACAGAAATGGTGTAATTAAAAACATCAGCTCGGCGCACAAAAAATAAGCCCTCACCCAACCCGAGATCACGAAAAATGTAGACGCTACGGGTCTTGGAAAATGCCGCAATTTTTTTTTTGTTGTTGCAAAATTTGTAATTTTTTTTCACCACTTAGATAAAAATGAACCTAGACATGTTTGGTGTCTATTAACTCGTAATGATCTGGAGAATCATAATGACAGGTCATTTTCAGCATTTAGTGAAGCAAAAATTCAAACAAAAAACAACTGTGGGATTGCACTTTTTTGCAACTGGAATTTTTTTTCCCGTTTTCGTTTACATGACATGGTAAAACCAATGATGTTGTTCAAAAGTACAACTCGTCCCATAAAGAATAAGTCCTCTCATGGCCATATTGACGGAAAAATAAAAAAGTTATCGCGCTGGGAAGAAGGGGAGTAAAAAACGAAAAATAATCCAACTCTGCATATCTGCTGCGATGTTTACACTGGCAATTTAGTGGTCCACATTATTACATATGCACTTTGCACTTTATATTTATATTGTGATCACTTCACAGGTCATTCCTTTGAAATTTAAACAGTACACAGACATCACACATTTTTTACATTCTGAATGCAGTCTGCAATTTTTCATTTCTCTTTCTTTTTCTTACCTTGAGTAAGTATCAGAGTCATAATTGTGCATACAATTATAGTCATTCTAAGTAATTTATTTCCGTGCTAGAGTGCTTCCTCATGTTCCATAGCTTTAATTTTTAAACACTTTTTTCCATTTTTACAATGTCATAATAACAATAAAAATTTGTTTTGTAATCTTAAAAATTTGCAATATATCATCTTTCCTCACTTCATTATCTGAGGTGTTATCTTCATGTTGAAAAATAAACGCTTTTTGCCACTATATAATTTTGTGACACTGTGTTAATATACCACCAGAGTCGTGTATCTTTTCATGAATTTGATGGGCATGCGTCACCACTCCCTGTTCCATCGGATGCATCCGCTCTTCGCCAGTCCTTACACTGGCTGCTGTTATGATTGAGTCACCGTAGGAGGCAAAAATAGAAATGCTAGCTAAGTCCAGAAAACCAGAGAAGTTGGCAGCTATCGGATTGCAGACCCCTGAACCTATCAACACAACTAGCAGTAGCCGTGGGGGGCTCCTACGATGCCCTAGGCCCCTCGATCACAGCCGGAGGACTACATAGCCTAAAGACAGAAAGGGAAATCTAAACTGCCCCAGAGCAGACCCCAATGCAAAAGGCAGCCCCCCACATATAATGACGGTGAAGCAAGAAGAAAGAACAAAACACAGACAGAAAGATAGACTGAGCAAAGATGGGGCCCACGCTAGCTTAGATAGGAAAGGACAGGAAGGCTGCTGTCTGCAATCCGTGAAAAACCCTATGAAAATAAGAGCCAACCAACTGACAGTAAAAAAGGCCCTGAAGACGCTAGGCTTCAAAAAAGCTATGTCAGTACTCAGGAATATTCTGAAGACAGAGCAACAGGCAAAAGGAGATTCAGCTCACCCCAGCAGGGAATGGCAGAATCCAGAAAAGCAAGGAAAACAAAACACTAATACAAAAAGGCAAAGCAGAAATCTTAGCTTTAGATGAGCAGGAATCAGACTGGTTTCCTAGAAGTCCACAGAGAAATCACCCGCAGGCCAGAAGGGCGTCGGCAGCCTTATATACGGCAGCCTTATATCCAGTCATTAACTCCACTCAGCCAGTCATCATCATCAGCCCCAGGTGTATGACAATCAGGCTCACTACCTTTCTTCACCAGAAGAGGGAGTTCCTCGGGCCTCAGTAGTGAAGGGGAAAATGAATTCACAACAGTACCTCCCCCTTGAGGAGGGGTCACCGAACCCTCAACCACGCCACCAGGGCGATCAGGGTGAGCCCAATGAAAGGCATGCACCAATCTTTTGGCATGAATATCAGAGGCAGAGACCCAGGAATTATCCTCCTGACCATAACCCTTCCACTTAACCAAATACTGGAGTCTCCGTCTAGCCAGACGGGAATCCAGTACTTTCTCTACCTCATATTCCATGTTACCTTCAACCAATACAGGGTCTGGAGGTGCAACCCCCGGAACAACAGGTTCAACAAACCTCTTCAACAAAGATTTATGGAACACATTATGGATTTTAAATGTGACAGGAAGAGCCAAACGAAAAGAGACCGGATTAATAATCTCCAAAATCTTGTAAGGTCCTATAAATCTAGGCTTAAACTTAGGAGAAGCCACCTTCATAGCAATATTTTTTGATGATAACCACACCATATCACCAACCTTAAATTGGGGACCAATGGTCCTATGTCGGTTGGAAAACCGCTGGGCCTTTTCCTGGGAGAGAGATAACTTATCCACCACTTGGTCCCAGATCTGGTGCATTCTCTCCACCACAGTGTCAACCCCTGGGCAGGCAGAGGGCTCCACCTGCCCTGAAGAAAATCGAGGATGAAACCCAAAGTTACAAAAAAAAGGAGACATCAAAGTGGCAGAACTAGCTCTATTATTTAAAGCAAATTCGGCCACGGGCAAAAATGAAACCCAATCATCCTGATCAGCAGAAATAAAACATCTCAAATATGACTCCAAGGTCTGGTTTGTTCTCTCTGTCTGCCCATTGGTCTGAGGGTGAAAAGCAGAGGAGAAGGACAACTGAATTCCCAGCTTGGAACAGAAAGTTCTCCAAAATCTAGACACAAACTGGACTCCTCTGTCAGATACAATGTTCTCAGGAATCCCGTGCAAGCGAACCACCTGTTGTAAAAACAGGGGCACCAATTCAGAGGAAGACGGCAACTTAGGGAGTGGTACAAGATGAACCATCTTAGAGAACCTATCACAAATCACCCAAATAACAGTCATCCTTTGAGAGACAGGCATATCAAAGATGAAATCCATTGAAATATGGGTCCATGGCCTCTTGGGGACAGGCAAAGGCATCAACAACCCACTAGAGCGAGAACACGATTTAGACCGGGAGCACGTCCCACAGGACTGCACAAAATTCCTGACATCACGAGACAAGGAGGGCCACCAAAAAGACCGTCTCACCAGATCTCTAGTACCAAAAATACCTGGATGACCAGCCAATGCAGAGCAATGAACTTCAGACATCACTCTGTTCTTCCACTGGTCAGGAACATACAACTTTCCACTGGGACAACGCTCAGGTTTGTCCTCCTGGAACTCTTCCAGAGCACGTCTCAAATCGGGCGAGATGGCAGAAAGAACTACCCCTTCGCCTAAGATGGTAGCAGGCTTGGTCACCACAGGAGAATCAGCAAAGAAGCTCCTAGAGAGGGCGTCAGCCTTGACATTCTTAGTTCCAGGAAGAAAAGAAACCACAAAATCAAAACGTGTAAAAAAACAAGGCCCACCTAGCTTGTCTAGGGTTCAAGCGCTTAGCTGACTCTAGGTAAATCAAATTCTTGTGGTCAGTGAGGACCACGACTTGATGCTTAGCTCCCTCCAACCAATGTCTCCACTCCTCAAATGCCCATTTCATGGCTAACAGTTCCCGATTCCCCACATCATAGTTACGTTCAGATGGAGAGAACTTTCGGGAAAAGAAAGCACAGGGATTCATTTTAGATGTTACAGGATCCTTTTGGGACAAAACAGCTCCTGCACCAATCTCAGAAGCATCCACCTCTACCTGGAACGGAAGTGAGACATCAGGTTGCCGCAAAACCGGGGCGGAGGTGAATCTTCGCTTCAGCTCCTGAAAGGAAGAAACAGCCTCCGGAGACCAATTTAACACATCAGCACCCTTCTTAGTCAAATCAGTCAATGGCTTGGCAATACTAGAAAATTTTGCTATAAATTTCCGATAAAAATTAGCAAAACCCAAAAACTTCTGGAGGACCTTCAAAGAAGTGGGCTGAACCCAATCGTAAATGGCCTGTACCTTGGCCGGGTCCATTTCAATAGTTGATGGGGACAAAATAAATCCCAAAAAAGAAATCCTCTGTACTCCAAAAAGGCATTTAGATCCTTTGACATACAGGGAATTCTCCCTCAAGATCCGGAACACAGTCCGAATATGTTCCACATGAGAATCCCAATCCTTGGAGAAGATCAAAATATCATCCAGATAGATAATCAAAAATTTATCGACAAAATCTCGGAAAATATCGTTCATGAAGCACTGGAAGACAGAAGGGGCATCACCAAGTACTCAAAATGTCCCTCCGGAGTATTAAACGCCGTCTTCCATTCATCCCCATGCTTAATGCGAATAAGATTATACGCCCCCCTAAGGTCAAGCTTGGTAAACCAGCAAGCACCTTTAACTCTGGAGAATAGATCAGAAATCAGGGGTAACGGATACTGATATTTAACAGTAATTTTGTTGAGAGCACGATAATCAATACAAGGTCTTAATGATCCATCCTTTTTGGCTACAAAAAAAAAAACCCGGCACCTAAGGGTGACGAGGATGGTCTAATATGACCCTTCTCCAACGCCTCCTTAATATAGGATCGCATAGCCTCGTGCTCGGGTCCAGATAAATTGAAGAGCCGACCCTTGGGAAATTTACACCCCGGGCTCAGTTCAATAGCACAGTCATAACTCCTATGAGGAGGCAGAGACGCAGACTCATTCTCACTAAATACATCATAAAAGTCCGCCAAATAATCAGGAACATCATGCGACTGAGGAGAGGTGGAAAACACCGGAGCCTCACTAAAGGCACACCGACAACCCCAACTCACCACAGACACAGATTTCCAATCCAAAACTGGATTATGAATTTTTGAAAGAGAATGCCACGACCACAAAGGGACCTTTGTGGTCATGGATTATGAAATTGTAACCAGGGAAACCCCAGAACAATAGTATCATGCAGATTATGTAACACCAAAAACCTGCAATTTTCTTGATGGTCTGGGGCGACCCGCATTACCACCTGGGTCCAAAACTGAGGTTTATTTTTAGCCAAAGGAGTAGCATCAATCCCCCTCAAAGGGACAGGCGTCTGCAGAGGTGTCATCGGAAATCCACAACGTTTAGCAAAATCCAAGTCCATTAGGTTTAGAGCTGCTCCCGAATCCACAAAAGCCTTGGCGGAAAATGTGGACAGGGAGCAGATCAGAGTAATAGCCAGAAGAAACTTAGGTTGAACACCACCAACAGAAAACGTGTGTGCAAAGCGTTTCTCGCGTTTAGGACAGACAGAAATAATATGCGAGGCATCTCCACAGAAAAAACACAACTTATTACGCCTTCTGAACTCCTGACGCTGCTCTCTGGAAAAAACTATCACATTGCATAGGTTCAGACATCTGTTCAACAGGTGGCAACACCTCTCGTGCAGCTCTGCGTTCGCGTAAACGCCGATCAACCTGAATGGCTAAAGACATAGAATCGTCAAGACCAGAGGGAACAGGAAATCCCACCATAGTATCTTTTATGGCTTCTGACAACACCTTCCGAAAGAGAGCAGCCAAGGCATTATCATTCCAGGTAGTAAGTACTGCCCACTTTTGGAATTTTTGACAGTACAATTCTGCAGAATCACGACCCTGGTTCAATGCCAGCAGGGTCTTTTCAGCCTGATCAATGGCATTAGGTTCGTCATACAACAACCCCAAGGCCTGAAAAAATGCGTTCACATTAGTCAGAATAGGATCACCTGGTTTCAAAGAAAACGCCCAATCCTGGGGATCGCCACGCAGCAAAGAGATGACAATTTTAACCTGCTGCACGGAGCTCCCTGACGAGTTAGGCTTCAAGGCAAAAAATAATTTACAATTATTTTTGAAATTCAAAAATTTAGACCGATCCCCAAAAAATACATCAGGTGTAGGAATCTTTGGTTCAGCAGCATGTGAATGAGCAAGGTAGGTGGAAATTCCCCGCACTTCCGCAGCGAGCTGCTCCACACGATCAGACAATTGCTTTATCTCCATTGAGAGAAAAAAAAATTCCCCCTACGGCCTCAGAGATATAGAGGAAGAAATATACACATTTTTTTTTTTTTTTTTTTTTTTACAATTCTTTCCTGCTATTGAGTACCCTAGAATCTGCGGTATGGCGGGTGATTCTGTTATGATTGAGTCACCGTAGGAGGCAAAAATAGAAATGCTAGCTAAGTCCAGAAAACCAGAGAAGTTGGCAGCTATCGGATTGCAGACCCCTGAACCTATCAACACAACTAGCAGTAGCCGTGGGGGGCTCCTACGATGCCCTAGGCCCCTCGATCACAGCCGGAGGACTACATAGCCTAAAGACAGAAAGGGAAATCTAAACTGCCCCAGAGCAGACCCCAAAGCAAAAGGCAGCCCCCCACATATAATGACGGTGAAGCAAGAAGAAAGAACAAAACACAGACAGAAAGATAGACTGAGCAAAGATGGGGCCCACGCTAGCTTAGATAGGAAAGGACAGGAAGGCTGCTGTCTGCAATCCGTGAAAAACCCTATGAAAATAAGAGCCAACCAACTGACAGTAAAAAAGGCCCTGAAGACGCTAGGCTTCAAAAAAGCTATGTCAGTACTCAGGAATATTCTGAAGACAGAGCAACAGGCAAAAGGAGATTCAGCTCACCCCAGCAGGGAATGGCAGAATCCAGAAAAGCAAGGAAAACAAAACACTAACACAAAAAGGCAAAGCAGAAATCTTAGCTTTAGATGAGCAGGAATCAGACTGGTTTCCTAGAAGTCCACAGAGAAATCACCCGCAGGCCAGAAGGGCGTCGGCAGCCTTATATACGGCAGCCTTATATCCAGTCATTAACTCCACTCAGCCAGTCATCATCATCAGCCCCAGGTGTTTGACAATCAGGCTCACTACCTTTCTTCACCAGAAGAGGGAGTTCCTCGGGCCTCAGTAGTGAAGGGGAAAATGAACTCACAACAGGCTGCCCATTCATTATAGGATACAATTCAAAGTACTTGTTCTCACCCACAAAGCTCTCCACAGTGCAGCACCCCCTTACATTTCTTCCCTCATTTCTGTTTATCGGCCTAGCCGATCGCTGCGCTCTGCAAACGACTTTCGACTAACCTCTGCACTAATCCGTACCTCCCACTCCCCACTCCAAGACTTCTCCCGTGCTGCTCCTATCCTCTGGAATGCTCTACCCCAAGAAATCAGGACTATCCACAATTTGCATAGTTTTAGGCGCTCCCTCAAAACACACTTGTTCAGAACGGCCTATCACGTTCACTGATCAAAGTAATTCTCTGTGTAAGTGTGCTTGTGTAGCCCATTCACTATCTCCATCCATCCTTCACTCCCTCAAGATGGCTGGACCTTCATTGTAAATACACAATTGTAAATACACACTTGTACCTTGTATCTCCCCCACCTCATTGTAGATTGTAAGCTCTCACGAGCAGGGTCGTCTCATTTCGTCTTATTTTGCTTCAATTATTGTATTGTTAACGTTGTTACTTATGACTTGTGTTTTGAAACTGTTAAACTGTAAAGCGCTGCGGAATATGTTGGCGCTATATAAATAAAGATTATTATTATTATTATTATTATTATTCCATCTATTTGTCACCCCAAATATTACAACTTATGGTGTTTTATGTCAGAATTCTGGTGTAGACCCCTTAATCAGACCAAGAGTGTTAATTCTTGAGTACATATGTGGTACATGTTGCCAGCAGTCCTATGTAGCATCACTGATATCATACAGTGATAACGCTCTGCATACAGTTAATGTATAAAAACAAGAATAAAACACGGGAGATTATCTCTTTTATAGTGGAAAGCCGTATATCCAAATCCTGCATATTGCAAGATCTTTAGGTTAGCAAGGCATCAGTAACGCCAACGAAAACCACATTGTGCTACACAGCTTCAAAAAATCCAAAATATTTTTTAAATTTGTTTTAAAAATAATGGTACTGTGTAGAAGAACTTTATGGCTCATATCAAATAGGTTACTACTACTTTACATCTGTCTGTACATGTTTCAATTGTTTTGCAATAAAAGAAGATTTTGGATTTTATGAAGTTCTCAATTGCATTGTGGAGTTTCTTGAAGTTAAGCTCCCTTTACAAAATGGATAGCTGTAGACTTAATGATGATTGTGCTGAGTGCTCTTGTGTTCTCTATGAGAAAGCTCTTGCCAGACTCTCCCAGCACCGACTCATCTCTCACTGAGAAAAAAAGGATTGGCAGTCCAAAAGTGGTACATACTGGTTTCTTATCTCTCAAGAAAAATCATCTATTAGTAGTAAGTAGTAAAGCCACATACACTTTACTTTGTAATGTTGGCCAAGACCACCGATATCAGTGGGATTAGTTTACGCTAATTTTTATGTGGGGCCTTTACATGTAATATAGTAGACATTACCGAAAGTCCGATGTAGCACACCGGATTACACGTAGTGATAACTCTCTAGTATATGTTACCTGCAGCCATAATGTAACACCACAATAACACAGTGACAACTGTTTAAAGTGGAAGTAGATGTCACCTTAAGACCAATATTACATCACAGATACAGTGGGGGAAAAAAAGTATTTAGTCAGCCACCAATTGTGCAAGTTCTCCCACTTAAAAAGATGAGAGGCCTGTAATTGACATTATAGGTAGACCACAACTTTGAGAGTCAAAATAAGAAAACAAATCCAGAAAATCACCTTGTCTGATTTGGCAAGATTTATTTTGCAAATTATGGTGGAAAATAAGTATTTGGTCATTAACAAAAGTTCATCTCAATATTTTGTTATATATCCTTTGTTGGCAATGACAGAGGTCAAACATTTTCTGTAAAGGTACTGTTACATTTAGCGATGCACCAGCGATCCCGACTACGATACGACCCGGTCAGGATCGCTGGTGCACCACTAAATTATCACTAGTGAGCTGCCAAACAGGCAGATCTCACCAGCAACGTAGCAGCGGTCGGCGGTCGTTACTTACCTGTCAGGCGGCAGCTCTGGTGATGACTTCCTCCCGCGTCCATGGAGTCTTTATTTTAACATAATCCAACATAATAATGAACATAATGCGTTTTCCTATCTAGGAAAAAGAAAGTTCATAATGGCATAAACAAGAGGGCAACTCCCTTGGAAATATATAGACCTACATAGAAAATGGAGTATAACGCCATGAAGTCAATAAAATAGGTTATAATGTCAAAAAATATTCGCTCTTTATTGATACAGGTGCATAAAAAGTGTACATTACAAAATATAATCATATGATCAGATGTCGGATATGACACTACAAAGATAAAGGGGATGGATACACCGCACATGCATGGTAAATGCAATGATACCAACAAGTCAAATTACAACGCCCCAAAGGAATGCATGAAAGTAGGTACCCATGCTAAAGAGTCTCCCATTTAACCGTCAAGTATTACTAGCAAAGTGAAGTGCATAGCACGCAGCATGGGGAGTTCATACAACAACTTTCCAATAAAGTGCTATGTGCAAGAAAAATTGGGGAATTTTTTTGGGAATTTTGTAGAAAGGTGATCATGCTTACCCATTACAAAAGTGCATGTGCGTAGCGTCCAGCCCCAAAACCCATGGAGTCGCTCGACGGCGCCAGCAGGAAGCCGACGACAAGAAATGGACCAGGACGATCTCGCGCGATCAGCCATATCCAGCGGGGAGGCGGGTCGGAGGTAAGTGTCACATTTAGCGAGATCGCTAGCGATATCGCTGTTGCGTCACAAAATCGGTGATGCTTTAGCGATATCTCTAGCTGTGTGAAGGGGCCTTAAGTCTTCACAAGGTTGGCACACACTGTTGGTGGTATGTTGACCCATTCTTCCATGCAGGTCTCCTTTAGAGCAGTGATATTTTGGGCCTGTCGCTGATCAAAACGGATTTTCAAATCTCTCCAAAGGTGTTCTATGGGGTTGAGATCTGTAGACTGGCTAGGCCACTGCAGGACCTTCAAATGCTTCTTATGAAACCACTCCTTTGCTGCCCTGGCGGTGTGCTTGGGATCATTATCATGCTGAAAGACCCATCCACGTTTCATCTTAAATGTCTTTGCTGATGGAAGGAGGTTTGCACTCAAAATCTCATGATACATGGCCCCATTCATCCTTTCATATACATGGATCAGTCATCGTGGTCCCTTTGCAGAGAAACAGCCCCAAAGCATGATGTTGCCACCCCCGTGATTCACAGTAGGTTTGGTGTTCTTTGGATGCAACTCGGCTTTCTGTCTCCACCAAACACGACAAGTTTTGTTTCTACTAAACAGTTCTTCTTTGGTTTCATCAGACCATATGACATTCTCCCAATACTCTTCTAGATAATCCAAATGCTCTCTAGCAAACTTCAGACGGGCCCAGACAAGTACTGGCTTAAACAGGGGGACATATCTGGCACGGCAGCATCTGAGTATCTGGCAGCGTAGTGTGTTACTGATGGTAGCCTTTGTTATGGTGGTCCCAGTTCTATGCAGGTCATTCACTAGGTCCCCCGTGTCTTTCTAGGATTTTTGCTCACCATTCTTCTCATCATTTTGGCCCCACGGGGTGAGATCTTGCGTGGAGCCCCAGATTGAGGGAGATTATCAGTGGTCTTGTATGTCTTGCATTTTCTTGTTATTGCTGCCACAGTTGATTTCATCACACCAAGCTGCTTGCCTATTGCAGACTCAGTCTTCCCAGCCTGGTGCAGGGCTACAATTTTGTTTCTGGTGTTCTTCGACAGCTCTTTGGTCTTCACCATAATGGAGTTTGGAATGTGACTGTTTGAGGTTGTGGATAGGTGTATTTTATACTGATAACAAGTTCAAACAGATGCCATTACTACAGGAGGACAGAGGAGCCTCTTAAAGAAGAAGTTACAGGTCTGTGAGAGCCAGAAATATTGCATGTTTTTAGGTGAACAAATACTTATTTTCCACAAATAATTTGAAAAATAAATCTTGCGAAATCAGACAAGGTGATTTTCCTGATTTGATTTCTCATTTTGACTCTCATAGTTGTGGTCTACCTATGATGTCAATTACAGGACTTTCTCATTTTTTTAAGTGGGAAATCTTGCAAAATTGGTGGCTGACTAAATACTTTTTTTCCCCACTATAATACTATATGACACTAACAAAACTATCTTACAGTCACCATATATTGATATCCGTTTTACACAAGCGCTCTGTAGATATGTGTATACAGTCCATGTACATCCAGTGACTCACAAGTGTCATCAGCTCTGATCATAGTCATTAATTTTCCATTTTGTTCTACATTTGGTGGAGAAAGTTAGCATGATTTCTTCCATCCATGTGTCGTCTGCAGCTCACTGTGCCTTCAAAATGTTAATAGTTCCCATCTGTGCCTCCACAAAGTAATCAAGTTCCCACATAGTGTAAATTATCTCCAGGTCACTGCAGTGGAGCTCCCTACTGCTCATGCTCACAGGCACCCGTAATAACATTCTAGAAAAGTTTTTGTCAGTGTTAAAGTACTGTCACACTAAGCGATATCGCTAGCAATATCGCTATAACTTGTGACGTTATAGCTATATTGCTAGCGATATCGCTATGTCTGATACTTACCTACGACCCGCTCCCCCGCTGGTTATCGCTGATCGCGCGAGAACATCCTGGACCGCTTCTTGTCGTCAGCTTCCTGCGGCGTTTCCTGTGGAGAGACGAGCGTGGAGCCGGGCGGGAGGACGCAGGATCGCCTAGTGTGACAGGTAAGAAGCGACCCCCGTCACTGGGGATGTCACTGGTGAGATCTGCCTGTGTGGCAGCTCACTAGCGACCACTTAGCGATGTACCAGCGATCCTGACCGCGTCATATCGCTGGTCGGGATCGCTGGTACATCGCTAAGTGTGACAGTACCTTTAGTCTGTGCTACAAGAGTAATCACGGTTTAAGTCTATAGTGATTACCTCCCTAGACAAAACTATTATGATTTGCTAATTAAGGGTATTTATGAAATTATTTATAATAATCTTTCCTTTTGTTATGTAATTTTTTATTTTGCTGTAGAACCCCTTTAAGCTCATGTCAGACATCAGGTCTGTATAACTGAAGCATATGGTTAGTGATATTATCAAAACTGGTGCAAAAAAGTACACTGGTTGCCAAACGCAACAACTCCAGTTTTTTGATGGCATGAGCAACCACCTCACTTTTCTTTCCACCAGTTTTAATACATTGTCTGTTGAAAGCAATTCAAGTGGTACCACTGATATTGGTTAATAAATACCAATAATATAATTACGGCTGGCAAGAAGGCCCCAGCCATGTTATAATAAAACTAACTAAAATGCCCCCTGCCAACCATTGTATCTCTAAAGCAGCAACCAGGATTACCAGCTGTGCACCTATTATATCTATCTATAGCCAAAGGTTGTCCTTCTCAAGCACCATTAGGAGAATACCATAATCTTTTTTGTTCACGCTTAGGTCTTTACTATATATTTAGTGAGTCCATCAGGGAAGGGGACAGATATGCCTATTTATACCTATTGAATAGGCCACTTTAGTTTTGGAGCTTCCATGCAGTGACTGATGGGTGAGTTTCAGTTTTCAGGTGAGTTTGGACCCTGACAGCAGAGCGATCTATATAGTCCTTATAGCAGCTATGGTCTTCATAACAATAACAACAAAGTAGGCTACATAATTCCAAGTTACTAGCTCTACGCTCTCCAGTAAAAATTGGAGCTTGTAATCAGCTTTGCAACATTATCTTCAGCAATCTACTATGAACTTTGAGGTGCTTTGAGGATGTGATCTTAAATTAGCCAGGATCAAAACTAGGGGGTGCAGAACCTCATACTGTTCCGCAGAATCTCATACTGAACACCTCAGCTGCTGCAGAACCTTATACTGCACACCCCTACACTTGAAAATAAAACCTGCACCTTAAGATGTGGTGAATGCAGTCTATTTATTCCAACTATCAATTGATGTTGATGTGTTACTGAAGACGAGCAATGCCTGTCCTCGGCGTCCTTTTGGGCAGCTATGAGGTGTACTTGACTGGTGCTAAAAAAAAAAAAAGGAGTGTTAAGGGCATGTCACACTAAGCGATATCGCTAGCAATATCGCTATAACTTGTGACGTTATAGCGATATTGCTAGCGATATCGCTGTGTCTGATACTTACCTACGACCGGCTCCCCCGCTGGTTATCGCTGATCGCGCGAGAACGTCCAGGACTGTTTCTCGTCGTCAGCTTCCTGCAGCGCTTCCTGCTGTGACGACGAGCGACGCGTGGAGCCGGGCGGGAGGACGCAGGATCGCCTAGTGTGACAGGTAAATAGCGACCCCCGTCCCCAGCGATGTCGCTAGTGAGATCTAACTGTATGGCAGCTCACTAGCGACCACTTAGCAATGTACCAGCGATCCTGACCGCGTCATATCGCTGGTCGGGATCGCTGGTACATCGCTAAGTGTGACAGTACCTTTAGTCTGTGTGCTACCCGGCTTTCATTCTTTTTGGTACAGATACGATATGGATAGACAGATATGGATAAATGGATAGATAGAGCATTTTTCTAATCTGCTTTTGCTATTGAAAACATCTATGTGCTCAAAAACCTTTCAGGTGATGCGTTTTTTTAAAAAATTGATCTGCTTTTGCAGCCGAAAAACGTATCCTCAAAAAACACAGCAAAAACGCTGTGTGTGAATGTAGCCTTAGATCAGTAATAGAACAGCCATTTATAGGACATTTCATAACTTTCCCAAATTCCTATGAAAAAATATTCAGCACATTCTGCATTGAACTACTGTACCCAATATATTATATATTTTAGGAGTCAGACCATTTTATACCAACTCCGACTCCACCAAAATGAGCTCCGACTCCGACTCCACAGCCCTGCAAATAATGACAGTGTCAGGTGTGCACACTGTTACCATTCTCCTGCATGCCCTGCGCAAGTCTGCAATCAGTTGACCACATGTATGCGATTTACATACTAGTCTCATCTGGCTTCTTACAATTCTCTTCTATTGGGAGAAGCCAGCTAATCGCATACACACCTTCAAGTAACCTCCCACATGGGGACATAGGGGAATCATGACAGTGTGCACATTACACGCTGTTTCATAGTGTGACTTCAAACATTTCTCTTTAGACCGGAAACCCCGTTTCCATGGCTATTTTATATAAGGGTAGCATATTATATGCCGCAGATTTTCCACCACGGATTTGTTTGCGGAAAATATGCTGCATATTATAGTAGTAGCAAAGTGAATGAGATTTTATGGAATCACTCACACTACGTGAACAATCATTAAATGACTGTGCCACTGACTCATGAATGTGAAAAACAAAAACCTGTTATCTAATTTCAGCTGCAGCTCGTGAAAGCATTGATGAACAAAGTATGAAAAACAAGTAGCTGAGTCAGTAGATAATTCCAGTAATGTCAGAACGATGGAATAAAGACACATGCACCTTGTTTACCTCTAAAATGTACAAAGTGAAGTTACAGGTTCAAAGCTGTATAATTATTAAAGAGACGTAGTCAGAAAATGACCTATGGTTTAAATAAGGTTTGTGTTTTACATGCACATAAAAAAGTTTTTTTTGTTTTTTTTAATATCTCCGAATCTGTATTAAAAATATGAAAATAAGAATCTTTCAATTTTCACAATGGCCACTTGGTCTTTTTCTGATTATAGCTTGAGGAAATAACACATATATATATTAGCCATAATGGTCAGAACCCGACCATATCTTTTGCATAACGTCTAATGAGCCTGTACAAAGGTTATTGTGATCCATAGGGTCAGCTGTGACATTACCTGTTAGGAATGGTGGATCTTGTGTTATCCACTCTCTATAGAGATTACTAATTTACATTTTTTAACAAAGATTGTAATATAAAAAAAATAAACATTGCCAACATTTTTTTAAGATAAATGTAACTCAAAATCCTGATTTTGAAACTAGTTCATTTTCTGATTATAGATTCCTCTTAGCTCCTTAGTGACAGAGCCAATTTGGTAATTACCAAGCCAATTTTTACAATTCTGACCACTGTCGCTATATGAGGTTATAGCTCTGGAACTCTTCAAAGTATCTCACTGATTCTGACATGTTTTCATGTGGGTGGTATAAAGTCTTCGATATAACTTGTGTTTATTTATGAAAAAAATGGAAATTTGGCAAAAATGTTGAACATTTTTCAATTTTCAAACTTTAAATTTTTGCACCCTTAAATCAGAGCGTCATACCGCACAGAATTCCCACATGTCAACGTTACATCAGCACAATTTTGGAAACATGATGTTTTTTGTTAGGACGCTATAAGGGTTAAAAGTTGACTAGCGATTTCTCATTTTTCCAACAAAATTTACAAAACCATTTTTTTTAAGGACCACCTGACATCTGAAGTGAGTTTGGGGCGTCAATATCACAGAAAATACCTAAAAGTGACATCATTCTAAAAACTGCACTCCTCAAGGTGCGCAAAACCACATTCAAGAAGTTTATTAATCCCTCAGGTGCTTCGCTGGAATTTTTAAAATGTGTAAGGAAAAAATTAACATTTTACTTTTTTCATAAAAAGTTTACTTTGGAACCATGATTAAGACCCGAGTGTCGAAACGCGTCTGTTGGTAGCTCTCTGGGATATATATATTGTCCTCATTGTGCCTGTTTTTATGAATTTTTTCAATTAAAGACAGTTTTATATTTTTCTACACTGGAGTACCTTTTTTTCTTCATTTTTTTCAACAGTGGAAACCCTTCAATTCTAACTCCAACTCTAACCCCAACACACCCCTAACCCTAATCCCAACCCTAACCACAACCCGAACCCCAACACATGCCTAACTCTAACCATAACCTTAACCACAAACCTAACTCTAACACACCCCTAAGCCTAATCCCAACCCTCACTGTATTCCCAACCATAGCCACAACCCTAACTTTAGCCCAACCCTAACTTTAGCCCAACCCTAACCCTAACTTTAGCCCAACCCTAAGCCTAATGGAAAAATGGAAATAAATATTTTTTTAAATTTTTTAATGAAGTAATAGGAAAAATTTCCTATTGTTGCCAGGTGCTTGCCCACAGATACCGGCGGGCGTACTGTGCGTGCGCCTGCCAATTTCTTCCCAGGAGAAGATGCCAGCAGCCAGGGAGGATGCAAGAGGGACAGGGAAACCGGAGGTATCGGGGGAAATCAGGAGACCCCATTTCTCTCATCTCTGATATGCGATCACATCGGAGGAGAGAGAAAATAAATAAGAAATTGGACTTTTTTTGCGATTGCCGTTATAAACCGCCAAAAAAAGACCCGAATCATGTTCTCTGGGGAGACAACGGAGAAATTCCTACTTTGGGGGGCACTATTCACTTATTTCTCAGTGCCATTAAAAAGCGGCGCTGAGACATAAGTACCCTTAACTGACACCATTAAAAGAAGTATTGGCGGTTGTTAAGGGGTCAAGTGCGAGTTGCCATATAGTGACCATGTAGCAAGTCAGTCCTGTTTTCAAAGAAATTGTTAATGGATGTACAGTTTAGCTACTAAAACTTATTTTTAACAGCAAAACTAATTCTCCAGTTCAGAATAAAATTATTCCATAGTAAAAAATGACTTTCAATACAGATTGCTCGAATGCACAAGCTCTGAGGCACACTTTGTCTTTCTCATACTCTCGGCTGATTGACTGTTCAGACCAGCCTGTCTCCAGGTTTCAGATACAGTGGGAAGGGCATTTGGGCTTCTCTTTATCGAAACATCAATAGAGTAAATTTTCTCTTTAATGTCGATCTGTTCTCGTTTTCATGATGCCAGTTATAAATTGTTATCTCCATGGTACAGAGTAGAGTCTCAAATAGACACCATTGAGTTTTCCCTGAGACTAACCCCATGTGTTGGAGATGTGGCAATGAGGAAGGTGATCTACTGCACATTTTTTGGACAGGCAAGCTAATCACTCCTTTTTGGGATAACGTACAATTAGCGTTACGAAAATTCAGAGATCTCGTGCTTGACTTGACTCTTGCTCTTGTCCTTCTCCATCACTGCAACATCCCACTAAAAATATACAGGCCATTCTATACTGACACAATTGATTTTGACTGTTCCTGTGTGCTTCCCCATTCTTTGGAAAAAAGATACTACTCCGACAATGTCCCTCAGGTTCTTTAAAATAAGTGAAGTGATGGTGATGAAAGAACTTGTTTTAACTGGCCCGATTTTAGACCTTCTGCAGGATATCAGGCATATATATCGAAGATCACTGAACATAGAGCCACCGCCCTTCTACCCTTCTGTCTTCTCTCCTGTTTTCTCTTTCTCTTTTCTTCAATCTGGTTCTCTCTTGTCTTAGATCTTATATTTGGTTGATGTTATAAAGAGACTTTACATTGTCTTTTTAGTGAATAATTGTTTCTAAGACTTTCGTACGACTAATGATCTTAAGTCAAGATGTTACGTCACATTCCTTATGACAATCTTTATGGATATTATAAATAATAATAAGTATGGGGGAGGCAAGCCAAGACGTCAGGAAAATTAAATCTATAAGTAATATGAAACTTTGGGCTATAAAAAATTGTTTTTGAATTTGCAAGTTTATTCACATAATCAGTCACAGAGTGTCCAACGTTTCGGCCGATTCGGCCTTTATCAAGGGTTTTATCTAAAAGAAATATGACAATAATATCAAATTAGAAATCTCACTCATAAAGTTTTAATGACTGATGTACAAAAGAAAAAAATCAAATACATAAAAGAGGGACATAGAATACATATAGACCACAAAAAGTAAATTATGACAAACAAATGACGAAAAAATCAAAGTAAGATTCCATCATCGAAATTAATCAATTGTAATTGCTGTGAAGACAAAAGAGACAAAAAACTGAAGCACAAAATGCACAAATCACCTACAGCCTAAAGCAGCTTTCGGGTATCAGAAAAACGGTGTTAAATAAAGATATAGGGTATAAGTACCTGTGTGGCTATGTGATCAATTTCAAAGTTCTAAAAGAAAAATAAGATAAAGATCAAGATATAGCATAAGAAAGCAATTAGACCATCATGTCCTGTATGCATATGAGCGGTGTATGTCTGATATTAACCCACCTGTGTCAGGAGATGAGCGGAAAAACGGGACCACGCTGCTGCCTCATGCAAATGTGAGAGAGATCTAAATAATGTGTCCATTTATACTCACAACGTGAGATAAAATGCAGTGCAGCTGTGTGAAATGAAAGACACCGGATCGCGCCGATGACGCGCATGCGCAAACCGTCTACCAGGATGGAAGTGGGGCATAATAAGTCCGAAACCAGAAGTGAAGCATATGAGTTATATGCACAAAGGCAGGCAACATGGCGCCTGCGCAGTACATCACCAAAGACGGAAGTGGGTATAATAAGTAAAAGTAAACAGGAAGAATGTCAAATATCGCTAAATTGCGCATATGAAAAAAACGAAAATTAAAATAAAAATAAAATAAATTAAACCGTAAAAGGCCTAACTGTACACAAACATATACAGACATGTCCCACCAAAATTAGCTGCCCATGTACATGTTTCACCATGTTAAGATATATCGAAATAATCAAGAATGCCTACATGTAATGAAAAGAGAGCAGGAAGACAATCACCAAGTAAAAGAAAAAGAAAACAGAAAAAAAACGAAAGTGTATACCTTATTTCAGCAATTAGGTCTGTAGAGAGAAAAAAAAGGGAGGGACAAATATGAAATTAGAAAAATAATAATTTCCACAATATAAATATAAACATAATGAACATAGTGAAATAATAATGTATGGATACAATACATATAATAATATAATATCTATCTATAAACACATATATGACATACAATATGTATCCATACAGAAACATACACCCACCTACATGTACATGTAAAATACATGTGCATACACATATATATACATAAATATATATATATCTATATATATATATACACACACACACATACTCAATGTACTATTCTTACACGATATAATATTTTACTAGTAGAAGACTTTGGCGCCCCATTCCATAACGTAAACAATAGGAGTAGGAGTGAAGAAATGCAAAGAAGGATCAATAAAAAAAACCTCATACTCCCTATTAAGGCCAAAAGGCTCTAATGTTTGGAGAACAAAAATCCAATAGGCCTCTCTTTCTTTCAATCTTTGTATTCTATTACCTCCTTGTCGGCCCAAAGGTACACTGTCAATGATTTGATAACGAAGTTGAGAAATACTGTGATTGTGAGAAATGAAATGGGCCGGAATGGGTAGTAAAGTTGTCTTACAACGGATTGTAGATTTGTGTTGTGAAATGCTGTCACGGATATGTTGGGTGGTCTTGCCAACATATCCGAGACCGCAAGGACTTTTAATTAAATATATTACATAAGATGACTCACAATTATAATAGTCCTTAATAGGGAACATTTTTCCAGATCTAGGATGTGAAAAAGTATCACCTTTAGAAATGTTGAAACATTGCAAGCAATGCAAACATGGAAATGTCCCTTTACGTTGGGGCCTAAATAACATTTGTCTAGTTGTATCACGTGAGCTACCTATATCTGCCCTAACCAAAAGATTCCGTAAGTTGGGAGGTTTTTTGTGACAAATCAAAGGTGGAACCTGAAATTCTGAAATCTGTGGGTAAGAATTAGAAAGAAGAGGCCAATGTGTGCGAATAATTTTATGAAAGAGATGCATAAATGGATGGTATGTATTCACAAAGGCTACCCTGTTCATTTTCATTGTCGGTTTAGGTGTGGAAAGAGGAGGAAAAGTCAATAATGAGTCCGGATAACCATGAGATACAAATTTTAATTTCATTTCCGCAAAACGAGTATTATCATTATGACTATCCGAAACTATACGGTCAATTCGATAAAATTGTGATCTCGGGAGAGATTTCTTTATGTGTTAAGGATGGCAGCTGGTGACATGTAAGAGGCTATTTTTGTCAGTTGGTTTTACAAACAAATCTGTGGAGAGAGAACCATCAATAACTCTAATAACCTTGGTGTCAAGAAAAGAAATTGCAACCGAATCATATTGCATAGTAAAGGATAAACCCTCCACTTTTGTGTTAATATCCTGATAAAAAGCCTTAAGGGAGATCAAATCACCTGACCAAATGAGAAAAATGTCATCTATATATCTCTTCCATAGTACAGAGTACGGCTGGAAGAGAGGATGTGAATAGACAAACTCAAGCTCAAATTCTGCCATATAAATATTGGCGTATGGGGGCGCCACACTTGAACACATTGCTGTACCAGTTAATTGATTAAAAAACTTATCCTCAAACATGAAATTTTTTTTGTCAAAACGTGAGTTAACATAGAAATACAAAAAGTTTTAATATCACTGGAAAAATCTGTATTATACTCCAAAATTTTTTTACTGCTTGGATACCCTTTGTGTGGCTGATACTAGTATACAGACTTGTAGCATCCAAAGTGACCAAATAATAATTAGTTGAAGTCAAGTTCAAATCTCTTATACAAGATAAAAAATGTGATGTATCCCTAAGCCATGAGGGGATCAGATGTAGAAGAGGAGAAAGGATCTTTTTGAGAACTATGGATAATGGTGGTAATAGTGAGTTAGTAGAACCAACAATCGGTCTGCCAGGTGGTTGTGTGAGGTTTTTATGTATCTTTGGGAGTGTATAAAAAAACGGTATGATGGGATGAGGATTAATCAAAAATTCACTCAATTTAATATCAATGACGCCCAAAGATAAAAAATGTTGAACAGTATCACGGATCTCAATAGCAATGGAGGAGGATAGATCGGAAGGAACAGGGAGATAAGTCTACATTATTAAGCTGAGCATAAATCTCATTAACATAATATTGTCTATCCATCACAACAATGGAGCCGCCTTTATCAGCCGGTTTGATATCAATGGCCATACGTTCAGTCCTAGACATATTGTTCAGAATATGAAATTGACCATTATGAATCTGTTGTAGTTGCTTTTTCATGTCCTTTTTAACCAATCCAATATAAGCCTCTACTGGATGGTAGGACTTTGGTGGATTATCATTACTAGGCTTGTAAAGATTCAATTCCTTTAAAGTCAATAGGTCCTTATTAGGACTAGAACTAGATGAAATATTGTCCAACGAAGGCTGTGTGGAAGAAAAATCATTAGAGAAATTAACTTTTAAACGTAGGGACCTAAAAAAAGATGAATTTGTTGATCCAAGATGAATTCATTGAATCTTGGTGTTGGACTAAATGAAAGTCCCTTTTGAAGGGCAGAAATCTCAGGCGGGGATAGGATGTGAGAAGAAATATTGTACACCAATTGATCTGGAGTTACCTGAGAGCCGGTCTGTCTACGAGCTGTCGTTGTATCGGTCCCTCCTTGATTTCCTCTTTTATTCCAATTACTCTGTCCTCTTCCCCGTTTTTGATCAGATGAACGAAAAGGAACTTTGGAACTGTCACTATCGGAACTATTCGAGAATGAAGAACCCCACCGTCTTGTTGTTCTGCGTTGTACTATATTACTTGCCGTTAATTATGAATATGGCATACTTAGTTCTTTACGTCTCTATTGCTTCTTATGCAATCTAATAAATACATTTTAAAAGTTATTTCTTCATTTTTATATCAGCATATTCTAGGTACAATTTAAACATTTTTGGTGCATTATCCTATGGGTTTTAGACATAACTTTGTCCTTAGTTATGGATTATGTTTACGGAAATATGCATTGTTTAAACAGAGCTAGGCACACCTTCTAAGAAAAACAAAGGGAGGAGGGGTAAGCATATGGACTGGATCTTGGAGGTCTGACAAAGTTACTGCTTTTTGGATATGAGATTCTAGTTAATCCAAATAGCTCACAAGTGGAGAATCGCTTATTTATCAGGTCTCCAATATCCAATCCATTTTCTTACCACAGAGCCTTACCTCTGCTTTGCTCTTTTTTTAAACAATATGTATTTTCTCTAACATAATTCATGATTACGGACAAACTTACAAGTGCATCTCACAAAATTAGAATATCATCTTAAAAGTTAATTTATTTCAGTTCTTCAATACAAAAAGTGAATCTCATATATTATATACTGTAGACTCATTACAAACAGAGTGATCTATTTCAAGTGTTTATTTCAGTTAATGTTGATGATTATGGCTTACAGCCAGTGCAAACCCAAACGTCATTATCTCAATAAATTAGAATACTTTATAACACCAACTTGAAAAATCGATTTTAAATTTGAAATGTTGGCCTACTGAAAGTATGTTCAGTAAATGCACTCAATATTTGGTCGGGGCTCCTTTTGCATCAATTACTGCATCAATTCGGCGTGGCATGGTCGTCATCAGCCTGTGGCACTGCTGAGATGTTCTGTTAGCCAAGGTTGGTTTGATAGCAGCCTTCAGCTCATCTGCATTGTTAGGTCTGGTGTCTCTCATCTTCCTCTTGACAATACCCCATGGATTCTCTATGAGGTTACGGTCAGGGGAGTTTGCTGGCCAATCAAACACAGTGATACTGTTGTTTTTATACCAGGAATTGGTACATTTGGCAGTGTGGACAGGTGCCAAGTCCTGCTGGAGAATGAAATGTCTATGTCTAAAAAGCTTGTCGGCAGAAGGAAGCATAAAGTGCTCTAAAATTTCCTGGTAGACGGCTACCCCCTGACTGGCATCTTCCTGTGTACACTAGCAAGATGCTACTCGGTGGTGGTGGGGTTACACAGATTAGCCTGACTTACCTGCACGTGAGATGTAGACCTCTAATGATAATCTCCTAATGAGAAAACACTGATTGTATTGAAACTACAGCACACAGCTTAATAAGTGACCCATCATCTGAATCAGGCTCTCTGCTCCCATATTATGCTGCTCTGGGATTAAATAGCCAAAAAATGCTGACAGATTCCTTTCTGAGCTTTGTACTGTGCCTCAAAAGTAGTTTTAAACCACATATAAGTGTATTCAGGAGAAATTCCAAAACAAATTTTGTGGTCCATTTTCTCCTGTTACCTTGTGAAAATAAAATTTTTGGGACTAAAAAAAACTTTTTTTGTGAAAAGTTATTTTTTTTTAAATTTTCACAGCTCTATGTTATAAACTTGTGTGAAGCACCTGGGGGTTCAACGTGCTCACCATACATCTAGATAAGTTCCTTGAGAGGTATTGTTTCCAAAATGGTGTCACTTTTGGGGTTTCCACTGTTTACCAGTTTTCCTCCACATATTGAGTATCGACATTCTCAGGATAAGTTGCACAACAAATTATATCATGCAATTGCTCCTGTTACCCTTATGAAAAATGCAAAATTTTGGGAAAAAAATATTTTTGTCAGAATATGTGATTTTTTTTTTTTTTAAATTTTCACGGCTGTGAAGCACCTGGGAGTTCAACGTGCTCACCACACACCTAGATAAGTTGCCTGAGGGGGTCTACTTTCCAAATTGGTGTCACTTGTGGGGGTTTCCACTATTTAGGCGCATCAGGGGTTCTCCAAACACGACATGGTGTCCACTAAGTATTACAGAAAAATTTGCAGTCAAAAGTCAAACGGCACTCCTTCCTTTCTGAGCTCTGCTGTGTCTCCAAACATTAGTTTTCCCCATATATGGGGTATTGACATGCTGAGGATAAATTACACAACAAATTTTGCTGTAAATTTTTTCCTGTTATCCTTGCAAAAATAAAAATATTTGGGTCTAAATTAATTTTTTTGTGAAAAAAAGTTAAACGTTAATTTTTTCCTTCTACATTCTAAAAATTCCAGTGAAGCAACTGAATGGTTAATAAACTTCTTGAATGTGGTTTTGAGCACCTTGAGGTGTGCAGTTTTTAGAAAGGTGTCACTTTTTGGTATTTTCTGTCAGATAGACTCCTCAAAGTCACTTCAAATGTGATGTGGTCCTTAAAAAAATGGTATTGTCAATTTTGTTGAAACAATGAGAAATGACTGGTTATTTTTTAACCCTTATATCTTCCTAACAAAAAAAGTGGTTTAAAAATTGTACTGATATAAAGTAGACATGTGGGAAATGTTATTTATTAACTATTTTGTGAGTCGTAACCCTGATTTAAAGTAATAAAAATGAAACCTTTGAAAATTTTGCCAAATTTCCATTTTTTTTGACAAATAAACGCAAGTCACATTGAAAATTTTTTACCACTAACATGAAGTACAATATGTCATGAGAAAACATTCTCAGAATCAATGGGATCAGTTGAAGCGTTCCAGAGTTACTACCGCATAAATTGACACTGGTCAGAATTGTAAAAATTGGCCTGGTCATGAGGGTGCAAACAGCCTTGGGGGGTAAAAGGGATAACCACTTCACGACCTATGATGTATAGGTCACGGGCTGAGCCTGCAAATTTTCAGGTACTTGACAACTGATGTGTTCAGCTGTCATGTGCCCCTAACAGTCGCGGGTGGAATCGCGATGCTTCTGCAGCTGTTAACATGTTAAATGCCGCTGTCAATCTCTGTCATCGAAATTTAACATGATTGCGGTGGAAGCACGTCATTAGCTCCACCCATCGGTGCCCCTGTCACATGATCGCAGGTGCGCCGATGGGTTGGCAGGAGACCTTTGTGGTTGTCATTGCTGATCTGTTATGAGTGCTGCCCCGTGGCCAGCGTTCATAGCAGATGATCAATTCTGCTGAAGCCCTGCAATGTGTAGCAAAAGTGATCAGAAGATGGAAGGAAACAAAAGAACAAAGAAGCATGCATAGAACCTTGGGAACACCCACAATTCATAAAAGGCAAAAAGTTTTTAAATTTTATTGAATAATGACAACACATGCAAAAAAACACAGCAAAGCTCAATAAAAACATTTAAAAACAATGGATGAAAAGACATATAGTTATGCCCATAATGTGGCAATAACTATCCCACACCAAACCCCTGACAGCTAGCACAATTGACTAGACAAGGCTCCAAAGAAAGGGAAAAAAGGCACACTGATGAACAATGTGCTCTAATGCCAACATTCAAAAAAATGCAAATAAATAGAACTGCATATGCCTAATCATAGCACCATATTTATGAACACAATCATTATGAGCCAGAAAGAAAAAGAAGGCTGCTCCAAGTGGTCAGGAGTGCTGTGTAGATGTGCAGGGTATATATGCAAATGCAAATCATGGAAAGCAATCAACTAATTAGCATGAATAAAGTACTAACCAAAGAGAGCCCGCATGTATGGTCAGAACGGTCGCGGCCATCTTGTTAATGGTTGATGAGTGTTACATGTCTATAAAGCTCATTGAGGTTTCTATTGTGCATGTGCCGAAAATGAGAGCGCACTCAGCCCCGTACGCTAAAGGCCATCTGAGAGCATAGAGAGGAAGATGCCGGCGCATGCGCCGAAAGCAGGCGATAAAGAGCAAGCGTTTCAAATAGATGTGAACAACGTCAAAAATAGAAAAAATAAATAAAAATTAAATATTGCATACATGCACTCAATGAATTAAATAAACTGAACTGGTTCAGAAAATAAATGAAAATGGCTGAAATATTAAAAAATGTATATTAAGTATGCTAGTCAAAAAAAGATAATGCGCATGCGCCAATTGTCTGTAAGCAGCAAAAAACATTTGTAAGAAAAACAATGCACAAAAGACAATAAGACAACAAATGGCAAACACTAAAGTAATGAAAGATGCGTAATGATGACAGATATCAAAGACATACATAAAGTGGTATGACGATAGTGTGACTGATGAATGACAATTACATATAACCATGAAACATAAAATAACCAATGCACAACAAACTGCACACATAACATGATGACAGATGAGTGTTGAAAAGCAGGCAGAAAAATAAAAAAAAAATTAAAATTAAAAAAAATAAATTTAAAAGTCTATAAACAAAAAAAGAGAATCCTTGACAATAATACTTTACTGAGTCAGACAAATATAAGTAATGAGGACAAATAACACAAGTATTGTGTGGTAGACACAGATCAAATGTGTGCTTCAACCATAATTCAGTTTTTCACATATTAAAAATACATTCTCTTGTATTGTGAATATTCTTTGGTGCCAGAAGATAATAGATCCTATTGATGATATATATCTATACACATTAGAAAGCAACCTTGATGGAGGAAATAAATCTTCCAAAAAAAGGTATAATGGAAGATTAGGTATCCATATGTGAAATATTTGGATGCCTATTGGCCATAATACTTCAAAGTGATTTTGAGACAATGCAGATAAAGTGATGCAATACAATAGAACACTGATGAACGGACATGGCAGACATGTTACTGGATCCTGAATTAGAGAAAATGGTAACCCAAATGTTCAAACAAGACAATGTGAAACATATAAATGCATATAAAAAAATATGATGAACAATAATAGTATGAACCCTCACCAAGGCCTCACACTAATAAACTGTAATCCAAGACTAGTTGGATGACTAAGGCATAATGAATGAAGATAAGAATAAAGTGATGTAGTGCTGTAAACAAGATTGATGAGTAAACATCCCCGACATATAAAGAAACGCCCAAACCGGTCGAACAAAAAAGTTCATTAAGACCAATACGGTGCTATGAATAGGCTTTCAAGAATAGTAGACACTGATGGTCCAAGACAAATCCCATACAATTAAGAAGACCTGTTGGTAAAAGCCAATGACCGTGAACAGGCCAGTGGCAGATGCAATTAGTGGACATTGGTGTTGGTGGTTTGGACCCATACAATTAAAAACTGATGCAACGGTCCGTCAACCAGAGAAAGACCAAAGGTAAATATAATTATCATGTCACAGCAAATGGTGCCATGGATAGGAGAAATATGTTAGTAAGATTTGATAAGTTCAGTTCAGTGAAAGACATATACATATATTCCTATTGAAAAGGAGACTCAAGAAGAACAAGGCTGGCAGTGGCGACAACCAAGGGACAAAATTATCTGTCAAGACAAGTAGAATCAAAGACACATTCTTAGGCCATATAAATGACTGTGTCTGAGACAATTCCAGGTGGAAGGGTGGTGGCATCCAGACGAGATCTGAAAAGAGAACGAATCCACAATAAACCAAGATAATATTAATGATCAACTATAGAACCCAGAAAACAATAGCTTCTCATTCAGTCCCTCTGGGGCCATACTTTTTAGATTATAAATCCATCTGGATTTTCTACGGAGAAGTTCCTTGGTGACATTACCAGCCCAAAGTGATCAAAAGATCAAAGCTTCAAGTCTCCTATGGGAATTTTTGAGGCAGGTAAAAAGTGTAAAAAAAAATAAAACATTAAATATTAAAAAAATAAAAGTTTAAATGACTCCCCTTTTTCCCCATTCAAAATAAAACAATAATAATAATTAAAAAAATTACACATATTTGGTAACACCGCTTTCAGAAACACCCGATCTGTGAAAATATAAAAAGAATTTATCCAATCGGTAAACGGCGTACCGAGTATAAAAAAAATCAAAACTCCAGAATAATGTTTTTTTTAGTCAGTGCAATATTGCAACAAAATGCAATAACAGGCAATCAAAACATTGTATCAACCCCAACATGGTATCAATGAAAAAGTAAGCTCGGCGTGCAAAAAATAAGCCCTCACTTAGCCCCAGACCACAAAGAATGGAGACACTATGTGTCTCGGAAAATAGCAGCATTTTTATTCTTTTAAAAACTTTGGATTTTAAATAAAAAAGAACCCATGCATGTTTGATATCTGCAAACCCATAAGGACCCGGAGAATCATAATGGCAGGTCAGTTTACCATTTAGCTAACATAGTAATAAAAAACCCATAAAACAATTGTGGAATTACACTTTTTTTGCAATTTCACTGCATTTGGAATATTTTTACTGTTTTCCAGTACAGTATATAGTAAAACCAATGGTGTCATTCAAAAGAATAACTCATCCCGCATAAAACAAGCCCTCACACGGCCATGTTGACAGTAAAATAAAAACGTTATGGCTCTGGGAAGAAGGATGCAAACAATGAAAATGCAAAAACAGAAAATCCAAGAGTCATAAAAGATTTAAAAACTTTTGTCCAACTTAACACCATTAAATTGCACAAAAATATTGGCGTAACTTGTCAAAAATGTTAGGTCGCTCTCCTACCTTACCAAACTCTTTAAACAGGCCAAATATCCTGATTGAAAGAAACGTATACATAAAGCTTTCAGTCCAAATTGAGCTACAATTTGGTACATTTAGCTGTAGTACTTAACTGTGTTCACGTACCCCAATCCCAGTGAGACTCATGGTCCATATCTCAGCAACATGCATGCTAGTCTCAATCAGTATCGGCATATTTTTGAAGCGTGGGGAAAAACTAAATTGCTCATAGGAAATCCAAAAAAAATCAGCAAATAAGCATAAAAACAATATGACAAAACAACTCTGGTCAAACTTAGATCCAAGACTTCAGTACTGCGATGAAGCGTAGAGATGCTTGAAAATGAGCATTGTTACATCTTACAGAGTTCGGTAGGGTGCTTTCACATTCAGGCACTTGTTCATTGACTTGCGTCTGAAACCCAAAGCAAAGCTAGATTCAAGTGTATGCGCCAACAGGGCCATAGACAGTTATGGTGCAAACAGAGCGAATGCGTGCTGTCATGTATAATTTTCGGCAGTGTATTTCTACTGGATTTATTTTTTTTACAGACAGGGCAAAAAGTGCATTATTATTATAGACCACTACACACAAAAAGTTAGGGATATTTGGCTTTCGGGTGAAATTTATGTAAAATGTAAAAAGTTCACTCTACAGGGATATTATATCATGAAACTAGAACATTTAAGTAAAAGCATTTGTGACACCCCAGAGTCCGGTTGTCACAGTGACATTGCCTCCCTCTAAGAGGTGAAGTCATGCTTGGAGGCAGAAAGGGGACCCCCATGTCAGGTAGCATAGATTATATTACAATTCCTGCTGCAGATCAGAAAAGGAAGCTGCCTTATAAATTCTGGCCAGCAGAGGGGGTTGGCAAGTCAGCTAGAAATGAGCTGAGGGGGTTGTCACGGAAACGAGAGCAGCTGTGAGCTGTGAGGTAATGACAAGACAGTTAAACGTGAGGTAAAAAGATCTTTCTGGAAGATCCAGTCAGTTCAAGACAGGGAGCTGATCTGTGAGGAGCTGGTGAGGGAGAGCTGATCTGTGAAGAGGGAAAGGACAAGAGCAGAGATGGAGAGGCTCTGGGGAAGCTTAAAAACTACGTATAGCAGCCCCCAGTGCGAAGCACTAATAGAGAGAAGGTGTCATGACATGATCTCAGTGCAGGTTTGATTCGCACACGTGGGGTTAATGTATGGAACCAGTACTGATGACTGGCATTTCTGGGGTTAAAGGTTGTGATTCTGGTGCAGGCTTACCTGCACACCTGGGGCTATGATTGTGGCCTCTCCCTGGTTCTGGGGGAGGCTTCTTATAGCCTCAGGACGCTCCCATCCCTGTCAGTTATACTTTCGCCCTTGGCATTGTGTGGTGACCCCTGAGTGTGTTTGTGCTGTGTTCTGGTTACTTGATTCTCTGTGTATGACTCGGTCTGTTTCCTGGATATCGCTTTGGATTCTGCCTGGTACCTCCTATGTCTGTTTGGTTTTGATCTCTGCTTGGCCCTGATTATCCGCTCTGTCTCATCCCTGGTACTGTACTGTGATCCTGTGTATGACCTTTGGCTTTGTCTGACCTCCCGTCTGTTTATTCCTCCTGTACCTCGTTTAGCACTGCTTCTGTACTCAGGACACGCGCACTGGCTCTATGAGCAAGTGTAGTGCGGTGTCTCTGACTTTATAACTGACCATTTCAGTTTTTTTTTTTTCTCTGAAAGGAAAAAAAAAAAAAAAGTGTGTGTTATCCTCATGGATCCCATACAAGCCTTGGCTGATCAGGTCAAGCACCTGACCCAAATGTTCCATAAGCTCAATGTGGAACAACACACGTTGGCCCAGACCCAGCAACAGTTGGTGGTTACTGTGCAGGGGGCTGTCGATGCAGGGGCTTCTAGTTCTGGGGGTAGGGATGTGTCATTAGCGTGCCCCGAATCTCCGGTCAAATTGCCAGACCTTTTCTCAGGGGATAAAAAGGAGTTCAGGTCTTTCAGAGAAGGATGCAAGCTTTTTTTTTCTCTAAGGCCCCGCTCCTCCGGGGATGAGTTCCAGAGGGTGGGGGTCATTATTTCCCTACTTCGGGGGGCTCCGCAAGCATGGGCTTTCTCTCTGTCTTCCTCTGCTCCTGAACGTATGTCAGTGAACGCATTCTTTGAGGCCCTCGGGCACATTTATGATGAACCTGACCGAGTGCGATTGGCAGAGGACATGTTGATGAGTGTCTGTCAGGGGAAACACTCAGCTGAGTGGTTTTGTTCTGAGTTCCGCCGCTGGGCAGCAGAGGTCTCCTGGAGCGACACCGCACTCCGAGGACTCTTTCGCAGAGGCTTGTCCGAGCGGCTGCAGGATGCTTTGGCGTTACATCCCCCACCTAACTCTCTCGAGCACGCCATGACCCAGGCCGTCCGGATGGACCGCAGGCTGTGGGCCAGAGGGGTGATGCAGGTGGATACTCCATTATTCCCCAGTGGAAAAGAGACTGCCCCTGAGCCCATGGATGTAGGCGCCCTCTCCCTGAAGGATATGGAGAGGAAACGACGGAAGGACAAGCAGTTATGCTTTTACTGAGGTAAAACGGGACATTGGAAAAGGGAGTGCCCGAATTGCCCGTCTTCAAACCCGGTCGGCGGGAAACGACTAGGTCTGGGTAGTCGACGTGGAGGCTGCTCAGACCCTCAGGTACCATTTTCCTCATTTTCTAAAGTAGTACTGCCTGTGGAACTGTTTGTGGATGGTAGTTCTTTTTCCTCTACAGCCTTCGTGGACTGCGGATCATCTATTAATCTTATTGACTCCCAATTGGTCACACACTGCAAGATAGGGACAGTTAGGCTCAAGGTTCCGATCAAGGTGATGGCCATTGACTCATCTCCCCTCATTAAGGAGGGAATTCGCTTTATGTCTGATGTGTTTTCGCTCAGAGTGGGCGCTACTCATGTGGAAAACATAAGTTGTTTTGTGCTGGACAATCTACCTGCAGGGTTGGTGTTGGGCATGCCCTGGTTACAACGCCTTAACCCAGTTATTAACTGGAAAACGGGGGAGATTGTTCAATGGGGTTTTAATGATTTTGAGTTATGTGATAAATCCGCACTGCCGGTTGAACCTGTTAAATCTGTGTCTGTATCATCTGTCGAGCTGGAAGGTATTCCGGAATGCCTGAAGGACTTCGAAGATGTATTCTCCGAAAGCGAGGCCGAGGCGTTACCGCCACATAGACCCTTTGACTGCGCTATTGAGCTGGTCCCGGGGGCTAAATTACCCAAAGCCCATCTGTTTAATTTGTCTGGTCCTGAGCGCTTGACTATGAAGGAGTACATTACTGAAAGTCTGCGCAAAGGACACATACGTCCTTCAGTCTCACCTGTGGCGGCAGGGTTCTTTTTTGTACAGAAAAAAAATGGTGGGTTACGTCCCTGTCTCGACTTCCGGGAGCTTAATCAAATTACTGTACGGAATACGTACCCCCTTCCGTTGATTCCCGATTTATGTAACCAACTATCAGAGGCAAAGTGGTTTTCTAAACTGGACCTTCGGGGGGCATATAATTTGATAAGGGTCCGGGAGGGGGATGAATGGAAAACCGCGTTCCTCACGACCGAGGGACTATTTGAAAATTTAGTCATGCCGTTTGGTCTTACCAACGCCCCTGCCATATTTCAGAATTTCATCAACGTGGTATTCTCAGATCTCATTGGTCGTTTTGTCGTTATCTACTTAGATGATATTTTGATATATTCCCCCGACAAGTATTCTCATTTGGAACATGTACGAACTGTGCTCCAAAGGCTTAGAGAAAATCATTTGTATGCCAAATTGGAGAAATGTGTATTCTGTGTACAAGAGTTGTCCTTTTTGGGGTTAATTGTATCCGGTGAGGGTTTTCGCATGGACCCCAAGAAGGTGCAGGCCATTGCGGATTGGGTGCAACCCCGAGATCTTAAGGGTCTTCAGCGCTTCTTGGGGTTCGCCAATTATTACCGCAAATTTATCCGGGGGTTTTCGCAAGTGGTCAAACCTCTCACGGATCTTACATGCAAAGTTGCGGATGTGAGAAATTGGTCCTCGCTCGCAAAAGAGGCCTTTGCAACGCTGAAAAAATGTTTTATGTCTGCTCCTGTGTTAGTGCAGCCAGATCCGTCCAAACCATTCGTCGTGGAAGTGGACGCCTCTGAGGTGGGGGTGGGGGCGGTGTTGTCCCAAGGGCCTGCCACTCTAACCAACCTCAGGCCATGTGCTTTCTTTTCCAAGAAGTTCTCTGCTGCGGAAAGAAATTACGACGTAGGCAATAGAGAGCTTCTTGCGGTCAAATTGGCGTTTGAAGAATGGAGGCACTTTTTGGAGGGGGCCAGTCACCCGGTTACGGTGATCACGGATCACAAAAAATTGTCGTACATTGAGTCTGCTAAAAGACTAACGCCCAGACAGGCCCATTGGTCACTTTTTTTTTCCCGTTTTCAGTTTACGATTACGTTTCGTCCAGGGTCTAAGAATGTCAAGGCTGACGCCTTATCACGCAGTTTTCAGCCGGTGTCGCCCCCTGAGCCACCGTCCTCCATTCTTCACCCTGGGGTTGTGATAGCAGAGGTCTCATCTGAATTGGAACGGGAGATTCAGGGAGCCCAGTCGCTGGCCCCGGCGGCCAAGCCGGAGGGGAAGTTGTTTGTCCCAGAGCAACTTCATCTGAAACTCTTGCAGGAGTTCCATGAATCCAAGCTGAGTGCTCACCCTGGTATTTCGGCCACACGTCTGGCGGTGGCTAGGATCTTTTGGTGGCCTACCCTTGGTTCGGACATAAAAAAATTAATTGCTGGTTGTGGGGTCTGCGCTCGTTCTAAAAGCTCTCATAGCCGGCCGGCAGGGGAGCTGATACCCTTGGCAGTGCCCGAAAGGCCATGGACTCACTTATCCATGGATTTTATTACCAATCTCCCTCCATCTAAGGGTAATACAGTGGTATGGGTAGTGGTGGACAGGTTTTCTAAGCAGGCTCACTTCGTACCCCTGTCCGCACTACCATCAGCTGAGACGTTGTCCAGGTTGTTTGTGCAGCATGTGATCCGGTTGCATGGGGTACCCCTGAATGTGGTGTCTGATCGTGGTGTGCAGTTTGTGGCTAAGTTTTGGCGTGCTTTCTGCAAAAAATTAGGTATGTCTCTGTCCTTTTTGTCTGCATACCATCCTGAGAGCAATGGGCAGACGGAGCGCACTAACCAGTCCCTGGAACAGATCCTCAGGTGTCTAACCTCTGCTAGACAGAATGACTGGTGCGATGCACTGCCGTTGGCTGAATTTGCCTTCAATAGTCGGGTGAGTCAATCCACGGGTATGACTCCTTTTTTGATCAATTATGGGTTCAGTCCTCATTTCGGTGAGTTTTCTCGTCTGGATTCGGGGTGTCCTGGGGCTGAGGACTCTGTTCAGCGGTTAAAAGATACATGGGCAGAAGTCCAGCGGCGCATATCTAGGTCTCAAGGCAGGTATAAGTTTTTCGCGGACAGGAAACGAACACCTGGTCCCATGTTTCGGGTGGGAGAGAAAGTTTGGCTCTCCACGCGAAACATTAAGTTAAAGATTTTGTCAGCCAAGTTGGGACCCAAATTCATTGGCCCGTACAAGATTGTGGAAAAAATCAATCCAGTGGCGTATAGGCTGTGCCTTCCACCCTCTTTCAAGATCCCTAACGTCTTCCACAAATCTCTACTGAAACCTTTTGAAGCAGTCCGGGGAGACTCCGAGCCTGCTGCTCCTCCTGTTTTGGTCGAGGGGCAGGTGGAGTACGAGGTTGGTCATATCGTAGATTCCAGGTTGGTACGGCGGTCGGTACAGTACCTGGTTCATTGGAAGGGGTATGGACCGGAGGACAGGTCCTGGGTACCGGCCCGGTTCATGCATGCTGATCGCCTGGTGCGGGCTTTCCAAGCTAAGTACCCAGGCAAGCCTGGGGGTCCAGAGGCCCCCCGTTGAGAGGGGGGTACTGTCATGATCTCAGTGCGGGTTTGACTCGCACACGTGGGGTTAATGTATGGAACCAGTACTGATGACTGGCATTTCTGGGGTTAAAGGTTGTGATCCTGGTGCAGGCTTACCTGCACACCTGGGGCTATGATTGTGGCCTCTCCCTGGTTCTGGGGGAGGCTTCTTATAGCCTCAGGACGCTCCCATCCCTGTCAGTTATACTTTCGCCCTTGGCATTGTGTGGTGACCCCTGAGTGTGTTTGTGCTGTGTTCTGGTTACTTGATTCTCTGTGTATGACTCGGTCTGTTTCCTGGATATCGCTTTGGATTCTGCCTGGTACCTCCTATGTCTGTTTGGTTTTGATCTCTGCTTGGCCCTGATTATCCACTCTGTCTCATCCCTGGTACTGTACTGTGATCCTGTGTATGACCTTTGGCTTTGTCTGACCTCCCGTCTGTTTATTCCTCCTGTACCTCGTTTAGCACTGCTTCTGTACTCAGGACACGCGCACTGGCTCTATGAGCAAGTGCAGTGCGGTGTCTCTGACAAAAGGGACGTCAGAGTCCTTGGTGGTGAGGAGTTGTATGTCCTGATCGCCGAATCTGAAAGTACAGGGGATTGTAAATTCCTGTGCGACATTGAACACCTGAGGGCACGGCAGCAGATAAGGAGCCCGGGGCTGACGGTGAAAAGGACGGTACCCGTGGAATAGGCTCATGCTGACAGCCGTACAGGTTAGTGAAATCATCACGCAATTGAGGGTTGCAGCATAGTTATAAACAGTGGAGACCCACACACAAAGCACAGAAGGAAGGTCCTAAACCCCCACCTGGCAAGGTGGAACCCTTGAATGCCTCCAGGCGACCTGGACTCATTCCATCACCTGTTGTGGTACTCCGGATTGCAACCAATTACCAGTAAAAGGTAAAGAAACTGCACCTTTCTGTGTCCTCCTCTAATTTCTCTGCACCCCAACGTTCACAGCCATTTTGACTATCAATCTAACATGTTTGCCCTGGGACTATTGCTCTACCTGTGAAGAGCTATTTTCACCTCAGCTGCACCACATCAACAGTCTCAGGGGAACAACACAGCAGCGCTGGTCACCTCTGACCAGAATACCACAGGTGGCGTCACGTATTTAACCATCTATAAACTTTATCTTCATTTTTACCACATCACCAACAACTTTTCCCCTTCCCCTTTCATCATTTTATTTAATGGATGCCCCAGGGCCACAGACCGGGTCACTGCCACCGTGATATCCGCCTTTGAAGTCAACGGGCCCGGTACCGAGTTCCCAGGTGCTCTACCTGGCATCACGAACAGGATTTAGCGAGCCTAGCAAAGCTGGGCACTGTGCCATAGACTTTATTAAATTGAGTGCTAAAGATTTGACTGAGCTTTCAAGTAACCGCCAAAACTGTGTCACACAGTGCGTGCGAGCAGAGAGGGGCGTGCCAGTGAAGCTGGAGCTGCGCTCTATTGTGAGCAAGTGAAAAAGCAGGAAGAAAAATGCCCAACTCTGGTGAAGATTCAGCGGCGGTCGCAGCCGCAGCCACCATAATGCCGCTATCAATGCCATATATACCAGGAGCAGCCTGGTTACCTCAGTACTCAGGGGAGTCGCACACTCTGAGCGATTTTAAAGAAAGACTATGTAGTTTGTGCAAAGTGTACCCCCTGTCAGAAAGCCAAAAAGTCAGCATCATCATTGGCCAGTTAACTGGTACAGCCCAGAGGGAAGTAAAGTCCTGGCCGGACACTGATAAAGGGACTGTCCAACAAATCTTGGCCAGACTGAAGAACACTTTTGATACCCACACTGCAACAGAGATAAAAATGAGATTCTTTGGGTGCAAACAGAGAGTGCAGGACAGTATACGGGACTATGCCCTTAGTCTTCAGGAGTCGCTATGGGCCGTAAAGCAGGTTGACCCTGAGAGCGTGCAAGATGAAGATAGATTACTAACAGAGCAGTTCATATAGGGACTCCAGTCTAACAACCAAAGGACACAGCTGCGCATAATGGCCCTACAAAATCCTGAATTGGACTTTGCATACTTTAAGGATAGAGCCATACGGGTGCTACGTGAACCGAATCCTAGCAGCACAGAGCCCTCTAAGCATCCTGCAATTACAAACCAGCAGGAGACAGCATCCTTTCCAAAGACCTCTATTGAGACTGACAAGCCATCCCAAGATGATGATTCTGCTGCAGACTTACGTCTCCAAGTCAAGGAACTAACCAAAAGTGTGGCTGCACTCACAAAAACTGTGCAGTCCCTGCAAGTGACTTCAAAGAAGAAGATCCAGCTGGCCTCCAGTCCAGAAGATGTCCCGTGGCAACAGCAGAAGAGGATCCCACCGACCAGAGGGAGAGACAGTGATCAGTGATCGTTACGACAAGGACGGACAGTCCATCTGTTGCCGCTGCAACAAGGCGGGACACCTAGCCAGATCCTGTCATTTAAACAAGCAACCCCTGAGGCAAAGGGCCAACCCTCAGGAGTAAGACGACCAGGCCCACTAAATTGGTGAGACAAGTACGTAGGAGGACGACCAGTCTTGCCTGTCGTGATTGATGGTTTTCCGATGAACGCTTTACTGGACACCGGCTCCCAGGTGACAACGTTACCATATGTTCTTTTTAAGCAGTACTGGGCAGATTCAGACATAACTCATAGCCCAGATAAAGACTTTGCCATTTTTGCCAGCAATTGTCAGCCCTTGCCTCAGATGGGATATAAAGAGGTGACCATCAAGATTGGCCGAGTAGAATTGCAATCGCAAGGTTTGATTATAGTTGATATTGACAAACGAGAATGCCATCCTATGATCACTTTAGGCACTAATGTAATTGAAAATTGTCTTGGAGAAATTATTGCTTTGTTACAACAGGTAGCCGAGACCGCCAGCTCCAGTCAGCAATGGGTCCTGCAAAAGGAGATCAGAGCCCTGCAGAGACAACAGGTAGAGCTGTCTGATGGAGAAGTCGGCAGTGTCAGAGTAAGTGATCCTCTCCCCATTGCAGTACCTCCCAGAAGTGAAATGTTAATTTGGTGTCGGGCAGCAATAGGCCTAAGGGGTCAAGATTACCAAGCCCGGGTAGAACCCATGTACTCTGATAGTAGACCCACTATCCTGACAGCCAGAGGGGTAGTTGATGTCCGCAATGGGAGAGTACCAATACGCATCTTAAATTGTGGGGAGAGAGAGGTCCAGTTACCCTGGTATGCCACCCCTGCTAAATTGTTCACTGTCAGTAACAATGCAATAGAGACACTAGAACCCTTGCTTCCGTCTGACAAGGTGGAAGAGAATGGCTCTGAAGGGCAGCAGGAGGATTGGTGTCAGCAGCACTGACTCCACCCCTTCGCACCAAAAGCATGGGGCTTACCGGGTGGCTCGAGAATTTGAACGGATCTTCAGCAAACATCCTCTAGACTTTGGGCAGGCAAAAGGGGTCCAACATCATATTCCCACCGGAGATCATCCACCCATTAAAGAGAGACACCGGCCTGTACCCCAGCACACTATCAATGTGCCAAGAGTATGTTACGGAAGATGGAGGCTGGGGTAACTAGAGATAGTTGTAGCCCCTGGACAGCTCCATTAGTCCTCGTTGAAAAGAAAGATGGTACTATGAGAATGTGTGTAGACTACAGGCGGATTAACAGCATTACACATAAAGACACTTACCCATTGCCTAGAATTGAGGAATCACTAGCTGCACTGAGAACTGCTAATTATTTCTCTACCTTAGATCTCACCAGTGGGTATTGGCAGGTTCCTGTGGCAGAGGCAGACAAAGAGAAGACAGCATTTACAACACCAATGGGCCTCTGCGAGTTTAACTACATGTCATTCGGGCTCAGCAATGCACCAGGAACATTTCAGCGGTTAATGGAATGCTGCCTTGGACATAAAAACTTTTAAACCGTTCTGCTGTACCTGGACGACATCATTGTCTTCTCCAAAACCTACGAAGACCATTTGAAGCACCTGGCCGAGGTATTCGAAGCCCTGTCAAACTTTGGCCTGAAAATAAAACCGTCCAAATGTCACCTTTTGAAACCCAAGGTGCAGTACCTAGGCCATGTGGTGAGTGTGGAAGGTGTGGCACCCGATCCTGACAAAGTCACCGTTATCCGGGACTGACTATTCATGAAGTGAGGCAATTTCTTGGGTTAGTAGGCTACTATCGAAGATTTGTCAAGGACTTCACCAAGATAGCAGCACCGCTGCAAGATCTTCTAGTGGGCCAATCCAAGAAGGCCAAGAACAAAAGTCTTCCTTTCGAGTGGAACAAAAGGATAGATGAGTCCTTCACCAAGTTGAAATTGGCCCTCACGGGAGATGAGGTCCTGGCTTAGCCTGACTATGACCAACCATTTGTACTTTACACTGACGCCAGCAACGTGGGATTGGGAGCAGTGCTGTCACAAGTGCAGAAAGGCAGAGAGAGAGTGATTGCCTACACCAGCAGGAAGCTTCATCCCACTGAGAGGAACCCCGACAACTACAGTTCCTTTAAGCTGGAGTTCCTCGCCATAGTCTGAGCAGTAACATAGCGCTTCAAGCACTACTTGGCTTCAGCAAAGTTCATCATCTACATGGACAATAATCCGCTAACCCACCTTGAAACGGCAAAGCTCGGGGCACCTGAGCAGCAATGGATGGTCCGGCTGTCCAACTACGAGTTCCCCATCAAGTACCGAGCAGGACATAAGAACGCTAATGCTGATGAGTTGTCCAGGATGCCCAATTCACCAAACGGGGGGGTATATCCAAAAGGACTCAAAAAAATCGAGTTACCAGCCTTCCACCGTCCAATTGCAGCCCAGCGCTCTCAAGGAGTGAGGAATAAGCGCTTTGTCGTACGAGAAGTAACATTGAATCCATTACCCCATCATGAGTGGGCAGAGACACAAGACAGTGACCCAGCTGTTCTCCTCGTAAAGGAGTGGCTGGCACAAGCTGATGCACACCCTGGTCCAGATGACCCACAGGAAGCACTGCAGCTATGGAAGGAAAGAGGCAAACTGTTCATCTACGAGGGTAAACTGTGTCAGAGGAACATTAACTCGCGCACACACGAACTGGTCTGGCAGGTGGTAGTCCCGAAGAGGGATGTGCCAATGGTCTTAGAGGCATACCACAATGGAGCAGGACACTTTGGTTGGAAGAAGTTGGAGGTCCTACTTCGTGAAAGGTTCTACTGGGTTGGCATGAGGACAGCTATTAAGAAGTGGTGGCGATAATGCGGCCCATGCTACCTGCGCAGAAAAGACCATAACAGCCAGCGAGCCCCATTACAGACGATCATCACAAAACAGCCACTTGAACTGGTAGCCTTGGATTACGTGAAGTTAACTCCGAGTAGGAATGGCTACACCTATGCTTTGACCATCGTGGACCATTACTCAAGGTTCTTGGTAGTTGTACCTGTTAAAGACCAAACAGCGAAGACAGCAGCCAAGGCATTCCAGCATCACTTTTCTCGAACGCACGGATACCCTGAACAAGTGCTCACTGACCAAGGTCCAGCCTTTGAGGCAGAAGTGTTCCAGGAGTTCTGTAACATGTACGGTTGCAAGAAAATCAGAACGACGCCGTACCATCCACAGACAAATGGCATGTGTGAGAAGATGAACCAAGTGGTAATTGACTTATTGAAGATCTTACCTCTGGAAGAATGAAACCAGTGGCCAGAGAAGTTGCCAGATCTGGTAGATCTATATAATCATATACCAGTAAACTCTACAAATTGCACTCCGGCCTACTTGATGAGAGCAAGACCTGGCAAGTTACCCATTGATTTAGACATGGGAGTCTTAACACCAGAGACAACATCACCAGATGCAGACTGGGATACAGAGCGGCAGCAACAATACCGCAAAGTACAAGAATGTGTGGAGAAAAGTTTGTCCCAAGCAAGACAGGCAGGTAAGAAATTACAACCAACACGCCCCTGCAGTTCCCTTGACACCAGGAGAACAAGTGCTCAAAAGAAAGAGACGTGTTCACAAACTAGATGACCAATGGGAGGCAGAGCCTGTGAAGGGTTAAAACTAAAATCAGAGCTGATGTTTCATTTATCCATTTCTCTGAAGGTTTCGTTTCTCCATTTTTGTTCTTGTAAGATAAATTTTTGCAATTAGGATGAAAAAGTTCAGGCTGTCATGAAACCAGACTGTTCCCATCAGGTGCAAGATAAGGGAACTGGGGGTGTAGAACTCTGAGGAATATGCCATCATACTATTTTTGGATACAGACATATATGTAGTTTCCGGTTTTCTTGCAATATTATTGGCTTATAAAGTGAAATGATGCTATTGGTAGTTGAGAACTTTGCATAATTAAGCAAAATATTATAAAAGAAGTGACTGCAATAAACGGGTTAGCAATCTCTTTGGATCGTCCCATACAGAGACACATCTCCGTTTGGTCTTTTGAGTTTCTAGCAACACTCTGTGGAATAATTTGGAAATCACTGGATCAACTGTGAAGGGTTAATTTAGCCCTCCCTCAACAGTTTGGCCCCCACTGTGGGGCCCCGAACAGAGATGCCTCTGCCCCTGGAGGACAACAAGACAAAGGACCCTTGGAGCGGACACAGGTGCTGGAAAATTGGGACTGATCATCCCCCACAACAACCACGGTAAGTTGGCAGTTATACTGTTCAGACTGACTGTTGGTGTGGTTTTCCTGTGCTTGTTGCTGCAAAGAGGATCTGAGGTTTGTCCTTGATGGTGGGGTGATTCATGGTTAGAATCATATAGAGGTGCAGTCCCGTTGGGGGCCCAGTGCTCAAACCGTACCTCATAAGGGATAAGGGACGAACACCCTGGATTGACCAGTGATTGTGGCTCTCTTTATAGTCAAAATATCCTGAAATCCTGATCACTGTTAGCACTGGGCGTGGTGATGTGATCGAAGACTGGGTAGGATACGTTACTGAGGTATATATAGATAGATATATATATATAACCAGAGGTGTCCGGAGGGATAGTCTGATGCCCTCCTCCTTTCACTGAGTACCGCGTTGAATTTTGGGTATCCCAGAGGGGGATTATTGACCCAGTGGAACAGTCTATACGGCCGCTCCAGATCTGTGCACAACTAAAATAAGGATATTTAGCTCTAAATGAGAGAATCCGTGGAAGGAAAAGAAGAATTTTGTGGCTTGGCATATGAATTGTGTGACGAAGGTGTTAGGAAGAACAGAGGAAGTGAATTCTGATTGTTTCTGTTACTGCTATGTTGAAGAAGGAAAAATTGTCTATTATTATGGCAAGGGCTGGATGTTTTGTGGTTCAAGAAAGTGACTGTGGTGTGAGAATTGAGGAAGTGATTAAAAAGAAACTGATATCGAGACTGATGTGTCAGGCAGACAAATAGTTAAGAATGATTTGAAAGAAGAGGTCTCCCTGCTAGATGTCAATTGTTGTACAAGGAGACCGGGAGAAGCAGCCCCCGCCCCCACCTTTCCTTTGTTAAACTCTGACGGTATCTATTATCATCTGCCACCAGCCTCAGTCCCCGCTATGTCTAATATTGCTAGTGGTTATGAGTATACTCCCTTCACCCCATCCCAAATAGAAACCCTTTGCAATCAATTACCCAATCCAGAGATTTCCCCCATGGCTTTCTACAGGCAAATGGCAGCAAATCGAGAGATTTATTCCACTCCCCGAAGAGATCTATTACATATACTTCGAGTAAAAGTTGGGGAGGGGTATTTTCCAATTATTGAGGGTGGCATAATATATAATATAAATCTGGATGGGGGAACCTATGAGAGTGGTGTTGATTTCTGCAATGCTTTAAAGGTTTGGGCACAAGATAGATTAGCGGACCAAGCTACCTCTCTCACAGATATCACACAGGCCAAAGGGGAGACTGCCGAGAAGTTCTATGGGCGTTTTATGGTAGTATTTAGAGATCTGGGATTCTCACTGTATAATAAAGCCCATACACATCTTTTTGTGACAGCTTTGATGTCCGGCCTCAGACCCAAATTGCAAGAGGCAATAATTTCAGTTAGACCTGACGTTGAGAATTCCACTCCTGCATTTAAAGTAATAAAAAGTTTTCAGAAGAATTTAACCCGCTCTGCAGCAGCAAGGAAACAGAAAAATAAATCAACAGCGGCAGCTTTGACAGCCCCTGCTCTAGCAGCAGCCCCCACCATCGCGCCCAGCGCGGCTGCGAGCACACAGCGAACTCTGGCCCCCAGAGTTCATCTCCCTACTCTCCTAATCCTATGACTAGGATCTTTACTCCACAGCCCCTCCCGGCCAATTCTCATCTGCAATGTTGGCGCTGTGCCCGACTCAGACACTTTCAGAGAGATTGTCAAACCCCCGCTGTTTTAATCAGAGTAGATGGCAGACCCAATAAACATACTTTTACAAACCCCATCCCTGTGGGACCCTTCCCCGAGGTTACTGCTCAGTTCGTGATCTCTCCCACATGTCCAGTAAATATACTGGGGGCAGATTTATTATCACAGTTCCGCTCCAGAATACAATTCCAAGATGATGGTCAGATGGTTCTTGTGTTACATAATCCCTTTGCAGATGAAGACAGTGAGGAAATCTGTATTTTGCATGCCTTTCCCACAGATGCCACAAGGGGCCCAAAACAGTCCCAACTAGTTTGAAAAAAAAAAAAAATATGAGCAGGTGTCTTTTGCCATTGCTGCCACTGTTAGCCTCCTCAAGTATCTGGCAGCACTGAACTGTCGGGTTTCGGCCTCGAGACTTCAGTTCTGCCTTGGCCAAGTGATATTCTTGGGTCACTGTCTCCTTCAGGGTGCCAGACACCTCGCAGAAGAAAGAAAAATAGCTGTCAGCTCCCTTCCTTTCCCAAAAGATGAAGCTGAACTCCAGCGTTTTCTTGGACTATGCACTTATTTTTGTCAGTGGCTACCGGATGCATCCCGCATAATGCAACCCCTTTACAACGCTTTGAAAGACGGCATAATGAACTATAAGTAAAGATGGCAGTGATGAGGATTACCTCCAATATGATTGTTCCCAATTTCTGACTGAAGAAACAGCTACTCCACCAAATGTCAGTGAGAATCCACTTCCAAATCCTGATCTGGTGTTATACACGGATGGTTCAAGATATGCTGACGAGTTTGGTAGATTCCACACGGGATACGCTGTTACCACAGAGGACACTGTAGTGCACGCAGCTGCGCTCCCGCCCTCACAGTCAGCACAAGAAGCAGTACTCCAGGCTCTGTCTACTGCATGTACTTAGGCCAAGAACAGACGGGCTAATATATACATGGACTCATAGTATGCATTTGGTATTGCTCACGATTTTGGGGCTCTATGGGCCAATCGAGGGTTTATTACTACTGCCGGAACCCCAGTGAAAAATGCTGAAGCTGTTAAAACCCTCATGGACTCGATCAAATTACCTACTCAGGTGGCCATTATCAAAGTTAAGGCGCATGGTCCTAGGAACAGTCCACAGACTGTTGACAACGCATTTGCAGATATGCAAGCAAAAGCCACCGCTCTTTTACCCATTGAACCAACCATACCAACTATGGTGGCCACACGCTCTCAGCATAAACAGTTACAAGAAGCATTGACCCTACAAGAACCTGATGATCTACAACAGACTAAAGTTTTCTGTCGGACCCTGCGAGACCGCTTAATGACGATGCAGAGAATGTCTCCAAAGGAAGAGGTGAAGCACTGGAAGACTGATGGGGCACGAATGGATAATGGTCTCTGGAAAAAGGACCAACTCGTGTGCCTCCCTAAGTGGATGCACCCTGCTATTGCCACATGGGCACATGGACCTACACATCGAGGAAAGAATCAGGCCCTCGCACTGGTGCAAAAATTTTTCTGGACCCCGGGAATTTCCACAGTTTTGACAGCACTCAACCGTGCCTGTAATATCTGTCAGACTTGTAATCCAAGTCAACTTCAACGTGTACCCCCGAAGCATCTTGCTAAGCCTGACTATCCTTTCCAAAGGCACCAGATGGACCATATCACGTTGCCTAAGTCTGGAAGGTATGAATACTGTTTGGTTGTTGTTGACATGTTCTCCAGTTGGCCGGAAGCATTCCCTGTTACCAACATGACTGCAAAAACCACAGCGAAGAAACTGGTGATGGAAGTCATATGCAGATATGGGGTCCCAGAAGTTGTTGAAAGTGATCAAGGCCCGGCCTTTTCTTCTCATGTGTACCAAGAAGTTCTGACAATGCTTGGATCCACTGTAGCCCTCCATACTCCGTACCACCCACAATCCAGTGGGAAAGTTGAGAGGCTGAACGGCACACTGAAGGGACAATTGACCAAAATGATGCAGGAGACTACGGCTCCATGGCCAGAGCTCCTACCCATTGTACTATACCACATTCGTTTTACCCCTATTGTAAAACATGGCCTGTCCCCATATTGAGATATTGTTTGGTACTAGGCCTCCAATTGCAAATTTCCAGCCTCAGCAGTTATCAGAAGAAACTGACCGTGCTGTTCAATGTGTTATTCAGCTTAGTAAAAATCTTGCTAACACCCATACTCTTCTCTTCCAGATTCAGCAGAAACCGACACCTGTTATAGCCTGAAGCCTGGTGATTTGGTAGTCGTGAAAAGGCATGTCAGGAAGCACGGACTAGAACCCTTGTATGACGGTCCCTATCAAGTCCACCTCATCACCCAACAAGCCAATAGCAAATAAGGGGGACATAATGTTTTGGTTTTTCGCATTTACCATATTATTATTGGTAAAAGTTAAAAGTTAAAATTTGAAGATATTCAAAGACTCAGAGATCAATACGATAAAGATAATGATCGTAATAAGGACAGTTGGTGGCCAGACACCTTCTCCTATCTCAATCCAGCCAATTGGTTTAAGGGAATTGGGGGCTGGATAGCTGGGATTTTACAAAGCTTGTTGCATATTGCTGCCTGTATCCCTGTTGTATATGTGTTCCTAAAACTTGCTTTTTTGTGTATTTCTGTATGTTTTAGGAAATTCTGCACTAAGACAGCTAATGATGATACCAAAGGCGTCATTGCCCATTCTCTTCTCTACACTGATCTCAAAAGGTTACATGATGAAGATGTTGAAGCCAAGTGCATGGCTACCTACAAAAGGTCTCCACCACCGTCATCAAAAATTGTTATTCGTGAATTGCAGTATACAGGGGGACGGGTGCGCCGCGACAGCCATGACTGGTAACACGGCATCAGTCATGTGAAGACCAGTACCCCTCAAGCTGATAGCTTGGGATAGCACCTCTGATGCTGCATATGTATTAAAAAATTTATCTAGGGGGGAATGTGAAGGGTTAAAACTAAAATCAGAGCTGAAGTTTCATTTCTCCATTTCTCTGAAGGTTTCGTTTCTCCATTTTTGTTCTTGTAAGATAAATTTTTGTAATTAGGATGAAAAAGTTCAGGCTGTCATGAAACCAGACTGTTCCCATCAGGTGCAAGATAAGGGAACCGGGGGTGTAGAACTCTGAAGAATATGCCATTATACTACTTTTGGATACGGACATATATGTAGTTTCTGGTTTTCTTGCAATATTATTGGCTTATAAAGTGAAATGATGCTATTGGTAGTTGAGAACTTTGCATAATTAAGCAAAATATTATAAAAGAAGTGACTACATAAACGGGTTAGTGATCTCTTTGGATCGTCCCATACAGAGACACGTCTCCGTTTGGTCTTTTGAGTTGCTAGCAACACTCTGTGGAATAATTTGGAAATCACTGGATCAACCGTGAAGGGTTAATTTAACCCTCTCCCTATCAAGCCATACGCCGTGATACCTTCAGACTTTAATAACACCAAAGTATGTATCATCAGCAAAGATGGAGGAGAAACCTTAGAAGCAGTCTCAAGAGATCATCTAAAGATGTGCCCTGATCAATTGAAGGACAAGAAGGAAGTCCAAGACGCTCCACAACCCATAGTGGAGGTGGAAGAAAAGATTCAAACTATACTTGGAGAATTTCCTCGGACGTGGACACAAGTAAATCAGGCAATAGTAGTACCAGTTCTAACCTTTCATCAACCTACTGCACCTGATGAAGCAGAGACTCTAAATGAAATGGCTCCAGTAACAGATACCACATCTGCAGAGGAATGTGGAAATCTGTCCCCTGCTAACAGCGAATCTGACAATCTCATGGTGAGTCTAGGAGTAGAGAGAAGGCAGTCTAGAAAACCTATCTTACACAAGTCTACTTATAGCGTAGTGACTAATGCACCAACAGTAGACATCAGAGAACAGGTCAGGTCATCAGAAATACCTATACTGCGTAGATTCACTCGTAGTACAAGAGGTCAGATCCCTGCCCGTTACAGAGATTACATAATGTAAATAAAGTAATAAGAATATATAGTTGTAACCGTTAAGCATGAGAGCCTACAGAGACTTACTGTATGAACCTTTTTAAGTATTCATAATAACCAGTTAAAGGACAATTGGGCCATCGGACTATGTGTTGGCAGAACTGTATTCGTAAATAGTTACTCCAAAAAGGCCTTGAAAATAAGCCGCCGGCGTGGCCGAAAAACAGGCTCATCTACAGAGTGCCCTGTAGCTACGCCCAGGGATGACACACAAAGTGGGTTAAGGCAGTTCCCACCGACCAAACTCCAGGTACAAGGACAAAGACAATTCCTGGATAGCAGCGTAAGGACTGGTCGCTGCAGTAACTGTGCTATTGTTTCTTTTTCTTGTCTGGTTTTTGATCATTTTTACATTTTTAAGACTTTGTAGATTTTCATTAATTGTTGTTGTTAACAATTCTTGTTATGTTTTCTCAGTCCAGGAGTACTGAATTTAACTGGGGGGATGTGACACCCCAGAGTCCGGTCTTCACAGTGACATTGCCTCCCTCTAAGAGGTGAAGTCATGCTTGGAGGCAGAAAGGGGACCCCATGTCAGGTAACAGATTAAATCACAATTCCTGCTGCAGGTCAGAAAAGGGAGCTGCCTTATAAATTCTGGCCAGGAGAGGGGGTTGGTGAGTCAGCTAGAAATGAGCTGAGGGGGTTGTCATGGAAACGAGAGCAGCTGGGAGCTGTGTTATGAATGGGTCACCGTGGAGAAAAAGGAAGCAAGCTAAGCCACAGAAAACAGAGTGGTTGGTAACTATGCAGTTTGCAGATCCCTGATCTTACCACAACTAGCAGTAGCCATGGAGCGTGCCTATGATGAACCTAGACACCTCGTCACGGCCGGAGGACTAAATAAGCCTAAAGCAAGAAAAGGGAAAACTAACTACCCCAGAGCAGACCTCAAAGGAATAGATAGCCCCCACACATGTATTGACACAAGATAAAGGCACAAACACAGACAGGAAAATAGGCTGAGCAAATGATGGGGCCCAAACTAACTAGACAGGAAAGGAAAGACACTATCTGCAACCTGCAAAAAACCCTACAAAATAATGTCCAGCACTTCTGATAGCAAAATTAACCCTGAAGTCACTAGACTTCTCCCACTATATCAGCACTCTGAAATATTCTGAGACGGAGCAAAAAGAGACCGAACTAGTAAAGGACAAAAAGCCAATTGGCAAAATACTGATAAATAAGAGTGGAAATTCAGCTCAGCCCCCAGCCGGGGCTGGCAGACCACACAAAAAACTGAATAGACCAACAAAATCAAGTGTGAACATTAGCAGAAAAACTTCGCTTTTGATGACTGGAAAAGAGCTGAAAACCAAGCGCTGACAAACCAGAAGGAATCACCAGCATCTGAATAGGGCATCGGCTGTCTTAAATCCAATCTGAGAATCCTGAGATCCAATCGTCATCTTCATTCTCAGGTGGCAGATCTCCACCGATCAAACCAGCTGCACCACCTCCCGTCACCACCAGAGGGAGTCCAGAAGGGGAACTCACAACTGGTGAGAATGAACTCACAACAGAGCTGTGAAGAAATGACAAGACAGTTAAACGTGAGGTAAAAAGATCTTTCTGGAAGATCCAGTCAGTTCAAGACAGGGAGCTGATCTGTGAGGAGCTGGTGAGGGAGAGCTGATCTGTGAAGAGGGAAAGGACAAGAGCAGAGATGGAGAGGCTCTGGGGAAGCTAAAAAACTGCGTATAGCAGCCCCCAGTGTGAAGCGCTAATAGAGAGAAAAGGGCCGTCAGAGTCCTTGGTGGTCCGGAGCTGTATGTCCTGATTGCCGAATCTGAAAGTACAGGGGATTGTAAATTCCTGTGCGACATTGAACACCTGAGGGCATGGCAGCAGATAAGGAGCCCGGGGCTGACGATGAAAAGGACCGTACCCATGGAATTGGCTCATGCTGACAGCCGTACAGGTTAGTGAAATCATCACGCAATTGAGGGTTGCAGCATAGTTATAAACAGTGGAGACCCACACACAAAGCGCAGTAGGAAGGTCCTAAACCCCCACCTGGCAAGGTGGATCCCCTGAATGCCTCCAGGCGAGCCAGACTCATTCCATCACCTGTTGTGGTGTGGTACTCCGGATTGCAACCAATTACCAGTAAAAGGTAAAGAAACTGCACCTTTCTGTGTCCTCCTCTCATTTCTCTGCACCCCAATGTTCACAGCCATTTTGACTATCAATCTAACATCTTTGCCCTGGGACTATTGCTCTACCTGTGGAGAGCTATTTTCACCTCAGCTGTGCTACATCAACTGTCTCAGGGGAACAACACCACAGCGCTGGTCACCTCTGACCAGAATACCACAGGTGGCATCACGTATTTAACCATCTATAAACTTTATCTTCATTTTTACCACATCACCAACAACTTTTCCCCTTCCCCTTTCATCATTTTATTTAATGGACGCCCCAGGGCCACGGACACGGTCACTGCCACCGTGACATCCCCCATTGAAGTCAACGGGCCGGGTACCGAGTTCTCTAAGGCCCTGAGCGGGGCACTCCACATGCAATGGTGGTTTCCTCATCCCAAACAGCTTATTGAAACCAAAGCCAACAATAGTGGTGGATATACCCCTCAAAAATGTCAATGTCTCAATAAATTGTCATGTGGCCTTGCGCATCAATTACAGCTTGACAACAACATCTCATGTTGATCAAAATTCAAGTTATTGTCTGCTGAGGCATGGCATCCCACTCTTCTTGAAGGGCAACCCTCAGGTCATTGAGATTCTGTGGTACAGTGTTACGAGCCTTTACACAGCAGCTCAGATGATACAATGGGTTTTCTATGGGATTTAGGTCAAAAGAAAGTGCAAGCCACTTCACTTGAAGTACCCCAGTTTTTAGCAGCAGTTCCCTAATGATGCCACCTCTATGAGTTGGAGCATTGTTGTCCATGAAGATGAAATTAGGCCTGTTTGGTTCAAGCAGAGGCACAATGACTAGATTAATTATATTATTCAAGTAGTAGGGGCTTGTCACTGTACCATTCACAAAGTGTAGGGTAGTTCTGTATTGTCTAGACCCACCTGCCCACACTGTAACATCACCACCAAAGGCGTCCGGTGACAACAGTGGCTGATGCATAACGCTCTCATTGACGTCTCTAACATTGTTGGCGGTCATCATTTCTGCTCAACATGAATCGACTTTCATTAGTGAACAGCACTGAGGCCTACAGGTTCTTCATCCAGCGTAGATGCTCCCTGGCCCATGCAAGATGATTACTCCTGTGCCCGGTGGCAGGTCGTCTAGCACGCAGACCATGCTGTTGGAAATGGTTTCGAATGGTGTCTGACATGACACTTGGGTAACTCTCACCTCCCTTAACCCATTTAGCCCCCAAGGCTGTTTGCACCTTCATGACTAGGCCACAATTTACAATTCTGACCACTATCACTTTATAAGGTAATAACTCTGGAACATTTCAACGGATCCCACTGATTCGGAGACTGTTTTTTCATGACATTGTAATTTATGATAATAGTAAAATTTATCTGATATGACTTGAGTTTATTTGTGAAAAAACTGGAAATTTGGCTAAAATTTGGAAAATGTTGCAGTTTTCAAACTTTTAATTTTTATGCCCTTAAATCAGAGCGATATATCACACAAAATAGTTAATACATAACATTTCCCACATGTCTACTTTACATCAGCTCAATTTTTAAAACATAATTTTTTTTGTTAGGAAGTTATAAGGGTTAAAAGTTGACTAGCGATTTCTAATTTTTCCCAAAAAATTTTAGAAAACAATTTTTTTAGAGACTACATCACATTTGAAGTGACTTTGAGCTGCCTATAAGATAGAAAACCCCCCAAAGTGACACCATTCTAAAAACTGCATCCATTAAGGTGCTCAAAACCACATTCAAGAAGTTTATTAACCCTTTAGGTGCTTTACATTAATTTTTGGGATGTGGAATTATAAAATGAACATTTAACTTTTTGTCACAAAAATGTTACTTTAGACCCAAAGTTTTTTTTTATTTTTGCAAGGGTAACAGGAAGAAATGGACACCAAAATTTGTTGTGCAATGTCTCCTGAGCATGCTCATGCCCCAGATGTGGGGGAAAACCACTATTTTGGCATACGATAGGGCTTGGAAGGGAAAGAGCACCATTTGAATCATTGAATTTAACATTTGCTGGAATAATTAGGAAACATATTTTTTCCACAAAAATGTTTTTTAGACCAAAATTTTGCATTTTCACATGGGTAACAGTAGAAATTACACCATGCAATTTGTTTTGCAATTTCTCCAGAGTACGCCGATACCCCATATGTGGGGAAAAAACACTATTTGGGTGCACAGCAGGGCTTGGAAGGGAAGCAACACCATTTAACTTTTTGAATGCAAAATTTGCTCCAATAATTAGTGGACGCGATGTCATGTTTGGAAAGCCCCTGATGTGCCTAAACAGTGGAAACACCACACAAGTGACACCATTTTGGAACCTAGACCCCTCAGGGAACTTACAGTCATATGTTAAAGTTTGGGCACCCCTATTACTGTTAACCTTTTTTCTTTATAACAATTTTGGTTTTTGCAACAGCTATTATATCTAATAACTGATGGACTCAGTTATATTTCTGGATTCAAATGAGGTTTATTGTACTAACAGAAAATGTGCAATCTGCATTTAAACAAAATTTGACCGGTGCAAAAGTATGGGCACCCTTATCATTTTCTTGATTTGAACACTCCTAACTGCTTTTTACTGACTTCCTGAAGCACTAAATTGGTTTTGTATCCTCATTGAGCTTTGAACTTCATAGCCAGGTGTATCAAATCATGAGAAAAGGTAGTTAAGGTGGCCACTTGCAAGTAGTTCTCCTCTTTGATTCTCCTATGAAGAGTGGCATCATGGGCTCCTCAAAACAACTCTCAAATGATCTGAAAACAAAGATTATTCAACATAGCTTTTCAGGGGAAGGATGCAAAAAGTTGTCCTGTCAGTTTCCACTGTGAGGAACATAGTAAGGAAATGGAAGAATACAGGTACAGTTCTTGTTAAGCCCAGAAGTGGCAGGCCAAGAAAAATATTAGAAAGGCAGAGAAGAAGAATGGTGAGAACAGTCAAGGACAATCCACAGACCACCTCCAAAGACCTGCAGCATCATCTTGCTGCAGATGGTGTCACTGTGCATCGGTCAACAATACAGCGCACTTTGCAAAAGGAGAAGCTGTATGGGAGAGTGATGCGAAAGAAGCCGTTTCTGCAAGCACGCCACAAACAGAGTCGCCTGAGGTATGCAAAAGCACATTTGGACAAGCCAGTTACATTTTGGAAGAAGGTCCTGTGGACTGATGAAACAAAGATTGAGTTGTTTGGTCATACAAAAAGGCGTTATGCATGGAGGCTAAAAAACACAGCATTCCAAGAAAAACACTTGCTACCCTCAGTAAAATTTGGTGGAGGTTCCATCATGCTTTGGGGCTGTGTGGCCAATGCCGGCACTGGGAATCTTGTTAAAGTTGAGGGTCGCATGGATTCAACTCAGTATCAGCAGATTCTTGACAATAATGTGCAAGAATCAGTGACGCAGTTGAAGTTACGCATGGGATGGATATTTCAGCAAGACAATGATCCACAACACCGCTCCAAATCTACTCAGGCATTCATGCAGAGGAACAATTACAATGTTCTGGAATGGCCATCCCAGTCCCCAGACCCGAATATCATTGAACATCTGTGGGATGATTTGAAGCGGGCTGTCCATGCTCGGCGACCATCAAACTTAACTGAACTGGAATTGTTTTGTAAACAGGAATGGTCACAAATACCTTCATCCAGGATCCAGGAACTCATTAATAGCTACAGGAAGCGACTAGAGGCTGTTATTTTTGCAAAAGGAGGATCTAGGAAATATTAATGTCACTTTTATGTTGAGGTGCCCATACTTTTGCACCGGTCAAATTTTGTTAAAATGCAGATTGCACATTTTCTGTTAGTACAATAAACCTCATTCGAATCCAGAAATATAACTGAGTCCATCAGTTATTAGATATATGAAACTGGAATAGCTGTTGCAAAAACCAAAATTGTTATAAAGAAAAAAGGTTAACATTAATAGGGGTGCCCAAACTTTAACATATGACTGTATATAGATGTGTGTTAAGTACTTCGAACCCCAGCGTGCTTCACAGAAGTTATAACATTGAGCCGTGAAAATAAAAAAATCACATTTTTCCCGCAAAAATCTTATTCAAGCCCCAATTTTTTTATTTTCACAAGGATATCAGGAGACAAAAATTTGTTGTGAAATTTCTCCTGAGTACACAGATAACCCATATGTGGGGGTAAACTGCTGTTTGGGCTCACAGCAGGGTTCAGAAAAGGAGTGACGTTTCGGAACGCAGACTTTGATGGAGTAGTCTGCTGGTGTCATGTCTCGTTTCAAGAGCACTTGATGTGCCTAAGCAGTGGAAAACTCCCACAGGCGACACCATTTTGGCAGCTAGACCCCTCAAGGAATCTATCTAGATGTATGGTGAGAACTTTGAACAGCCAGCTGCTTCACAGAGGTTTATAACGTAGAGCTGTGGACAAAAAAAAAATCAAATTTTTACCACAAAAATGTTATTTTAGCCCCCATTTTTTATTTTCACAAGGATAGGGGGAGAAAATGGAACCCAAAAATTGTTGTGCAATTTCTCCTGAGTTTGCCGATACCTATTATGTGCTCAAAAACTACTTTTGAGTAACAATGAAAAGCTCAGAAACGAAGAAGCGCTATATTGGAGTTCACATTTTGATGGACTTGTTTGCAGGTGCCATGTCACATTGGCAGAGGCAGTGAAGTAACAGAACAGCAGACCTCCCCATAAGATACCCCATTTTATAAACCTACACCAATGAATTCATCTAGGGGTGCAATTATCAGATAGGCACTACAAGTGGGTCACAGAATTTTCTATCATAGGGCAATGAAGAAAAAAATAATTTCATTTTTACCATCAAAATTTTGTTTTAGTCCCAGATTTTACATTTTTACACTGGGAAATGGGTAAACACAGCACCAAAATTTGTCCCACAATTTCTGCTGAATGTAGATATATCCGATATGTGGCTGTATAGTACTGCTTAGTCATATGACGAGTCCCGTGAGAGACGGAGTGCTATTGGCAAACAGCGCTCTGTTCTTCCTGAGTCACACTTTATGGCTAAGCAGTACTATTATACAGGAGGCATCCTGGAACGCAGAATTTTCTATAATAGTTTTCTGACTCCATATATAGAATCCCCAAGTGCTAGAACAGCAGAATCCACCTCAAATGACCCCATTTTGGAAATTATACCAGTTTGGGAATGTATCTACAGTTGTGATGATTTTGACTCTATGGGTGTTTTCCAGAAACAAGCAGCAGTGGATGTTGCTGAGTGAAAATTTCAAACTGCCGTTGTAGTGACCAGTACATTGTAGTGCCCATAAATTCAACCAATGTAAGCAATTAGCGCAGAGCACAGGGTAAGTGTAAGCCAAGTCTTACTGCAATCTTTGGGAGGCAGAATGAACAAATCAACAGCAGGGGAAGGATTTGTTTTCTTTATTTTTTTACGCTGTTCCTCAGGCAGTATAAGTGATTAGATGACTTTATTCTTCAGGTGGGTGCGATTACAGCAGTGCCACATTTATATTGGGTGTTTGAGTGTTGACTGCTGTGTCGCGCCCCCAGGAGTATTGTCGCCACACTGGCATTGTCTTCCTCCAGGGAGGGTGATGTCAGGCTTGGAAGCAATGAAAAGTCTCTCTGGCAGTTAACCATAACATGCAACACAGTTACCACTCCAGGCCAGCAGAGGGAGCTCTGAACCTATACTAAGGGGAAGAGCTTCTCTCTGGGGGCCAGGAGGGCAAATTAGTCAGTTAGTGGGAGGAGGCCGAAGTGTGTAGATGTGGGGAGAGAAGCTAGGAGACTGAGTGGAGTTGAGAGCTCGTTCCCAGCTGGAGCGCATGATCTGGAGCCTGGTCTCCATGGTTGTATGGATACTGAAGGTCCTGCAACAGAAACCAGAGGAATAGGAAGCTGTAAATGCTCTATTTCCACCTAAGACTCGGAGGCACAACAGGAGCGGGTGAGCCAAGAGAAGAGATAGAAGGCTACAGCTGTCTGCCATACGAGGTAGATCTGAGAGGGAACAAGAAGGAGGAACTTCAGTGTAACACAGTACTGCATGTACCTCAAGTAAGCGCTAGGAAGGAGACTACACAACCTATCTGCATAGAGAGATTCCTGAGTTGCTTCCAGGCTAATTAGCTCCTGTGCCATCTGTAATCGGGACCCTCGACTGCATTTGCAAAGTAAAGGTAAAGAGACTGCACCCTGTTGTGTCCTTGCCTTCTTCCTTCAAACTCTCCGACACTGCTACATCCCGGTGCCTAACCCTGCACCCTCTTCCCCAACACCTATCTACACTGCCCTGGGACCAACATCCCTACCTGTGGAGGGCTACAACATCATGGCTGCACCACACCATCTGTACCAGAGGATCTGTCTGCAGTGTCGGCTTAACACCTCCCTTGCCGAACACCACAGGTGGAGTCACGAATCACTCATAAATTTTATTCCACCACTCAACCCCTTTTTACATGGGCGCCCAGGGCCACGGACCGGGTCACCGCTGCTGTGACACCTCCCTCTGAGAGAAACCGGCCCGGTACCGAGTACCCCACAGCCCTGGGAGGGCGACCCGTTTTGGCATCACGAACAGGATTTAAGGAGCCCGGTGTCCCCGGGTCCTGTGTGCCAGAGACTGTGTTGTGTGCATTAGACTGTTTGTATCATTGCCGCCATTATCCCGCTGCTTGGCGCGAGTGGGAGACCAAAGAGGCGGGCCGTCATGGGCGGAGCCTGCCGAAGAGCGCGAAGAAGTGAAGTGCCGCGTAGGAAGAGACCAGCGCGCGAGAAGTGGGAGGAGCTGAGGCCTGCAGCCGGTAAGCCTGCTCAACCCTGGGGCCTGGCTAACGTTAACTAGGGGGGAAGAGAATGTCAAAGGCACGCGCCGATGCAGCTGCGGATGCCCCCGCCACCCCCTCAGCGCCGCAAGATGCAGGGCCCAACGCGGCTGCGGCTCCAATAACACCCACCGCAGTGGTCCCCATAATGCCGCTGTCTATACCTTACATACCGGGAGCAGCATGGCTACCGCAGTATTCAAGGGAGTCACATACCCTGAGTGACTTCAAAGAGAGACTGTGCAGTTTGTTTGAAGTGTATCCTCTGTCTGAAAGCCAAAAGGTGAACATCCTTATTTGGCAGCTAACAGGTGCAGCACAGAGAGAGGTAAAAGCCTGGCAGGACACTGATAAGGAGACTGTTAAAAAGATCCTGGCTAAGCTAAGAAGCACCTTTGACACCCGCCCTGCCGCTGAAATCAAGATGAGATTCTTTGGGTGTAAGCAGAAAACGCAGGACAGTATACGGGACTATGCTCTTAACCTGCAGGAGGCGCTGCAGGCCGTCAAGCAGATTGATCCAGACAGTGTGAAAGATGGAGATGGACTGTTAAAGGAGCAATTCATTGAGGGACTCCTATCCAGTGCCCACAGAGCACAGCTGCGCATCATAGCCCTACAAAACCTTGACCTAGACTTTGCTGATTTCAAAGACAGGGCTATCCGGGTGCTGCATGAACCAAATGTCAGCCGTCCAGCGCCCCCTAGGCACCCAGCGATTACATACCACCAGGAAGCAACATCTTTCCCTTCCATCCCTGTGGAGGCTGATGCACAGACTCTGGACAAATCCATCTGCAGAACTGCATCTTCAGGTCCAGGAGTTGACCAAGGGTATGGCTGCACTTGCTAAAACCGTGCAGTCCCTGCAGGTATCCTCCAAGGAAAATATCCAGCTAGCCTCCAGTCCAGAGGATGTCCCATGGCTAAAGAAGAAGAGGATCGCGCCACTCCGAGGAAGGAACAACGATCGCTATGACCAGGACGGACGTCCCATCTGTCGTCACTGCCACAAGGCAGGCCACCTTGCAAGATTCCATCATTTAAACGAGCAACCCCTGGGGCAGAGGGCCAACCCCCAGGAGTAGGACCACAAGGCCCCAAGAACTGGCAAGCCAAGTATGTTGGAGGGAGACCTGTCCTCCCAGTGGTGATTGACGGTATCACCATGAACGCTTTGCTGGACACTGGCTCCCAGGTGACAACTATGCCCTATATCCTTTACAAGCGGTAGTCGGCTGATTCTGAACTTACTCGCGGCCCAAGTGATGAACTCACAGTAGTTGCCAGCAATGGTCAGTCTTTACTGCAAGTGGGATGTAAAGAAATTACTGTTAAAGTGGGTAGAGTAGAGTTAAAATCTCAAGGTCTGATAGTTGTAGATATTGATCGACGAGAATGTAACCCAATGATGACTCTTGGTACCAATGTGATTGAAAATTGTCTTTCCGAGGTTATTGTCTTGTTGCAACAGGTGGCTGAGACTGCTGGTTCCAGTGAACAACGAGTCCTGCAGAAGGAGATCAAGGCCCTGATGCAAAGACAGCAGGTAGAACTCTCTGGCGGAGAAATTGGCAGCATCAGAGTGAGTGATTCTTTCCCCATTGCGATACCTCCCAGATGCAAAATGTTGATTTGGTGTCGGGCAGCCATAGGCCTCAGAGGAAAAGATTACCAGGCAATGGTAGAACCAGTGTACTCTGATAGCAGGCCCACTATCCTGACAGCCAGAGGGGTAGTTGATGTCCGTAAAGGGAGGGTACCTGTACGCCTCTTGAATTGTGGGGAGGAGGAGGTCACAATACCTCGGTATGCCACAGTTGCTAAGCTGCTTACTGTCAGTAACAATGCAATGCAGGCAGCAGAGCCCTTGGTCTCATCCAACAAGGTGGAGGACAATGGCTCTGTAAAGCAGCTGGAGGAATGGTGCCAGCAATTGCAGGTGGGAACTGACTCCACCCCTTCATATCAAAAAATGGGGTTTACCGAATGACTCAGGAGTATGAGCGGGTATTCAGTAAACACCCTCTAGATTTTGGGAAGGCAAAAGGGGTTCAACACCATAACCCCACTGGAGTTCATCCACCCATAAAAGAAAGGTACCGGCCTATACCCCCAACACAATACCAGTGTGCCAAAGGTATGTTGCGGGAAATGAAGGAGGCTGGGGTGATCAGAGACAGTTGTAGCCCTTGGGCAGCCCCAATAGTCTTTGTGAAAAAGAAAGATGGTACCATGAGAATGTGTGTTGATTACAGAAAAATTAATAGCATTACACATAAAGATGCCTACCCATTACCTATAATTGAGGAGTCCTTGGCTGCACTTAAAACTGCTAACTACTTTTCCACCTTAGATCTCACTAGTGGGTATTGGCAGGTTCCCGTGGCAGAGAGGCAGACAAGGAGAAAACAGCATTTACCACGCCAATGGGTCTCTGTGAGTTCAACTATATGCTATTCAGGCTCTGCACCGCCCCAGGAACATTTCAACGGCTGATGGAGTGCTGCCTGGGACACAAGAACTTCGAGACGGTCCTGTTGTACCTTGATGTCATTGTTTTCTCCAAGACTTATGAAGACCATCTGAAGCACCTGGCTGAGGTGTTTGAAGCCTTGTCCAACTTTGGCCTGAAGGTGAAGCCTTCCAAATGCCCAAGGTTCAGTACCTCGGTCACGTAGTGAGTGCAGAAGGTGTTGCACCGGATCCTGACAAAGTCACAGTCATCCGGGACTGGCAGAAGCCCAGCAACCTCCATGAAGTACGTCAATTCCTCGGGCTGGTAGGCTACTACCGAAGGTTCATCAAAGGTTTCACTGAGATAGCCACTCCTATGCAAAATCTTCTGGTGGGTCAGCCCAAGAAGGCCAGAAAGCAGAGTCCTACATTCGAATGGAATGCGGATCTGGAGCGGTCCTTCACTCGACTGAAGATGGCTCTCACAGGAGATGAAGTTCTGGCCTACCCAGATTATGACCAACCCTTTGTGTTGTATACTGATGCCAGCAACATTGGACTGGGAGCAGTATTGTCACAGGTACAGAATGGCAAAGAAAGAGTGATCTCCTATGCCAGCAGGAAGCTTCGTCCCACTGAAAGGAACCCTGACAACTACAGTTCCTTCAAGCTGGAGTTCCTTGCTATAGTCTGGGCTGTGACTGAACGATTCAAACATTACCTAGCTTCAGCCAAGTTTGCCATCTTCATGGACAACAACCCGTTGACTCACTTGGAAACTGCCAAACTAGGTGCACTGGAGCAGCGATGGATGGCTCGGCTGTCTAACTATGAATTCACCATCAAGTACCGAGCGGGGCACAAGAAACGCCAATGCTGATGCACTGTCCAGAATGCCTAATCTGCCAGATGCAGGAGAAGACTCTGAGGCACTTGAAGAAATCGAGTTACCTGCCTTCCACCGGCCAAATGCGGCCCAACGTGCCCAAGGAGTGAGAAACAGACGGTCTGGCTTGAAAGAGGCCACTGTAAATCCATTGCCTCATCATGACTGGGCAGAAACGCAGGATAGCGACCCCGCAGTCCACCTGGTGAAGGAGCTACTGTCACAAGCTGACTCACGACCAGAGTCGGATGCTCCTGAAGAAACACAACAGTTGTGGAAGGAAAGAGGTCGGCTCTTCATCTATGAAGGAAAGCTGTGCTGGAGGAGTATCAATGCCCGCACTCATGAGCTGGTCTGACAGGTGGTAGTCCCAAAGAGAGAAGCATCAATGGTCTTGGAAGCATACCATAATGGAGCTGGACACTTCGGACGAAGAAGTTGGAAGCCTTGCTCCGGGAGAGATTTTACTGGGCTGGTATGAGGAAAGCCATTGAAAATTGGTGCCGGGAGTGTGGACAATAAAACCTGCGCAGAAAGGACTGTAACAGCCAGCGAGCTCCTTTGCAGCCAATAATAACCAAACAACCACTCAAGTTGGTAGCCCTGGACCATGTGAAGCTGGTTCCAAGCCGTTCAGGCTACATTTATGCTCTTACCATCGTTGACCACTACTCGAGATTCCTGGTAGTCGTGCCTGTCAAGGATCAAACAGCCAGGACAGCAGCCAGAGCATTCCAACAGCACTTTTGTCGACCATACGGATATCCCGAGCGAGTGATTACAGATCAAGGTCCAGCCTTTGAGGCAGAAGTGTTCCAGGAATTCTGTAACTTGTACGGTTGCAAGAAGATCAGGACAACACCATACCATCCACAGACCAATGGCATGTGTGAAAAGATGAACCAGGTGGTGATTGACCTACTGAAGACCTTGACTTTGGAAGAGAGGAATCTGTGGCCAGAAAAGTTGCCAGATCTGGTAGACCTCTACAACCACATTCCTTTGAATTACACAAACTGCACTCCAGCCTACCTAATGAGAGTGAGGCCTGGTAAGCTGCCTATTGATTTGAATATGGGAGTCCTGACACCTGAGGTGACATCACCAGATGTTGACTGGGATACAGAGCTGCAGAAGAAATATCGAAGAGTACAAGAGTGCGTAGAAAAGAGTCTAGCTCAGGCGAGACAAAAACAGGAGAAGAACTACAATCAACATGCACCTGCAGTTCCCTTGTCACAAGGAGAGCAAGTCCTAAAGAGGAAAAGGAGGATGCATAAATTAGATGACCAATGGGAAGCTGAACCCTACACCGTCCTACCATCAAACTTTGACAACACCAAGGTGTGCCTTATCAGTAAGGATGGGGGAGAAACCTCAGCAGCAGTATCAAGGGATCATTTGAAATTGTGCCCTGACCAGTTAAAAGAAAGAATGGAAGAGCAAAACAACATCCAACACATAGAAGAAGAAAAGGTCAGCACTGTACTTGGAGAATTCCCTGTAAATTGGACTAGAGCAAATAATGCCATAGTGGTGCCAGTTTTGACCTTTCCCCAACTGGTAGTACAAGATGTGACTCAAGAGAACTCTGAAAATCAGGAAGTTCAGGTAGCAGATGCCACACCAGCAGTGGAGCCAGAGAATCCTCGCCCTGCCAGTGGTGAATGTCATGCCCACGGTGAGTCTAAGAGTTCGCAGACGGCTACCACCCAGTTTACCCACACCAGAGCCACGTCGGTCTGTCCGTAGTACCCAAGGTATTCTACCCATCAGATATCGTGTGTAAATAAGTTCATGTAAATGTTAAATTGTATGTATATATGTAATGTTTTAAGTTTTGTGCCTACAGACACTCTGTAAGAAATCCCTTTTTTGAATTTTCCAGTTTGTTTTGAAGGACAATTGGGCCATAGGACTAGGTGTGGTCAAAAACTTCTTTTGAACATAGTTCACCAATTGCCCAGGAATGGACCATGGACATTGACACATGAACTAATTGTCACAGGACTATTTTTGGAGCTTTTGGTTTTTGCATTTTTCATTTTTTCTAAATCTTGTACATTTATAATTGTTCAATTGTTTATATGTTCATATTTTTTTTTATCAGTCCAGGAGTACTGAATTGCACTAGGGAGGAATGTGGTGCCCCCAGGAGTATGGTCACCACATTGGCATTGCCTTCCTCCAGGGACGGTGATGTCAGGCTTGGAAGCAATGAAGGGTCTCTCTGGCATTTAACCATAACATGCAACACAGTTCCCATTCCAGGCCAGCAGAGGGAGCTCTGAACCAATACTAAGGGGAAGAGCTTCTCTCTGGGGGCCAGGAGGGCAAAGTAGTCAGTTAGTGTGAGGAGGCCGAAGTGTGTAGACATGGGGAGAGAAGCTGGGAGACTGAGTGGAGTTGAGAGCTCGTTCCCAGCTGGAGCGCACGATCTAGAGCCTGGTCTCCATGGTTGTATGGATACTGAAAGTCCTGCAACAGAAACCAGAGGAATGGGAAGCTGTAAATGCTCTATTCCCACCTAAGACTCGGAGGCACAACAGGAGCGGGTGAGCCAAGAGAAGAGATAGAAGGCTACAGCTGTCTGCCATACGAGGTAGATCTGAGAGGGAACAAGAAGGAGGAACTTCAGTGTAACACAGTACTGCATGTACCTCAAGTAAGCGCTAGGAAGGAGACTACACAACCTATCTGCATAGAGAGATTCCTGAGTTGCTTCCAGGCTAATTAGCTCCTGTGCCATCTGTAATCGGGACCCTCGACTGCATTTGCAAAGTAAAGGCAAAGAAACTGCACCCTGTTGTGTCCTTGCCTTCTTCCTACAAACTCTCCGGCACTGCTACATCCCGGTGCCTAACCCTGCACCCTCTTCACAAAACACCTATCTACACTGCCCTGGGACCAACATCCCTACCTGTGGAGGACTACAACATCATTGCTGCACCACACCATCTGTCCCAGAGGATCTGTCTGCAGCGTCGGCTTAACACCTCCCTTGCCGAACACTACAGGTGGCGTCACGAATCACTCATAAACTTTATTCCACCACTCAACCCCTTTTTACATGGGTGCCCAGGGCCACGGACCGGGTCACCGCTGCTGTGACACCTCCCTCTGAGAGAGACCGGCCCGGTACCGAGTACCCCACAGCCCTGGGAGGGCGACCCAGCTGTCTCACACTAAAAGACCCTTTTTTTTTCAAAAATTAGTTTTTGCATCACCATATTTTGAGAGCTATAATTTTTCCATATTTCTGCTGACAGTTATTTGAGGGTTTGTTATTTGAGAGACGAGTTCACATTTTTATTGGCACCATCTTTGGGCTCATGACATTTTTTGATCGCTTTCTATTCCGATTTTTGGGAGGCAGAATAAGCAAAAACCAACAATTCAGGAATTGGCTTTTATTTTTTTTTATGCCTTTCCACATAAGGTAAAATTGATAAGGCAGCTTTGTTCTTCCGGTCAGGATGATTACATCGATACCCCATTTACATAGGTTTTTTATGTTTTGTCGCTTTTACACAATAAAAACTAATTTATAGGAAAAATAATTATTTTTGCATCCCTTTATTCTGAGAGCTATAACTCATTTATTTGTCAGCTGATGGAGCTTTATTGCAGCTTTTTTTTTGTGGGAATATCACTGCTATGGTATTTAAATGAAGAAGGAGGCGAAGAAGCTGAGTGAAACGCACGTCGGGGCAGAGGGAGGCCGGGGAATTTACACGTGACCACCACCAGGTATGAAATGTCCACATACTAATCACTTTAGAGATCAAAAAGGTGCAGTGCACACCTTGTATATAGCAGATTTTTTGAGCCAGGTCTGTATCAGGACACTATAATTCCTGCATTCATGTATAACACGCAATTTTTGGCAGTTTCTTTGCTAAAGCAGGATATATTTGTCTTTTGACTATTAGTCACTTTCACATTGCTGCTGTTGTTTATTTGGGTTTTGTGCAATTGTTTCCACCTGGGAGTTTTTGATGTATTAATAAGTAATACTTATAAACTCTGCACGTTTGGTATATCGTTCCTCATATTTGTTGGCCATTATTTGTACTATGGGCAATTGTATTTAGGATACCCCATGGCTTCATAGTCCCTCTTTATATGGTCTAGCACCTTCCTCTTGTATGTACAGTATATTTTTTAATTGTCTTTACAATAAAGTGATTTTTTATTCTGAAAGTACCATTTATCGGGACCATTTTTTAAAATTACATTTGGTTACCATAGCAATGATATTTCAGTAACATAGCGGTACGTGAACCCTTACCGGTTACGGGTTGTGCAACTTGGGGCAATTCTTGTGATTAAATAGTTTTTTTTGAGGGACAAGATGACGTCTTCAATGATACCATTTTTATTTACTTTCGTCTTTTTGATTGTGTTTTATTTAGCTTTTTATTCAAAAGTATTATCATCGTTTTTTGCTTGGTTTTTTTATTTTTATTTTTTTTACGGTGTTCACTAAGGGTGTGTGCACACGCTGCGGATTCTGCTGCGGATTGATCCGCGTGGATTTAGCAAAATCCGCAGGTAAATCAGCAGGTCAAAAGACCTGCGGTTTATCTGCGGATTAGCCTGCGGCTTTGCCCTGCGGTTTATCACCTCTACAATGGAGGAGATGGTAAACCGCAGCGGAATCCGCAGAAAGAATTGAAATGTCAATTCTTTCTGCGGATTAGAAACCGCAGCAAATCCGCGCGGAAAAATCCGCACCGTCTGCTCTGCGGTTTCCATTTCCCATAGGATATTATGGTACTGTACACCACAGCAGAAACTGCTTCGGATCCGCAGGACCAAAACCGCTGCGGAACTGCAGCAGAATCCGCAGCGTGTGCACACACCCTTAAGGGGCTAACTAGTGGGACAGTTTTATATGTCGGGTCATTCCGAACGCAGCAATTCCAAATATGTGTACTTTTATTGCTTATTTTTATTTTTTTCATCTAAATATGTATTTATGAGTACAATATATATATACATATATATAGATATATAGATAGATAGATAGATAGATGACCGTTCAAAAGTTTGGGGGTCACCTAGACACTTTTTTGCTTTCCATGAAAACTCATACTTTTATTAACCCCTTAATGACCGCCGATACGCCTTTTAGCGGTAGTAGTTAAGTTGACCTGGACCCGTAGAAGAGAGTAATCGCGAAACAGCCGTTGTCCGGCACCTCCCTCCCCTAGCATTCCTCTAACGTCCTGCAGGTCCACACATTTGATGGAACTTATGTTTAATAAAGACATACAGTTTTTCAGCTATATCGGTGAGTGCTGCATATTTCTTCTCTTCACATTGTAGTTAAGGGTACTTAAACCACAGCGTCGTTATTTAAAGGCGCTGTGGAAAAAGTGTTTAGCACCCCCCAGAGTCAGATTTTCTCCGGGGTCTCGGCTTCCAGGGGTAGCCGAGACCCCAGAGAACATGATTTGGGTTGGTTTTTACCGACCCTTGTTGTGAATTCCCTTTCTGGCCTACCTCTGGTTACTAGTGAACTTTCCGGGCTCCCTCTGGTGGTTACAGGAGGTAATGGAGCTGATTTCAATGACAGAGGTCTGCCACCTGATAATGAGGAGGACGATTGGACATTTGGAGTTTCTGATTGGATTTAAGACAGCCGACTCCCTCTATCCCTGCTGGTGATTTTTTCCTGCCTCCTGAGGTCTTAGTTTCCAGCTCAGTCCCTGCATGCTCAAGCTAAGTGTTCTTTTGCTATTATTCACATTTGATTTGGCTTTGTCTGTTTCACTTTTGTGTGGTCAGCCAGCCCCGGCTGGGGCTGTGCTGAATTTCCATCCTTATGTTACTATTTGTGCCAGTTTGTTTTTGTCCCTTATTAGATTGGCCTCTCTTTTCTCTGTTTTCAGAATATACCAGAGTGCTGATATAGTGGGAGAAGTCTAGTGACTTCAGGGTTTTTTCTATCAGACGTGTTGGACATTTTTTGCAGGGTTTTTTTGCATGATTGCAGACAGTGTCTTTCCTTTCCTGTCCTGTCTAGTTAGTTTGGGCCCCATCGTTTGCTCAGCCTATTTTCCTACCTGCATTTGTGTTTTCATCTTGTCTCACCGACAATAAATGTTTGGGGGCTATCTATTCCTTTGGGGTCTGCTCTGGGGCAGTTTATATTTCCCCTTTCTTGCTTTAGGCTTATTTAGTTCTCCGGCTGTGTCGTGGCGTCTAGAATCATTGAAGGTACGCTCCACGGCTACTGCTAGTTGTGTGGATAGGATCAGGGGTCTGCAATCCACTTAGTTACCAACCTCTCTGGTTTTCTGTGGCTTAGCTTGGTCTTGCTTTCCTCCTCGGTGACCCAATCATAACAGAATCACCAGCCTAAACCGCAGATTCTAGGGTACTCAAAAGCAGGAGAGAATTGTAAAAAAAAAAAAAATGTGTCAGAATTTTTTTTTTATTTATTTTTTCCTCTTTTTCTCTGGGGCCGTAGGAGGATTTTTTTTCTTTAATGGAGATTAAGCAATTGTCTGATCGTATTGAGCAGCTCGCTGCTGAAGTGCGGGGAATTTCCGCCTATCTCGCTCAATCACCTGCTGTTGAACCAAAAATCCCTACTCCTGATGTGTTTTCTGGGGATCAGTCTAAATTTTTGAATTTTAAGCATAATTGTAAACTATTTCTTGCCTTGAAGCCTAACTCTTCGGGGAGCTCTGTGCAGCAGGTTAAAATTGTCATCTCCTTGCTGTGCGGCGATCCCCAGGATTGGGCTTTTTCCCTGACACCTGGAACTCCTATTCTGACTAATGTGGATGCATTTTTTCAAGCCTTGGGGTTGTTCTATGATGAACCTAATGCTATTGATCAAGCTGAGAAAACCCTATTGGCATTGAACCAGGGTCAGGATTCTGCAGAGTTATACTGTCAAAAATTCCAAAACTGGGCGGTCCTTACTACATGGAATGACTGTGCCTTAGCAGCTCTCTTTCGGAAGGGTTTATCAGAAACCGTAAAAGATGTTATGGTGGGATTTCCTGTTCCCTCTGGTCTTGATGATTCTATGTCATTAGCCATTCAAGTTCTCCGGCTGTGTCGAGGCGTCTAGAATCATTGTAGGTACGCTCCACGGCTAGTGCTAGTTGTGTGGATAGGATCAGTGGTCTGCAATCCGCTTAGTTACCAACCTCTCTGGTTTTCTGTGGCTTAGCTTGGTCTTGCTTTCCTCCTCGGTGACCCAATCATAACAGACCCCACTTTTGCAATCGCCGTTATTAACCATATAACGGCGACAGCAAAAAAAAGCCGCAATTTTGCAATAAATTTCTCTCTCCTCTGATGTGATCACACATCAGAGGAGAGAGAAATAGGGTCCCTGATCTCCCCCGGTACTTCCCGGTGGTCCTCGGGCCCTTCTCCCTCCTCTGGTGGTCACAGCCATCTTGGTCCGGGAAGAAAATGGCAGACGCATGCGCAGTGCGCCCGCCGAATCTGCCGGCCAGCAGATTGCATTCATTCATTCAATGTACATTTTGATCACTGTGATCAAAATAAAAAAATAGTAAATAACCCCCCCTTTATCACCCCTTAGTTAGGGAAATATAATGAAATAAAGAAAATATATTTATTTTAATTTTCCATTAGGGTTAGAGTTAGGGTTAGAATCTAGGTTACGGTTAGAATTAAGATTAGGGTTAGAATTAGGGTTAGGTTTCGAATTAGGGTTAGGGTTGGAATTAGGGTTATGGGTGGAATTAGGGTTAAGGTTAGAATTAGGGTTAGGGTTAGAACTAGGGTTAGGGTTGAAATTAGGGATAGGGTTGGAATTAGGGTTAAGATTAGGGTTAGGGATTAGCATTAGGTTTAGGGTTGGGATTAGGTTTAGGATTGGGATTAGGGTTAGGGTTGGGATTAGGTTTAGGGGTGGGGTTAGGGTTGGAGCTAGAATTGAGGGGTTTCCACTATTTACCAACTTTCGGGGTCTAATTTCACCTGTTATTGGGAAAATAAAAAAAGCCGGCTAAAAAAGATACACCAAGAGCTGAGTGTCAGCTGTCAAAATCAGCTGACATCCGGTGACGACCGTGAGCGCACATTCTCTGTGAGTGCAAAATCACCTGGACGTATTCATACGTCCAAGGTTGTTAAGTTCCAGGCGACCTTGACGTGTGGATACGTCTAAGTTTGTAAAGGGGTTAAATGTGCGTGGAGTTGTGTGACATTTATCATACGATTCCGAAAGGCATTGTCCACAATGAAGTGGTTCATCAGAGTGGGATGTGGCCAAAGGACGTCCACTTCTCTGCCTTTCTGTGACTCTCCCAATTTGTTCCCTGCTGATGACTCACTATGAAGCTCTAAAGGGCCTGTCACACTAAGCGATATCGCTAGCAATATCGCTGTAACATCACTGGTTTTGTGACGTAGCAGCGATATTGCTAGCGATATCGCTATGTGTGATACCTCCGACCGGCTCCCCCGCTGATTATCGCTGATCACGCGAGAACGTCCTGGACCGTTTCTCGTCGTCAGCTTCCTGCTGGGCTTCCTGTTGCGCCGACGAGCGACACGTGGACGCGGGCGGGAGGACGTCAGGATCGCCTCGTCTGACAGGTAAGTAGCGACCCCCAACCCCTGCTATGTCGCTGGTGAGATCTGTCTGTGTGGCAGCTCACTAGCAACCACTTAGCGATGCACCAGCGATCCTGACCGCGTCATATCACTGGTCGGGATCTCTGGTGCATCGCTAAGTGTGACAGTACATTAAGATCAGTGGCCACTTCCATCTGAGAACATCCTGCTTGAAGCTTCGCAATGGCGAGGTACTGTTCACCAATTGTTAGGTGTCATCTTGGTCTCATAATGTCAATATGTGAACAGCATAAGGAGGAGGACTGTTTAATATCAATTCTAATTGAAACCCAACATTTTTTGGACGATTCATGGATCAAGCACCTCTTGTGAATTTTGCCACTAAGCTCTTTGTTATAGAACAGCAAGTTGTGCAAAAAAAACTGAAACATTGAACAGTTGGACATGTGTATTCGAACGTTTAGAGATGGTCACATTAAGTTCACCTGAATAAGTTACATTGCATTTTAAGATTGTCCTGAAATTTCACTCGAAAGCCAAATATCCTTGCTTTTGTGAGTAGTGGACTGTCCTAGAATTTCTAGACGGTTGGCAACCCTGTTCGGCCAGGTCTTGTACAGTGACACGCTGAGTCTCTGTATTACAGATCTGTAGGCACTTGATTTGTTTTAAAGGGAATCTGTCACCCCCCCAGGCGTTTTTAAGTAAAAGAGCCACCTTGTGCAGCACTAATGCTGCATTCTGTCAAGGTGGCTTTTATTTGGCGTCCCTTCCACCGCAGAAATGATCATTTTTAAAATTTGTCTGACATACCAGAAGTTTGACCGAGGGGCAGGTCTTTCCCCCTCGGACACAGACGCCTCACATCCATCAGTCATGTCCTCCTTTTGAATTTGGCGCCGCCTGCTCAGCGTTCATTTCAAATCCTTGGGCCTGCGTTGTAATATCTTTTCTTGGGCATGCGCAGTTAGCGCTGCCCTTCCTCTGACATCACATGATGTCTGAGCTATTGCGCCTGCGTGGACGCACGGCCAGAGATCCCGCCCCGCAGTCTCTTCTGATTTATTCACACTGTGGGGCTGGGAATCTTGGGCATGCACAGTAGTTCTCTGCGGCTCTCCCTCAAATCCCCATGCCTCTTTGCTACTGTGCAGCGTCATAGGAGGAGTCATGAACTAGGGATGAGCTGACGATTCCTCCTATGACGCTGCAGAGTAAGAAAGAGGCGGAGGGATTTGAGGGAGAGCCGCAAAGAACTACTGCACATACCCAAGATTCCCATCCCCGCAGTGTGAATAAATCAGAAGAGACTGCGGGGCGGGATCTCTGGCCGCGCGTCCACGCAGGCGCGATAGCTCAGACATCATGTGATATCAGAGGATGGACAGCGCTAACTGCGCATGCCCAAGAAAAGATGTTACAGCCAAATTCAAAAGGAGGACATGACTGATGGATGTGAGGCGTCTGTGTCCAAGGGGGAAAGACCTGCCCCCCGGTCAAACCTCAGGAATGTCAGACAAATTTTAAAAACGATTACCGTATATACTCGTGTTTAATCTGAGATTTTCAGCCCATTTTTTTGGGCTGAAAGTCCCCCTCTCGGCTTATACACGAGTCATATACCAGGGGGAATCGGCGGGTGAGGGGGAGTGGGGGTGTCAGATCATACTCACCCTTCTCTGCAGCTCCCCTGCTTGTTCCATGTTGTCAGCGCTGCTCTCTTCCTGCTTCAGCTGTCAAATGGTACCCGCTCATTAAATATGCGCATATTTAATGAGCGGCACCACGTGACTGCTGAAGCAGGAAGAGAGCAGCGCCGACAACATGGAACAAGCAGAGGAGCTGCAGAGACAAGCGCCAGGATCGGGTGAGTATGAACGGGGGGGAGGCATATTCACCTGTCCCTGCGCTCTGCTGTCTTGCGTCCTCTGCAGTGACATTCAGGTCAGAAGGCGCGATCGTGCCCTCTGCCTGCACAGTCACTGCAGAGCCCGCAACGCTGATGAGCAGGGGGCAGCGACGGAGGTGAGTAAAACCCATGTGGCAAACAGTAAGCTTCACATTGGGGAAAAAAATTCCTTCCCGACTCCACATACGGCAATCAGACTAGCTCCCTGGATCAACGCAATATTAAGGAAACTAGTGTATATACCCTGTAATATTATACTTTTCAAGAAAGGCATCCAGTCCCTTCTTAAATTTTATTAGGGAATCACTCATTACAACATCATATGGCAGAGAGTTCCATAGTCTCACTGCTCTTACAGTAAAGAATCCGCATCTGTGAGTGTGCTTAAACCTTCTTTCCTCCAGACGTAGAGGATGCCCCCTTGTCCCCGTCACAGGTCTAAGAGTAAAAAGATCATTAGAAAGGTCTTTGTATTGTCTCGGCATATATTTATACATTGTAATAAGATGACCCCTAAGCCTTCGATTTTCCAAACTAAATAACCTGTATTGGTGTAGTCCAGGTTTTTTTCTGATGAATTCTTGCAGAATACCTTTATGGCACTTTAGAATAATATGGCAGCTGTATTTTGTGTTAACATTACCATAGAAGTATTCCAAACTGCAGCTTCATTTCAATCCTGTCATAACAAGAGACCTCTTACATTGCAACAGACTTGGCTTGAGGCTGAATTCATGAGAAGAGACTATGGGACCATCTGGTATTCAATATTTAACTGCTGTATTGGGATTTGGACGGACTATAATACGGTGTTTGCCCAGGACACCACTATATATTAGTATCTGTTAACAACAGCTGATGAATTAATCCAATATGTATGGCCAAACCTGGGAAACGTAGTCAGACAAGCTGCTTTTAGGGCAGGTCATGTAAAGTTTTCAATTCTATACTATCCTGCAGTAGATTTACAGTATGTCTAAAGGCCCCGTCACACTAAGCGACTTACCAGCGATCCTGACAACGATATTAACATGTCAGGATCGCTGGTGAATCGCTATGTGATCGCTGGTGAACTATCAAACAGACAGCTTCACCAGCGATTAGCACAGCGACGCCGCGCTGATTCAGCGCTGATTCATTTAAAAAATAGAATTAAAATAAAAAATATTGTTATTCTCACCTTCCGACGACGCAGCATTCCCGCCTCTCTCCACGCTCCGGTCCCAGTAATCCTTTGCGAGAATTACCGCAATGACGTCCGTTCTCGCTGGATCGCGAAGTCTCGCAGTCAATCTTGCAAAGGATTACTGGGACCGGAGCGTGGAGAGAGGCGGGAATGCTGCGCGGGACGTCAGAAGGTGAGAATAGTAATATTTTTTATTTTTTTTTAATTGTTTTATCGCTGATCGCTGGTCTCCCGCCTGTCACACGCAGCGATGCGTGCTGGCCAGCAGGAGATCAGCGACGAAAGAAATGTCCAGAGGTTTCCAAGAGCGATCAGCGATACCGGCAGGGGGGCCGGTCGCTGATCGCTGTCACACATAGCGATCTCGCTGGTGAGATCGCTGTTGTGTCACAAGACTTGTGACTCAGCAGCGATTTCGCTAGCAAGATCGCTATGTGTGACGGGGCCTTAACACCGAAACACTGCAGCATTCACATTTTTGCAGTCAGCTGACTAGAGACAATGCTTGTTAAGGTACTGTCACACTAAGCGATATTGCTAGCAATATCGCTATAACTTGTGACGTTATAGCGATATTGCTAGCGATATCGCTGTGTCTGATACTTACCAACAACCGCTCCCCCGCTGGTTATCGCTGATCGCGCGAGAACGTTCAGGACCGCTTCTCGTCGTCAGCTTCCTGCGGCGCTTCCTGCTGTGACGACGAGCGACGCGTGGACGTGGGCGGGAGGACGCAGGATCGCCTGGTGTGACAGGTAAGTAGTGACCCCCGTCCCCAGCAATGTCGCTGGTGAGATCTGCCTGTGTGGCAGCTCACTAGCGACCACTTAGCGATGTACCAGCAATCCTGACCGCGTCATATCGCTGGTCGGGATCGCTGGTACATCGCTAAGTGTGACAGTACCTTAAGACTCCCAGAGGCGTATCTAGGCTTTCTGGCACCCGGGGCAAGAATTTTGTTCGGCCCCCACCAAGTACATATGCGACTTGCACACTTAGCCATGTACCCACGAGCTGCTCTTCCTAAAGCGCTCAATGTTCAGTAAAAAACTGAAAGCAGGAAGAGAAGCTCGTTGTCACAGGGCCATAACTAAGAAAATCGCATATGAGTGAAGTGTAAATGTGATTACTACTGGAACCCGCATAGCTGAGTCCTGACATTGCAGGCTTCTGAATTCTCACAACTAAAGGGCCTGTTACACACAGCGATCTCGCTGGCAAGATCGCTGATTTTGTGACACATCAGCGATCTCTCCAGCGAGATCGCTGTGTGTGACATCCAGCAGTGATCGGCCCCCCCGCGGGGTATCACTGATCGTGCTGGATCGTCCTGGCCCGTTTTTTCATCGCTGGTCTCCCGCTGGCTAGTGCGCATCACTGCTGCACGCTGGTTACCAACGTAAACATCGGGTTTCTAAGGGCCGCGGGGCCCTTAGAAACCCGATGTTTACCCTAGATACCAGCGTGCACTGCAGGCAGGGCAGGAGGTGAAGGCAGAGTGGCGCACAGACCGGAGTAGCTCTGCTATCTGCTACTCCAGTCTGACAGACCGGAGTAGCATATAGCAGAGCTACGCTGGTCTGTCTGCGCCGCTCTGCCTCCACCTCCTGCCCTGCCTGCAGTGCATGCTGGTATCTAGGGTAAACATGGGGTTTCTAAGGGCCCCGCAGCCCTTAGAAACCCGATGTTTACGTTGGTAACCAGCGTGCTCGCTGGTCCTGATCGCTGGAGGGGCTGTCTATGTGACAGCTCACCAGCGATCAGCTAACAATGTCCCAGTGATCCCATCCACGTCGGATCGTTGGTGGGATCGCTGGGACATCGTTATGTGTAACAGTACCCTTATGCACTGCACACATTTAGGAATCTCCCTTGCCGATGTACTGTCATGTCAGCACAAGTATGTGATTTGTTGTATTGCCAACTGTTCAGCAATAAGGTTCGGATACGGCTTTAAAGAAGGCTACTACTTGGATATAACACAATTTTATTATACAATGATTATAAAACACCAAATTAATGGAATGGCAGATATAATATTACCCTGTCTTGTTAATTAATTTCATGTTAATCATACAATTAGTATGAATTATAGTACATAGAGAAATAAGTATCCATACTATACATTACCAAGCATTGTAGCATCACTTCTCTACTGGAGGGTCCGCATTGTCAGTGAGAAGGAAAATACTCTGGTCTTGTCATCACAGAAACTGTGCACCCACGATAGCTTCTGGAAATGTCCCTGCTGGAAATGTCCCCTCTCCTCACTGACATAGGGTCCACCTTTTTATACACAACACTCCCACATTACAACTGTGCAATATGTTTAGTCTGCATCAGAATCTTGGAACTGCACAAGACTTCAAGGTCTGTTTGTTATACAGTAGACTACTATAATCTTAGTTTGTTTGAGATTCGTTTGTCATTAGCATGTCTCTTAACAATAGCACAATGTTTTGCTACTGATTATAACCCAGGCTCTGTTTGCCTCTGGTCAACTTGTCAAAGTTGTCTATCATTGTTCAAAGTTCAACATATGTTGCTTGTTACAAAGTTAACTCTTCATGCTCATAGCATTATGCTCTAAGATGGGCAGCATGACTTCCATAATCACCTATTCTGAAAACTGGATACCTATCGTAACTCAGACACACACTCATACATGTCAAGATATGTATCACAATCGGTCCTCGATTATTGATGTCATGCACGACCCAATATTGCTACATGAGACCATAACATTTTGGTCTCTCTTGTCAATCGAGAATCATACTATTATTGAGCACAAGACTTCCTTGTTCAAGCAGCATAAATATTCATTATCTATACAGATATTATTCCTATTATCCTAATACACCACACAGAATTAGTTGGAAAGCTCCTTGTAGAATTCCCATCAACCACACCCCAAGTGAAAGTATTCATTATCTATCACTGTTTGTCAACGCAAATATCACAGTGGTCACTTGTGTACAAATCAGGATAATGAATCTTTGAAACACAGAGCTTCAAAGAAAACAGAACAATTCCTTGTCTTACGGTATTGACACAGAGCAAACGCTTTGTGGCTCAGTGTCAAAGTTCAGCATTAATGATATTGCACCATAGTGTATTGCAATATAGTGTTTGGATTCAAACAACCATATTTCATATTTGCAATACTTTCCATCCTTGGTCTAATGACCACACTATATCAAAGCATATAAACAATCTATTACAATATGTAGGCTATAAGATATCCATATGATTATTAGCACCACAATCCACCCTTGGATATCTTATAGCCACACATTATTTATCCAACAACAACAAACCAATGTATGCATAAAACAAATTACTCCTTAAAGTTAACCTAGAGCTAACAACTGACCCACTAGCTATATTAGTTGAAATATAACGAAAAGTGATATTTCCAAAGGAAAACATCCCACCTCTAGTCAATCTTACATGTTCTGTAAATGATGGAGCGATCACTATACTGTTACACGTCATATTTGCCCAGCCTCATACTTTTGCACTTTTTATCTGAACTGGAGCCACATATAATATCCCTCTCCCCATCCCCAGTCTGATTCATCATATTTCAATGTTTATCACAAGTCCACTGACAGCATGGATCAGCTGGCATAATTCTTGGAATCCTTCTGTTAATCATTTCTCCCATTAGAAATTTTCTTCAGTACACTTTACATCTTGTGTCACATCTTCTTGGTCTTTGCCCTTCAAAAATGGCTAGTGTTCATCTGTTCATCCACTGAGCCAAGTAAAGCCATAGATTCTGTTTGGTTTTCAGAAATCCACACTTTCCATAGCTGGCATCTGTCTGAAGATTGCTTGGCTCTTGAAAGCAGTCTCACAAGATGAAAGCAATAATACAACACTTACAGATCAGATTTTGATCTAAAGGGAAAACAAAAAACATTATTATCTGAGATCATTGACAGCTACTTCAGAAATGACCTGAGCAGATTCAGGACACCAAATTGATTCCACCAAATTTTAGAAATCCACTGGCTGAGCTATTCTAGCTTCTCTCTGTAATATTGACATGTCACTTCACTCAATATTCATACATTTCTGCTGAATAAATCTGATCTATCACATTACCTCCATTCATTGAAATATCAAACATCACTGTTCAAGGTGCAACTTACAAATGGATTTTACAAACCTATTATGTTCCTAATTGAAAATAAAGATTAAAAACATACATGAAACTAAATCACAACTTTTAGCTAAATACAGTCCAATTCATCACAATGGGATGATTACTTATTTAATTGTTTGCAAACAATTATTTTAACCTTTACCTTTGAGCTCATTCGTCTACCCCCATGTCTTATATATAGCTAAATACATTGAATCCGATTCCTCTGAAAAACTGGTTTGTCCAGTCTGGAGAAAGAAAACACAAAGAAAAAGGTTAGAATACGTACAAGTCAATTACAATAACGTTTAATGTGGCCCATCTTCCCACATTTAAAGCAATGCCTAGGCCTGTAAACAGCGGACACATTCTCTGATAACTTCATCCTGCTCTTTTGACTTAAGACACCACTCGTTTAATAGTTTTACAAATCTTTCATATGAACTGGTATTTCTTAGAGACACTCTTGTGGCATAATCTACATTACAATGATTTGCCATTGAAAATAGAAAACTAGGATCATTCTGAGACATATCTGCATGATTGCAAATATTTCTGTACAATGCCAAATAATTACTACAGAACAACATGGGATCATCAGATCGCCTGAATCCGAACATTGCCAGGGCCTTGCCACCCCTAGTATTTCTTCTACTTAAGGTAGATTGCAACTCAGATCTATTAGACACCCTGTAATCTTCTACCTCATTCTGGTTTTGCTTCCCTGTAGCTGTCTCTACAACCTGGGTCTGGCAAATGCGATGAGCTTTTAATGGGTTAAGAAGAGGATCCATTTCTTCCATCTCCCCATCAAAATGATCATCCCCCTGTTCTGGGATGGTGACAGTTTTGGAGTCAGTTGACTCCTGTGCATCACCATCCCACTGATCTGGGTTCATCTCCATCTCTGCTCTGGCCATGGCCAAAGCTTTCTTCCTTTTCACCTTCCCCCTCTTCTTTCTGCACTTATACTGTGTTACACATGCAGCCGCCTGTCCTGCATCATGCTAAGTTCCAACACATTTGTCCATTACTAACTTATTCTGACCCTGTGCTGCCACCAATGCATACTGGGCCTCACATAGCTGTATTTCCAATTCCTGTACTTTAGTTAACATTCTTTGCTTTTCCTCATGCTGTTTTCTATATGCAGAGAGCAGGATCCAGCCACACCTACCAAGAGCACAAAATTCTTTCCCTTTTTCTACTTTTACTTTCTGCAAGCATTCTGCTATCTCAGCAGGCTCTGCATCTTGCCCATATTTGCCCCAATGTTCACTTGAACCAACACTGTGCGACCACATAGTCGCCAACATATCATATGGGGTTTGGGTTTCCTTCCACCCTGGAGTCTCAATAGACTCACTTACAACCTCTTTTTGTTCCATTTCTGACAACTTTCTTTGCATATGGGTGTTTTGCTCATGCATATCTAGGTATGTACTGAGTAAAATCCACATACGCCGTCCTAAAGACACTACATCACCTGCCTTAGCAGGGACACCCCTGAGTACTTCAACAACATCAGTGGGTGCTGGCTGCATCACCTGCCTTTGCAGGGAAACCCTCGAGTAACTCACCAACATCGAGGAGTTTACCACATCACCTGCCTTAGCAGGGACACCCCTAAGTACATCAACAACACCAGGGGTTAACTGCATCACCTGCCTTTGCAGGGACAACCTCAAGTAACTTACCAACATCGAGGGGTTAACTGCATCACCTGCCTTAGCAGGGATCCCCATGAGTACACCAACAACATCATGGGGCTCTAAGCCCTTGAGCTTATTCTCCCAGGGTTCTGCCAATCCACAACAACGCAATTCCTGCACTATAATATTGTATGGAGCTCTGGTCCAGCCAGGGATCTCCACACAACCATCCTCTTTCTTTAACATTTTGTTTTTCTGACTTTGTGCCAAAAACCGAATCATTTTGGCCTAGTGCCGACAAATTATTCTATCACTCTAAAATAAGTTAGGACGTGAGGATTATTTTTTATCCCAACAAAGAGAAAAAACTTCTGAGCCTTCTACGTATCCTGCCAACTACGCCAATTTATGTATTGCCAACTGTTCAGCAATAAGGTTCGGATACGGCTTTAAAGAAGGCTACTACTTGCATATAACACAATTTTATTATACAATGATTATAAAACACCAAATTAATGGAATGGCAGATATAATATTACCCTGTCTTGTTAATTAATTTCATGTTAATCATACAATTATTATGAATTATAGTACATAGAGAAATAAGTATCCATACTATACATTACCAAACATTGTAGCATCACTTCTCTACTGGAGGGACCGCATTGTCAGTGAGAAGGAAAATACTCTGGTCTTGTCATCACAGAAACTGTGCACCCACGATAGCTTCTGGAAATGTCCCTGCTGGAAATGTCCCCTCTCCTCACTGACATAGGGTCCACCTTTTTATACACAACACTCCCACATTACAACTGTGCAGTATGTTTAGTCTGCATCAGAATCTTGAATCTGCACAGTACGTTGTTGTCTTGACAACAGCACAAGACTTCAAGGTCTGTTTGTTATAGACTACTACAATCTTAGTTTGTTTGCACCAACCAGAGATTCGTTTGCCATTCGCATGTCTCTTAACAATAGCACAATGTTTTGCTACTGATTATAAGAAAAGGGGGAGACAGGGCGCTTCCAATGCGTAGGTCTGTATGGAAAGTAGATGAGTGCACGGCAAGTGTTAGGCTCACCTGATAGGGTTGTGAGAGTCACAACACCTATAATCGCATAAAACAGCTGCAGCAGTCTGCACGAGGTCCAAGGACTTGGTACAAAGAGAAGGCTGGTAGTGCAATAAGAGACTGGGCTGCTGTGGTAGAATTCAAGGTATCTTTATTTCCAACGCGTTTCCTGAGCCAGTCCCAGCTCACTTCATCAGGGCATGTTACAGAAGTTTATTGCAGGGGTATATATACACATAAAAAAAAAAAAGGGGGAGGCGCCAAGAATAGCGAGGTGACACGTCAGCATGGATACATATACACGAATCATACAAAACAATAAAACTTTATTACAACCATATTAAAAACGATTTTTAAAATGCCGTAAAAAGAGTGTTGGTATAAAAACCGTGATTAAAAAATAAAAAGACACGGGGGGGATCACGAGGTAAAAGATTTAAAAAAATGGCTCTCGAGTCCTGGGGTGGATTAGAACTTGCCTCAGGGTACATAACTCATGGTATTAGTCCACTATGCTACATGTGAAACTGGAAAGTAAGGAGAAAATGGTTAAAATCATGTGTAAATAGCTAAAACTAGTCTCAAATATCTTTTTCTAGGTGGAGAAAAGAGAAGAAGAAGAAACTCTCTGGAATAGATGATATAAAAATGGTTAAAAATTGAATGTTAAGACATAATAAAAATAAAAAAATAAAAAAAATTTTAAAAAATAAAAAAAAAATATAAAAAAAAAAATTCATGGGTGAAAAAAAAATGCATAAATTTTTTTTTCTTTAAAAAACGAAGATGATGATATAAAGGAATTGAAAGGATAAAATATTAAAACACAGGGTCAAAATAAAATCAATAAAAAACATCATTGATGATATTAAGACCATTGGGCTCAATAGATTTGAGTTTGTAGATCCAAAAAACTTCCTTTCTGCATAGTGATTGAAACCTATTGGGGATGTGGTCTGGTATGTGATCAATGGGATAAATGGTGGCTTTACTGAAATCTCTGGAATGTGTGGTATCAAAGTGTCGTGAAAGTCCATGTTTTTGGAAGCCTATTTTGATATTGTGACGGTGTGAATTCATGCGACAATGTTGTGCTTGTGTAGTGCGACCTACATACAATCTGGGACAAGGACAGGAAATGACATATATAACATGAGACGAATGACAAGTGAGGTGGAATTTGAGGGGAAATTTTTCAAGTGTAATGGGGTGGACAAACACAGATGTGCAGTGTGAAATGGTATGACAGCAAACACAATTAGTACGGTGACACTTATAAATCCCTGGTGATGAAATGGTATGAGTAGTAGGCTTCTGGGGTAGAAGTCTACTTGGAGCCAGAATATTCTTTAATGACCTGGCCTTTCGGAAGGTGATAGCAGGTTTGTCTGGAAGGACCCCATTAAGTATGGGGTCCTTCTTAATGATGGGCCATAAATTATTTAGAACATCTCTTATCCTGTTCTGTTGTGAACTGAATGTTGCAATAAAATTTGTTCTAAAGAGTTCAGCATCATCTTTCTCTTGTTTAGTCAAAGATTTGCTGAGGAGAATATTCTGGTTAAAATTTTTAAAAACATTATCACATGTAGAGCTAATGAGTTTTTTGGGATACCTCTGAGCAAGATTCCTTGCTTAATGGGGTCCTTCCAGACAAACCTACTTTCCATCCTTGGTCTAATGACCACACTATATCAAAGCATATAAACAATCTATTACAAAATGTAGGCTATAAGATATCCATATTTTTATTAGCACCACATTTGTATACTTCTGGCCACATTCCGACTAAATGTGCCCGGCCTCGCTGTGTTCATTATCATTGAGTGAGGCCACACATGTCTAGTCAGCATGTGACCGCATGTATGTATATTACCGGCATGAGAGAATCCTAACAGCGTTCAGTGAGCACTGTGAGAATTCAGAAGTCTGCAGTCACATAGAATGTCTGCAGACTCAGCACATACCTGGACAACCCCTTTAATGTTCCTAACAAATAAAAACATGAGAATTAGTCAGTATCACAGATAATATTTACATCCAGGTACCTTATAGATGACGTCATCTCTGGAGTTGTTCTCCTTTTCTTCTTGTCCAGACCCCATGATGAGTTTTCTCATCCACAGCCGTCTCTGCAGACTTCCATCTTCTCCGGTCTTCTGCTGCAAATCTCCACACGATGCCCTTAAAGATAGAAGTGTCATTATAATGCTCCTAAATAAAAATATCTGCAAAATACTGTCTCCTCACACTATTCCCCTCCCTCCTCATACTCTCTCTAACATTCCACCTGTTCACCATATTGTCTCCTCATATATTTAACCCCTCACTCTATGCTGCCTGCTCACACATACCCCTGACTCCCCATACTGTGTCTGCTCACATCCCATCGCCCTCACTCCCCATACTGTGTCCACATACATTAACCCATTCGCTCCCTATACTGTCTGCACCCATCACCCATACTGTTTCCTCATACATAATCATTTTGTGTCCTCAAATCTCTCCACACACATTAAATCCCCCCATCCCCACTCCCTCGCCCACATTAAGCACCCCCATCCCTACTCCAAATCCCCCCACACACATTAAATCCCCCATCCACACTCCAAATCCCTCACACACATTAAATAACCCCCCATCCCCACTCCAAATCCCCCCACATTAAATAACCCCATCCCCACTCCAAATCCCCCACACACATTAAATCCCCCATCCACACTCCAAATCCCTCACACACATTAAATAACCCCCCATCCCCACTCCAAATCCACACACACATTAAATCCCCATCCCCACTCCAAATCCCTCACACACATTAAATAACCCCCCATCCCCACTCCAAATCCCTCACACACATTAAATAACCCCCCATCCCCACTCCAAATCCCACCACACACATTAAATTCCCCATCCCCACTCCAAATTACCACACACATTAAATTCCCCATCCCCACTCCAAATCCCCCCACACACATTAAATCTCCCATCCCCACTCCAAATCCCCCCACACACATTAAATCCCCCATCTCCACTCCAAATCCCTCCACACACATTAAATCCCTCATCACCACTCCAAATCCCCCAAACACATTAAATATCCCATCCCCACTCCAAATCCCCCCACACATTAAATCCCTCATCCCCAATCCAAATCCCCCACACACATTAAATCCCCCATCCCCACTCCAAATCCATCACACACATTAAATAACCCCCATCCCCACTCAAAATCCCTCACACACATTAAATAACCCCCCATCCCCACTCCAAATCCCACCACGCATTAAATAACACCCCATCCCCACTCAATAACCCCCATCCCTACTCCCAAATCCCCCCACACATTATGTACCCCCATCCCCACTCATTAACCCCCATCCCCACTCCAAATCTCCCCACTCAATAACCCCCGTCCCTACTCCCAAATCCAAAAAACAAATTATGTACCCCCACTCCAAATCCCCCCACACATTAACCCCCATCCCCACTCATTAACCCCCCACACATTAACCCCATCCCCACTCATTAACCCCCCACACATTAACCCCCCACACATTAACCCCCATCCCCACATTAACCCCCATTTGCACTCATTAACCCCCACACACATTAACCCCCATCCCCACTCATTAACCCCCCACTCAATAACCCTCATCCCCACTCATTAACCCCCATCCCCACATTAACCCTCCCACACACATTAACCCCCATCCCCACTCATTAACCCCCCACACATTAGCCCCCATCTCCACTCATTAACCCCCCCACTCATTAACCCCCTTCCCCACATTAACCCCCCACTCATTAACCCCCTTCCCCAAATTAACCCCCCACTCATTAACCCCCTTCTCCACATTAACCCCCCCACTCATTAACCCCCATCCCCACTCATTAACACCCATCCCCACTCATTAGCACCCTCCCATCTTCGGTGGTTCTTCAGCTCCACATTGGAGCACACTTACCACCAGTGTTCGCTCTGGGCGCCGGGGAGTGACGTCAGCAGCGTGATCACATGACCTGATCATGCTGCTGATGTCGCTCTGACCGGCTGTCAGAGCTTCAATTGTACTGGCGTCTGTATAGGCGCCAGTACAGTTGTTCCCTGGGAGCCGGCACACGCACCTTCACTGCTTGACAGCTGACACAGAGAACCGCCGAATCTCAGGCCAGGGGGGTGGCAGAACATAGCCCCCAGGGAGGACACTGCGGACCGCTGCATTAGGCGGCCCGACAGCTCCCCCTGCCGGCTGCGCCCGGGCCAACTGCCCCGGCTGCCCCCCCTAGATACGCCTCTGAAGACTCCTTTGAGTTGAAGCGCGTCAGATTTTTTACCATCCACTGGGGTATCCACTACCTGTAACCTTTAAATGAAAAGAAATAAAGGAAAAATTTTTATAACTACTTTCCTGCATGAGATCGCTGGAGATTACTGATTGTTTAGACTAATAACTAATAGTTCAATCCTATAATAAATCCTATATCATTGTATGATTTTGAAGGTGCTAGTTTAGTGCAATGTTCTATGTCTAATAACACCACAACAAATAGCTTGAGCTTGACGCTTTTGTTATTTTAGGCAATCACTCTTTTGATAGATATGTGGGCTCCATAAAGAATTTGGGATTCTTCCAGCTGATGGATTCATTTGCGTGACCTCTGCTTCATGTAATCAGTCAATGTGGTATAAGCTTCTCTCATTGCAAGTGTGTTAATTAAACAACATAGGAACCTTATTAAAGTCCTAGCGCCATGCTCAAGGAAATGAAAATGAAAACATCATTATAATTGTTTTCTACGGCCCTTCCTTTTGTTGATATAATAACAGGCGGAGTGCTTTAGTCACAGATCTCTCTTGTGTTAATAGGCAATTCTACCTATCCATCATATATTCATTCAGCAGTTTCCTGATTATACATCCCATAGGTAAATGGAAAAGGGGCTAATCTCAAGTTTTCAAAATGATGATGTGTATTAGGGTTTCTTTAGTGCATGTACACGTCTTCTGTCACTCACATCCTATGATTAAATCACCTTGAAAGTATGGAAAAATGGTGCATGGTAAGAAATCATAGATAACCCTAGCAGTTTTGATCTTAGTTGTGTTACCAGAATTGTGTTGCATTTACTGGATTACGCTAAATATAACAGGGAACGCCAAAATCTGAAAAAAGTATTATGGCATCCTACAGCCATTCTCACCCTTTCCATTGAGGCATCTGTAAGGAGGTGGAAGCGTTGCCCAGTTCCCCTTGAAGACATGTATGTTGTTGCAATGTGTTATGACATTTGAATGATTAATAATCTGTATAGATAATGATAGGTTGTGTTCTGCCCAGCACTAGGTAGCCTACATGGTTGATAGCTGGGACTAGCCCACGGGAGAAGCTTAGCATGGCAGATTGGAGAGTTTCCAGGTGGAATAGAGACAGGGTCTAGCTTGCAGCTAGAGCAGACTTTTGGTCTGATTAGTCAGCAGAGCCTACTGAATTGTGTGTCCCCAAAGTGAGAGGAGACTGAGGCAACGGATTGCGTGATCCATACAGGGTCGGATTGGGGTGTCTGGGACCCACCAGGGGAATAGACTCTAGGGGCCCACCCTACAGCTATATGCAAATATCTGTCAGTCGTTATGCCCATTATAGTGGAGCATCGACAGTAAAACACAGGGGGCTCCTGCACATCTACTGTGCGCCCCCATAGCTGGGATGTATAATGACGATATTTTACTGTAAAATATCAGTATTTCAATAATAAAAATATAGATTACTTAATATATGCAGAGTCTAGCTAGCCAGCTCTGGTTAGTTGGTGACTGAGCTATTCTGAGGATTTTGGCTTATATATCTGTTCTCTGTTTGTCAGAACTATAGGGCTTTTGTCAGAACTGTCAATATGTGGCTATTTGGAGGTTGTAAATGGTTCCAAAGGTCAAAGGCCATAGGCTTAGGTTTTTCAAATTTAATGCATAGATAACTAATATGCGTATTCCATAAGATACTAGAGTTCTTCTAATATGGAAGACGCTACGAACATAGCGGCAGATCACCATATGTGGTTATGAGATAGGAAAAATAGAAACCAATGCAAGTCTATGGGTCAAAATAGTATAAAAGCCGACCTAACTCCTGTACAGACAAATCTCTCATACCTTGAGAATCTCCAACACATACCACATCTTGCCTCAAGACCATATGTAAGAACCAATGAATGCTTGTTTTCTCTTCTTTTAATCTAATACTTATTTTTTTGTGTGCTATAAACTTTCTTTTCTTCATTTTTGTAATCACTTTTTGAATGAACATTAAACAAGATTTATTTTATCCACACAATTCAATTATTGCTTTCCTTTCTATCCTCACCGTGCTCTTACTTGGAAAAAGGTAAGAAAGAGATATTTTTTCTACATTTACATTAAATGTTCTATGGATAAAACAAGTTATCACCGATCCATGGGCTCCACAGGATAGGTGATCGCTTAGGTCCGACCATTACCAGGGGAAGAGTCCTGAGGAGATCATTTGCATATTCCCAGTGCCTTCTGGGATAAGTGAAGAGTCTTCGCGAGCTCAACGATCACTGGGTTTTGACCGTTGCAGCTGAAAAGAGGAAATCGGAAAACCAGGGGGAGAGTCCTGAGGATATCATTTGCATATTCCCAGTGCCTTCTGGGATAAGTGAAGAGTCTCCGCGAGCTCAACGATCACTGGGTTTTGGCTGTTGCAGCTGAAAAGAGGAAATCAGAAAACCAGGGGAAGAGTCCTGAGGAGATCATTTGCATATTCCCAGTGCCTTCTGGGATAAGTGAAGAGTCTCCGCGAGCTCAATGATCACTGGGTTTTGACCGTTGCAGCTGAAAAGAAGAAAACAGAAAACCCATTGTCCTGCTCCCCCATATATCGATCCTGGTACCCCATATATATGCATTCTGGCTCTACCATATATCTATCTTGGTCGTCCATATATCTGCATCCTGGCCACCCATATACAGTATATGCATCCTGGTCCTTTGTCCTGCTCCCCATATATACAAGGTGGGCCATTTATGTGGATACACCTAAATAGAATGGGAATGGTTGGTGATATCAACTTCCTGTTTGTGGCACATTAGTATATGTAAGGGGGGAAACTTTTCAAGAAGGGTGGTGACCATGACGGCCATTTTGAAGTTGGCCATTTTGTATCCAACTTTATTTTTTTCAATGGGAAGAGGGTCATCTGACACATCAAACTTATTAAGAATTTCACAAGAAAAACAATGGCATGCTTGGTTTTAACATAACTTTATTCTTTCATGAGTTATTTACAAATTTATGACCACTTATAAAATATGTTCAAAGTGCTGCCCATTGTGTTGGATTGTCAATGTAACCCTCCTCTCCCACTCTTGACACACTGATAGCAACACCAGTTTCCACTATTTAGGCACATCAGGGGGTCTCAACGTGACAGGGCGCCACCATTGATTCCAGCTAATTTTGCGTTCAAAAAGTCAAATGGTGCTCCCTCCCTTCCGAGCCCAGACGTGTGCAAATACAGTGGTTTATCCCAACATATGGGGCATCAGCGTACTCAGGACAAATTGTACACCAACTTTGGGGGTCTAATTTCTCCTGTTACCCTTGGGAAAATAAAAAAAATTGGGGGCTAAAAAAATCACTTTTGTGGAAAAAAAAAGGATTTTTTATTTTTATGGCTCTGCGTTATAAACTTCTGTGAAGCACTTGGGAGTTCAAAGTGCTCACCACACATCTAGATAAGCTCCTTGGGGGGTCTAGTTTCCAAAATGGGGTCACTTGTGGGGGTTTTTCACTGTTTAGGCACATCAGGGGCTCTCCAAATGCGACATGGCATCCAATCTCAATTCCAGCCAATTCTGCATTAAAAAAGTCAAACGGCGCTCCTTCTGTTCTGAGCCCTGCCATGCGCCCAAACAGTGGTTTACCCCCACATATGGGGTATCGGCGTATTCAGAAGAAATTGCACAACACATTTTGTGGTTCATTTTCTCTTTTTACACTTCTGAAAATAAAAAAACATTGGTTCTGAAGTAAAATGTTTGTAAAAAAAAGTTAAATGTTAATTTTTTTCCTTCCACATTGCTTCAGTTCCTGTGAAGCATCTAAAGGGTTAATAAACTTCTTGAATTTGGTTTTAAGCACCTTGAGGGGTGCAGTTTTTAGAATGGTGTCACTTTTGGGTATTTTCTGTCATATTGACCTCTCAAAGTGACTTCAAATGTGAGGTGGTCCCTAAAAAAAATGGTTTTGTAAATTTTGTTGTAAAAATGAGAAATCACTGGTCAACTTTTAACCCTTATAACTTCCTAACAAAAAAAATTTTGGTTCCAAAATTGTGCTAATGTAAAGCAGACATGTGGGGAATGTTATTTTTTAAGTATTTTTGTGACATATCTCTCTGATTTAAGGGCATAAAAATTGAAAGTTGGAAAACTGCGAAATTTTCAAAATTTTCGCCAAATTTCTGTTTTTTTCAAAAATAAACGCAAGTTATATGAATGAAATTTTACCACTATTATGAAGTACAATATGTCCGTTTTTTTCATGAATAAACGCGAGTCATATCGAAGAAATTTTACCACTATCGTGAAGTACAATATGTCACGAAAAAACAAACTCAGAATCAGAGGGATCCGTTAAAGTGTTTCAGAGATATAACATCATAAAGTGACAGTGGTCAGAATTGTAAAAATTGGCCTGGTCATTAAGCTGCAAATTGGCTCCGTCACTAAGGGGTTAATAACATACCAAGGCATATATTTGCAAGTATTTATACAGATGGCGCTTATACTCGATGCTAAATATGTTGAGATGTTTTGAAGATTTTGTTTCCATTTTTTCCATCATTTGCATAAGATTAACATGTCTATCGTTCCTAAGATTTCCATAACTCCACGACTTTTCCTTTTTGGTGTTGCTATTTCAATGTTGAGGAAACAATATATTTAATAGTATTAGCATAAGTAGCCAAACCTTTAGGTAAATGTTTGCACGGTATACATTTTGAAAAAAAAAGACAGGAATAATGTCCTCTTTAAAAAAAACAGATGCATCACAGTAGATTACAATTTTTCTAATATTGGCATAAACACGGTGATAACCTAGCCTTCAGAAGATGTCACAAGATTTTGAATAAGACAAAGTAAAACCGCTATTAAATGTATGGCGCTCTTGTCTATGGAGACATTAAAAAAATGTAGAAGCCAGATTCCTCTCACAAAGTGTTGCACACCCCTTTCAGCACCGCCACAGACCCTTTAAGCATCTGATGCAGATTGTGAAATACTGCAGTGATAATGTCCCATGTACCTAGTGTTAGGGCTGGCTGAACGCACCAAATTATAAAATAGCGGTAGGTGCGTTCGCAGCCCGGGGTCCATCGTGCAGAGGAGGTACACTGCTGCTAGATAATGGCGGAAGAATTAAGCAGTGTGAAAACAATCACACGTGGGTTATGTCACCCAATGTGAACAAGAGCGAACTCTGTTAATTCACAGAGCCGCACGACTGCTGAACGTAGATGCCGCAGCCTGTTTAGCTCATAGAGCCCGGCCAAAAGAGCGCACAGTGTACGGCCACAGAACACTACCCCAAGGACACAGGGTTAGAGTCCCTCTAGGCCCACTGAGCGCGCGGCGTCGCTACCGCGAACGCCGCTACAGATGCTGGCTAAGGAGTGTGGAGCACGTGCACTGAGGCGTGCTGAGTCACTGGTGAGGACTAATACCTGACTCAAACTCTGTCCTACCTACGCCTAAGCATGGGCGCTAGCAGGCTAGGCTGCACAACACATGCGTACCAAGGGTAGGGGTTTCTTAAAGAGTCATTCACCAGAGACATTCATACGTGCATACATCCCTCACTCCTCATAGTCTGAAAATACAGTCTATCCTAGCGCATGACTGAGCGGCTATGTGAGCCTTTTATAGCCGTGAGCGTCCGGGACCTTCCTGGCTTCTCGGATGGGCCAATCTGAGCACAAACAGGACCTGAGCACGTGACCTTCGATCTCCAATGGGAGATCACTCCACGGGCATGCTCAGTGGTCCGACATGGGGACTTAGTCCCTGGAGAATCTCGCTGCTGAGCAGCACGCATTGCCATAGCTGTGCCAGAGGTTGCAGCAGCAAGCAAACCCACGGAGCTGGTCTGGGCAGAATGCTGGAACCGACAAGTTTGCTGAGCAACCTCCTCTGTGGCTGGAGAGGAATGGGAGACCGCTGGAAGCAAGGCTCGGGATTCCTGCTGTACAGGAACCTGATGCCTAACATTACCCCCCGCCTCGCTCCACTCAAATTCTGCAAAGAGGAGTGTGGATGCTCTCCACTGGCTCCCAGGTCTGAGCCTCTGGACCATGACCCTTCCAATCCACCAAATAAAACTTTTTGCCTCACATCATCTTGCATCCCACAATGGCATTGACCTCAAACTCGTCAGACGACAGGTCTGATGTCCCGGCAGATGGCTCAGGAAACCGGGACATGTGAACCGGCTTAAGGAGGGATGCATGAAACGTGTCAGAAATGGCCAAATGTGGTGGAAGGGCCAGGCAGTAGACCACAGGATTGATCTGCTTGATGACCTTGAAAGGGCCAATATAGCACGGTGCGAACTAAGCGGATTCAACCCGTAGCCTGATGTTTCGTGCAGAAAGCCACACTAAGTTGCCAGGGGCAAAGGTCAGAGCAGGATGCCTGTGTGCCTCAGCGGAGGCCCTCATTCTCTCCTTGGAGGCCCGGATTGCATCCTGCGTGCGATCCCAAATGTCACATGCCTCCTCTGCCCAGTCTGCCACCCTAGAGTCGGTGGATGACCCGGGCATATGTGGCGCCCCTGAGGCTCAGTCGCCACAGAGGTACTGCACCTTCTCCTAAGGTGTAGTACCCCACCAACTAGGTAAGTTGGGAACTCCTTTCCACACTCCAACACCTGCATCCCACACACAGGATAGTTCAGTAGGTCCACATAGCAGCTTCAGGCTGGGGGTAGCAGAGCACCCTTCGTGGAACCCTGCTTCGTAACACGAGATGTGCTGGGAGGTGGGTGGAGTTAGTATAAAAGAGGGGGAAAGTGGAGAATTGTAGGTCAGTCTGACAGACGGTCAGTCTGACAAAAGGTCAGTCTGACAGAAGGTCAGTCTGGGGTGAGTCCCAGAGAAGTTCAGTTCTGAAGTTAGTTTTGAGTTCAGTTTGAGTTCAGTTTAGAAAGAGTGCTGCAGCTGCCTCAGTGATCTGAGCCAGCTGGCACGGGAAAGAGAAGAGAAGGAGAAAGATGTAGATCTGCAACCTAAGCTTCCATAAGAGAGAAGGAACAGCGTGGAACGAAGGAGTAGGAGAACAGAGAGGAGTTGTGGGTTGGAAGAGGAACCCTGCCTATAGGTTCTCAGCGCAAGGCCGGGGCCTGGTCTCCGAGGTTGTATGGACACTTATGGTTCTGCAGCAGACACAGGTGGAGTAGTTGGCTGTAAATGCACTACTCCCATCAAAGACTTGGGACACAACAGCAACTGGATAGAGAGCCTGGACTTCTGAGAAGGAAGTCCCCGATAGAGGCTACAGCTGTCTGTCATACAAGTGAGGTTCTAGGAACATCTGACAGGAGGAATTCCAGAGAACTACGGTATTGGAGTTCTTCACACTAAAAGGCGCAATAGAGGAGTCGTTCAGGAAAGGCACATGTTGGCGGAGTGTTGGAGAGGAGAACCCTGACTTGCCCGGGAGGTTGATCGAGTCTCTACCCCGGAGGACACGGCACGGAGGCAGGCACCAGTGGGTACAATGAACTGTGAGTAAAGCTTTGAAACTGCAAGCCCTGGTGTCCTCCATTCATTCGCCGTTAACACCTTCAGCACCGCTACATCTGGGTACCAGCATCTATACCATTCTGTGCCTCTCCTCATCCATTGCACCTACACTGCCCTGGGACTACAACTGCACCTGTGGGGAGCTACACCATCTTTGCTGCACCACACCATCAGTCCCAGCGGATCTGCATGCAGCGTTGGCCTAACATCATACTTGCCAAACACCACGGGTGGCATCACGAACTATTCAAATAAACTTTAACACCATTAACATCACCGCCATTGATATTGGGCGCCCAGGGCCAAGGACCGGGTCACTGCTGCTGTGACACATTCCCCCCCTGACACCGGCCCGATACCGGGTACCCCGCTGCACTGGGTGTGAGGGCGACCCACATGGGCATGGGGACGCGTGGATGCTGGCCATAATTTAAGAGGAATTGGGTGTGACCGGTGGAGTCGGCCACAGCGTTGTTCAAAGCGAACTCCGCCCACGGCAGCAAGGATGCCTAGTCATCCTGCCTGGCCGAGACAAAATGTCGCAGATATGTCACCAGGGTCTGATTGGCTCTCTCAACCAACCCGTTCGTCTCGGGATGATAGGCCGAGGAGAGATTTAGCTCGATGCCGAGCAGAGAACAGAGCTCTTTCCAGAACCGAGATGCAAACTGAGGACCCCGGTCACTGACAATCTTATCTGGCATGCCGTGCAGGTGGATGACATGTTTAATAAACAACGCTGCCAGGCCCCGTGCAGAAGGTAGCCACGAGAGTGGCACCGGATGCACCATCTTGGAGAAATGATCGGTGACCACTCAAATGACGGTGCTGACACTGGACTTGGGCAGACCCACCACAAAGTCCATACCGACCATCTCCCAGGGCCTGTCCGCTACCGGCAGGGGATAGAGTAACCCAGCGGGCCACTGCCGAGAGGACCGATTCTGCGCGCAAGAGACGCACGACTGAATATGGTCCCTGATGTCACGGGCCATATGCGGCCACCAGTACGTCCTTGCCAGGAGATCAGAGGTCCGCTTGGTCCCAAAATGTCCCTCCACCCTGGACGAATGAGCCCAAGAGAGGACCTCCGGTTGCAGATGGGCAGGGACAAAAGTCTTGCCCGGAGGTACCGACTCGAGAGCAACTGGAGCCACGGTCCTCAGGCTCTCCGATGGACTATCAGCCGAGGCTCCTCCTCCTCCGATGACATCATGGGGCGAGAAAGAGCATCGGCCCGGTCATTCTTCTCCCCGGAGAGAAAATGCAGGGTGAATGGAATCGGGAGAAGAGCAAGGACCATCTGGCCTGGCGAGAATTCAGCCCCTGGGCTGTCTGTAGATAGACCAAATTTTTGTGGTCGGTGAACACCTGGAAAGGGTGGCGAGCCCCCTCCAGAAGGTGTCTCCACTCTGAGAAGGCCAGCTTCATTGCTAGCAACTCCCTGTCCCCAATGGAATAATTCCTCTCCGCCGGTGTGAAGGTCTTAGAGAAGAAGAAGCATGGGTGCTTCCGACCTTGCGAGTCCTTCTGGAACAGGACCGCTCCAGCACCGACAGAAGAGGCATCCACCTCCAGAATGAAGGGCTTATCTACATCGGGGCGAAGTAGAATGGGAGCGCTAGCGAAGTGGGATTTAATAGCGGCGAAGGACTTGGAGACAGTTTCCGACTACAGTTTGGGGTTTGCACCCTTCTTTGTGAGGGCTACCAAGGGCGCTACCAAAGTTGAGAAATGGGGGATGAATTGGCGATAGTAATTTATGAATCCCATAAAGCGCTGCACCGCTTTGAGAGAATGGGGTTCCTGCCAATCCATCACTGCCTGTAGTTTGGCAGGATCCATGGCCAACCCCTGGGCCGAGATGATATAGCCCAGGAATGGCAAGGACTCCAGCTCAAACATACATTTCTCCAACTTGGGGTAAAGGGAGTTTGCCCACAGGAGATCGAAAACCTTGCGAACATCTCTCCGGTGGGAGTCAATATCTGGAGAGTAAATGAGAATATCGTCCAGATAGGCTACTACTGAGGTGGTAAGCATATCCTGTAAGATATCGTTCACAAAGTCTTGGAAGATGGCTGGAGCATTACATAGCCCGAAGGGCATCACCAGGTATTCATAGTGCCCATCTCTGGTGTTAGATGCTGTCTTCCATTCGTCCCCTTCACGGATATGAATCAGGTTATATGCTCCTCGCAGATCAAGCTTAGTAAACACTCTCGCTCCCCGTAGCCTATCGAACAGTTCCGATATCAGGGGTTGAGGATACTTGTTCTTAACGGTTATGACGTTAAGACCCCTGTAATCGATGCACGGACGTAATTCTCCGATCTTCTTTTGGACAAAGAAGAACCCCGCTCCCGCCGGAGACATCGACTTCCTAATGAATCCTCTTGCCAGATTCTCCCTGATATACTGAGACATGGCCTCTGTCTCTGGGAAAGATACGAGGTAAACTTGACCCCGAGCAGGCTCAGCACCGGGCAAGAGATCAATAGGACAGTCGTAAGGGTGGTGCGGCGGAAGGGTCTCCGCCGCCTTCTTGGAGAAAAAGTCTGCATACTGCTGATACGGCTTGGGAAGCGAGGAGAGATCTGCGGGAACCTCAGAGATAGCGACCTGTACGCAGTCCCTCAGACACCTACCCTCACAAGACTTGCGCCAACCGAGGATTTTTCCAGAGGACCACTCTATGTGAGGAGAGTGAGCTCGTAGCCAAGGAACCCCTAGGAGGACCTGGTCGATACCTTCGGGCATGACAAGAAGAGACAGCGTCTCCTGATAGGAAGGAGACAGTGAGAGTCTTAGTGGAGCCGTCTGGTGGGTGATTTGGGACGGGATTGTTGCACCATTCGCCACTCTGATAGTGACGGGTTGAGGTAGCAGGACCAGGGGGATTGCGTGTTGTTGGGCGAAGGCAGACGACATGAAATTGCCCTCCGCTCCAGAGTCCACACAAACCTCCACAACCAGAGTGGAAGAATCAAACTCTAACGCCCCTTTAAACAGGAGCTTGGAGGAGAAAGTCACTGTGTCTAGGAGGCCCCCTCCGATAACCACTAGACGAGAGCATTTCCCGGCCGCTGTGGGCACTGGTTAGCAAGGTGCCCAGTCTGCCGACAACGGGAACGGACTGAAGGTACCCGCGCAGACCGGACCCTGGACCCCGTGCGGGACTCCTCCATGGCCTCTGGAGGCTCAGGCAGCTGACCGGGAGGTTCAAGCGGTCTAGCAAAATTAGGAGCCAACCTATATTGTTGGCGGGACTTGGAGCACTCCAGCCCTCGCTCAGTGAAGCAAATGTTAGTTCAGGTGGAGACCGTAATGAGCTCCTCCAAAGTGGTGGGCCCCTCCCTGGTGGCCAGGGCATCTTTAACATGATCAGCCAGACCTCTCCAGAATATAGGTATGAGAACCTTATCTGGCCACTCAAGCTCTGAGGCCAGAGTTCTGAAGAGGATGGCATACTGACTGACCAGAGACGAACCCTGGGTTAGGGCCAGCAACTGAAGTGCGGTGTCGTGTGTGACCCGAGGCCCCAGGAACATCTGCTTCAGAGTGACCAGAAAATGGGTGGCACTCTGTACCAGGGGATCCCCACACTCTCCAAAACTTCTCGGGCAGTGGGAGGCGAGACAAGGTCGGGGCAGGGCTGACCGTGGAGACACGGGCGACAGCCTCTGTAGCTGTTTGAACAGCGACCGAGGTAACATCCACAGCTGAGGTGGAACACTCTAGCGCTGCCAACCTACCCTCCAGCTGCTGGATGTATCTATGCAGTCATTGTTTGTCCGCCATTATTAGCCAGACCCTGGCACTAGGATAATGCTAGGGCTGGCGGAACGCACCAAATTATAAAATAGTAGTAGGTGCGTTCGCAGCAGAGGGTCCACCATGCAGAGGAGGTACACTGCTGCTAGATAATGGCAGAAGAATTAGGCAGAGTGAAAACAGTCACACGTGGGTTACGTCACCCAATGTGAACAAGAGCGAACTCTGTTAATTCACAGAGCCGCACAACCACTGAACATAGATGCCGGAGCATGTTTAGCTCACAGAGCCCGGCCGAAAGAGCGCACAGTGTACGGCCACAAAACTCTACCCCAAGGACACGGGGTTAGAGTCCCTCTAGGCCCACTGAGCGTGCGGCATCGCTGCCACGAACGCCACTATAGACGCTGGCTAAGGAGTGTGGAGCACATGCACTGAGGCGTGCTAAGTCACTGGAGAGGACTAATGCCTGACTCAAACTCTGACCTACCTACGCCTAAGCATGGGCGCTAGCAGGCTAGGCTGCACAACACATTCGTACCAAGGGTAGGGGTTTCTTAATGAGTCATTTCACCAGAGGCATTCATACGTGCATACATCCCTCACTCCTCATAGTCTGGAAATACAGTCTATCCTAGCGCATGGCCGAGCGGCCATGCGAGCCTTTAATAAAGCGAGCGTCCGGGACCTTCCTGGCTTTTCGGATAGGCCAATCCGAACACAAGCAGGACCTGAGCACGAGACCTTCGATCTCCAATGGGAGATCACTCCACGGGCATGCTCAGTGGCCCGACATGGGGACTTAGTCCCTGGAGAATCTCGCTGCTGAGCAGCATGCATTGCCATAGCTGTGCCAGAGGTGGCAGCAGCAAGCAAACCCACAGAGCTGGTCTGGGCAGAGCGCCAGGACTGATGAGTTTGCTGAGCAACCTCCTTCTGCAGCTGGAGAGGAATGGGAGACTGCCGGAAGCAAGGCTTGGGATTCCTGCTGTGCAACAACAGGAACCCGATACCTAACACCCAGAGACTACAAGTTGCAGTACATTTTCTTCATTTTGCTTGACTTTCCTTGTCCAAGCTATCACTTCACCCACATGGACAGAATTAGACCTTTGTTGCACAAGTTTTAATACATGTTGTCATACTAGAGTATACACTTCGGGTTTAACCAGCATTAGAAGATGATTCAGTTACTAAAATGTAAGATATAGTAAACAAGGATGTAGTTGATTAAGAAGGAAGAATTTGCTGAATGAATGACTTTTTCTAAGAGTCAACATACTTGCAGGGGACTATCTTTAGCTTTACCTAGTCTTCTTTCCTTTCTGGTTGCTGTGCTGAAGGTAACCTTTGAGACATTTCTCTGTCTGTATGCTCTTCAGTTTCTTGTGTTTTCCATTTTTCCAATGTTTTATGTGACAATAGTCATGAGGGATTATTAATCCCTTAACCCCCAAGGGTGGTTTGCACGTTCATGACTGGGCCCATTTTTACAATTCTGACCACTGTCCCTTTATGAGGTAATGACTCTGAAACGATTCAATGGATCCCAGTGATTCTGACAATTTTTTCTTCTGACATATTGTACTTCATAATAGTGGCAAAATTTCATTCATATAACTTGCGTTTATTTTTGAAAAAAACGGAAATTTGGCGAAAATTTTGAAAATTTTGCAGTTTTCCAACTTTCAATTTTTATGCCCTTAAATCACAGAGATATGGCAAACAAAAAACTTAATAAGTAACATTTCCCACATGTTTACTTTACATCAGCACAATTTTGGAACCAAAATTTTTTTTTGTTAGGAAGTTATAAGGGTTATTGACCAGCGATTTCTCCTTTTTGCAACACCTTTTTATTTTTACGGACCACATCACATTTGAAGCCACTTTGAGGGATCTATATGATAGAAAATACCCAAAAGTGACACCATTCTAAATACTGCACCCCTTAAGGTGCTCAAAACCACATTCAAGAAGTTTATTAACCCTTCAGGTGCTTCACAGGAATTTTTTGAATATTTAAAAAAAAATGAACATTTACCTTTTTTTCACAAAAAAAATACTTCAGGTTCAATTTTTTTTATTTTACCAAGGTTAAAAGGAGAAATTGAACTGGAAAAGTTATTGTGCAATTTGTCCTGAGTACGCTGATACCTGATATGTGGGGGGGAACCACTGTTTCGGAGCATGACAGAGCTCAGAAGGGAAGGAGCGCCGTTTGACTTTTTCAATGCAAAATTGGCTGGAATTCAGATAGATGCCATGTCACATTTGGAGAGCTCCTGATGTACTTAAACAGTGGAAACCCCCCACAAGTGACCCCATTTTGGAAACTAGATCCCCCAAGGAACTTATCTAGATATGTGGTGAGAACTTTGAACCCACAAGGGCTTCACAGAAGTTTATAACGTACAGCAGTACAATTAAAAAATCATATTTTTTCCACAAAAATGATCTTTTCACCCCCAATTTTTATTTTCTCAAGGGTAACAGGACCCTAAAAGTTATTGTGCAATTTGTCTTGAGTACGCTGATACCCCATATGTGGGTGTAAACAACTATTTGGGTGCATGGCAGAGCTCGGAAGGGAAGCAGCTCCATTTGACTTTTTTGGCTGGAATTGAGATCGGACACCATGTCGCGTTTGGAAAGCCCCTGATGTACCAAAACAGTGGAAACCCCCCACAAATGACACCATTTTGGAAACTAGTCCCCCCAAGGAACTTATCTAGATGTGTGGTGAGTACTTTGAACCCCCAAGGGCTTCACAGAAGTTTATAACGTACAGCAGTACAATTAAAAAATCATATTTTTTCCACAAAAATGATCTTTTCACCCTCAATTCTTACTTTTCCAAGGGTAATAGGACCCTAAAAGTTATTGTGCAATTTGTCCCGAGTACACTGATACCCCATATGTGGGTGTAAATGACTATTTGGGCGCATAGCAGAGCTCGGAAGGGAAGCAGCGCCATTTGACTTTTTTGGCTGGAATTGAGATCGGACACCATGTTGCGTTTGGAAAGCCCCTGATGTACCTAAACAGTGGAATCCCCCCACAAGTGACCCTATTTTGGAAACTAGACCCCCTAAGGAACTTATCTAGATGTGTAGTGAGCACTTTGAACCCCCCAGTGCTTCACAGAAGTTTATAATGCCCGGGCGTGAAAATATAAAAATCATATTTTTTCCACAAACATGATCATTTAGTCCCCAATTTTTTATTTTCCCAAGGGTACCAGGAGAAAATGGACCCCAAAAGTTGCTGTCCAATTTGTCCTGACAACACCAATACCTCATATTTGGGAGAAAACTACTGTATGGGCACACGTCGGGGCTCGGAAGGGAAGTAGTGATGTTTTGGAATGCAGACTTTGATGGAATGGTCTGCAGGTGTCATGTGTGTTTGGAGAGCCTCTGATATGCCTAAACTATTGAAACTCCCCACAAGTGACCCATTTTGGAAACTAGACCCCCCACGGAACTTATCTAGATGTGTGGTGAGCACTTTTAACCCCCAAGTGCTTCACAGAAGTTTATAACACCCAGGCATGAAAATAAAAAAATCATATTTTTATTCCCCAAAAATGATATTTTTGCCCCCAATTTTTTGTTTTCCTAAGGGCAACAGGAGAAATAGGACCCCAAAAGTTGTTTTGCAATTTGTCCTGAGTAGGCTGATACCCCATATGTGGGGGTAAAACACTGTTTGGGCGCATGGCAGAGCTTGGAAGGGAAGGAGCACCATTTGACTTTTTCAACCCAGAATTGCCTGGAATTGAGATCAGACGCCATGTTGCGTTTGGAGAGCACCTGATGTGCCCAAACAGTGGAAACCCCCCAATTCTAACTCCAACCCTAACCCCAACACACCCCTAACCCTAATCTCAGCCCTAACCCTAGCCCTAGCCCTAACCCTAGCCCTAGCCCTAACCCTAGCCCTAACCCTAGCCCTAGCCCTAACCCTAGCCCTAACCCTAACCCTAATGGGAAAATGGAAATAAATACATTTTTTAAATTTTATTATTTTTCCCTAACTAAGGGGGTGATAACGGGGGGTTTGATTTACTATTTATGGCGGTTTTTATATTTGGCAGCTGTCACACGCTAAAAGATGCTTTTTGTTGTAAAAATACTTTTTGCATCACTACATATTGAGAGCTATAATTTTTCCATATTTTGACCCACTGAGTCATGTGAGGTCTTATTTTTGCGCGACGAGTTGACGCTTTTATTGGTATCATGTTCGGGCACGTGACATTTTTTGATCGCTTTTTATTCCGATTTTTGGGACGCAGAATGAACAAAAACCAGCGTTTCATGAATTTCTTTTGGGTGGTGCATTTACACCGTTCCGCGTGCGGTAAAATTGATAAAGCGGTTTTATTCTTCGGGTCAGTACGGTTACAGCGATACCTCATTTATGTCTTTTTTTATGTTTTGGCGCTTTTATGCAATAAAAACAATTTTATATAAAAAATAAATATTTTTGCATCGCTTTATTCTGCGAGCTCTAACTTTTTAATTTTTTCTCTGATGATGCTGTGTGGTGGCTTGTTTTTTTGCGGGACAAGATTACGTTTTCAGCGGTACCATGGATATTTATATGCGTCTTTTTGATCGCACGTTATTGCACATTATTTTTTGCTTCGTTTTTTATTTTTTAAGGGGTTCGCTAAAGGGGTTAACTAATGGGACAGTTTTATAGGGAAGGTCGTTACGGACGCGGCGATACCAAATATGTGCACTTTTATTGTTTTTTTTTTAATTTATTTCCAAAAAATGAATTTATTAGGGAATATATATATATATATATATTTTTTAATTTATTTAGCGATTTTTAAAAAAAAACATTTTTACACTTTTTTTTAACTTTATTAGGTTGTCCCAGGGGGGACATCACTGTCCTGTGACAGGTCGCTGATCTGTCCTATCACAGATCACTGTGACAGATCGGCGATCTGTCACAGGCATTGAAGCAGACTTCCTCTTGCCTGCGCTTTGCAGGCACTGAGGAAGCCAGGTCCCTGCAGGCCCCCGAAGATCCCCGTCGCCATCTTGGATCCGGGGACCTGCAGGGAAGGAGCCCCCCGCAGCAGCGCTGCACATTGCGCTGCTGTAGGGGACTCAGGGAAGCACGAAGGAAGCCCCCTCCCTGCCGAAGCTTCCTTTTAACCCCCGGTACACCGCGATCGTGTTTGATCGCGGTGTGCAAGGGGTTAACGTGTCGGGTGCGGTCCGTGACCCCCCCTGACACATTGTGCCGGGTGTCAGCTGTGATAATCAGCTGACACCCGGCCGCACTGATCGCTGTGACGTACTATCCCGTCCCTGGGAATTAAGTCCCAGGGCACATGGACGGGATAGTACGTCACATGGAAGAAAGGGGTTAAAAACCCATTTATCAATTGAAATTATTTGTAAACTAGCCTAATAAGACTGCATAATGCAAAACTAAACTGCATTATACTCAGATTTAAAGGGGATCTGTCACCAAGTTTGTCCCATGTGAGATAAGACCAGTACCTTTCATCCCTGATATACCGCATTCTAATACACTGTATATATGCCCCCAATCCGGCCTGCAAGACAAGAAAAAGACCTTTTATTATACTCCCCTATGGGGCTGTTGGGTCCGATGAGCATCGCTGTCTTGGTCAGGGGAATCCCTTCTTCTTGTGATGCCGCCCTCCTTCTGTGCTTCCTGTAGATGATGCGTCTTAAATCAATCCACACAGTGACCTTGGCATCGCGCTCCTGCGCAGGCGTACTTCTCTGTCCTGACCAGGACAGAGCAAAGTACTGCAGTGTGTGTGCTCCCGGGCTCTTTGACTTTTCCTGGCACATACACACTGCAATACTTTGCTCTGCACTCAACAGGGCAGAGAGAAGTATGCCAGCACAGGACCACGATGCCCAGGGACAGTGTGTGGATGATGTAGGACACGTCATCCACACGAAGCAAGAAGGATGACGGCATCAGACAGCGACACCCATCAGACCCGATCACCCCATAGGTGAGTTTAATAAAAGGTATTTTTCTTGTCTTGTAGGCTGGAATGGAAGCATATTTACATCATATTATAATGCTGTATTTCAGGGCTGAAAGGTGCTGGCCTTATCTCATATGGGACAAACCTGGTGACAGGTTCTCTTTAAATTATTAATGTCTTTAATAACTTCTACACAAAATACGAGAATAAGGCTAGAATAAAACAATTAGGGGTAAAAGAATGAATAACAGCGCCAAGGTAGCAGAAAGAACAACTCTACAGGTGCTTCCCACAAAATTAGAACGTCATCAAAAAGGTAATTTATTTCAGTTCTTCAATACAAAAAGTGAAACTAATATATTAAATAGAGTCATTTCAGAGTGATCTATTTCTATTAATAGAATGTTTATTTCTATTAATGTTGATGATTATGGCTTACAGCCAATGAAAATCCAAAAGTCATTATCTCAGTAAATTAGAATAAGTAACAAAAAACACCTGCAAAGGCTTCCTAAGTGTTTAAAAAGGTCACTTAGTCTGTTTCAGTAGGCTCCACAATCATGGGTAAGACTGCTGACTTCACAGATGTCCAGAAGGCAGTCATTGACACACTCCACAAGGAGGGTAAGCCACAAAAGGTCATTTCTAAAGAAGCTGGCTCCAGAATGCTGTATCCAAGCATATTAATGGAAAGTTGAGTGGAAGGAAAAAGTGTGGTAGAAAAAGGTGCACAAGCAACTGGGATAACCACAGCCTTGAAAAGGTTGTTAAGAAAGGACCATTCAAATATTTGGGTGAGATTCATTTGGTGGTGAGCAGACTTTCTTGTATACCATTCACAAGGAGTGGACTGCTGCTGAAGTCATTGCTTCAAGAGCCACCACACACTGACGTATCCAGGACGTGGGCTACAAGTGTCGCATTCCTTGTGTCTAGCCACTCATGACCAACAGACAAAGCTAGAAGCGTCTTACCTGGGCCAAGGAGAAAAAGAACTGGACTGTTGCTCAATGGTACAAGGTGTTGTTTTCAGATGAAAGTAAATTTTGCATTTCATTTGGAAATCAAGGTCCCTGAGTCTGGAGGAAGAGTGGAGAGGCACACAATCCAAGCTGCTTGAGGTCAAGTGTGAATTTTCCAAAATCAGTATTGGTTTGTGGAGCCATGTCATCTGCTAGTGTAGGTCCACAGTGTGTTTATCAAGATCAAAGTGAGCGCAGCCGTCCTCCAGGAAATTTTAGAGCACTTCAGGCTTCCTTCTGCCGACAAGCTTTTTGGAAATATAATTTAATTCTCCAGCAGGACTTGGCACCTGACCACACTGCCAAAAGTACCAATACCTGGTTTAAAAACAACAATATCACTGTGCATGATTGGCCAGCAAACTCACCTGACCATAACCCATTGGTGGGGAAGTTTTTTTCTGCCAATGGCCATTTGGATATTTATACCATCCTTTGGGGGACGTACAAACTCCGCCCACAAAGTGCATCCTGACTCTGGCACTGGTGTCATGACTTAATCTTTCATCGCATGCCGGGTCAGGAACTAGGAAGGCTGCATCTTCTGTTCCCGGGGGGAAGCCTGAGGGAGGAGGACCTTCCACTGCTGTAGGAGGGAAGGAGGAGAGACAGAGCTTCCTGCTGACAGCAGGGGGCAGGGAGAACCTAGAAAGAGTGCACAGACAGGCATCCACTAGGGGTTTAATCTCGTTTGTGTACGGTGGACTTCTTTCAGTGGTTTTGGTGAAGCATCCGATAGGCTCGCTGGCGAAGTGGGAGCAACAGTTGGGCGCCATTTCAGGGGATCAATGGGAATCTATTCTTCAGATGGTCCCCAGGCTGTCTCTTAGCGAACCCAATCGTTTGTCCCAATTGTATATTCTTTATAGAGTTTATAGAACCCCTAAATGGTTATTTGATATGGGGATGAGGATGGATTCGCAGTGCCCTAAATGTACGCTCGAGAATGCTGATATCTTACATATGTTGTGGACGTGCCCCTGCCTGCAGGTATTTTGGATTCTGGTCCTTAATTTGATCCACGTGACTACAGGACAGGATATCCCGCGAGATCCCGTTGTCTGTGTCTTGGGTTATGTGGAGGATGTGGGGGGAGATGAATACCTTCAAACCGCTGTTGCCAGAATGCTTTATGCTGCTAGGAAGCTGATAGCATACCATTGGATTTCAGATAAGGTGCCATCTCGGACAGAATATATCAACAAATGAAACTATATACTCTATAGAGAAAAAGCCATATACCTTAAGAGGGGATGACCGAATACTTTTGAGCAAATTTGGGCTGGTTGGCTGTAACACCCCGAGTCTGCCGGCAGCAAACCTATTCGTCTAATAGCTGATGTTGGTCGACATTGTTATCCACTGTGTCTATGTGCATGTATTTTATATTTTCATAAGATTTGTGCTTTTTGTGTATAATTTTCTTATTTCTTTTGTGGACCGGACTGGGGGTGTGGGGTGTTTTATGGATGGTGATACAGTTGTTTTTCACTTGTTTGTTATAACGAAAATGTGAATAAAAACTGATTAAAAAAAAAGAAAGAGTGCACAGCCACAGGAGTATAAGAAGGAAAAGCGTGCTAAAGAGGAGAGTTTGCGCCAGGTCAGGGCAGCGCGCAGTGGGGTGAGCAGTGCGCTCCGCTCCCCATCCTGACACGGCTTACCAACGCTGCAACAGGCTGTGCTGCAGGTGACCAGAAGGACAGGGACTGCTGCGGTGAGGGAACCAGTTTGCCCAGCAGCAATTCACAGCAGAGCCGTACACACAGAGCACAGCTGAGCGGGGTGTTGCAGCAGCCACAGAGAGGAGTGCTTCAGCTGGGAGCACCAGCAATGTCCAAGCCAGTGCCCATAGTCTCCCGCCACCAACATCGGGGACCAGAGAGAAGATGACATGCAATGTAAGCCCGGTGGCTGCCAGAAAGCAAGGCGCAGAACGCTCCATGTCCGAGAGTACAACACACGTGCCTCATAAGCGTGACCGAGGACAGGACAGACACTTGCACTTGCACCCTGACTGGGCCATTAAACACCTACCGACCCACGTTGGGCTCGTACAAGACCGTGACCCGTATTACCATCAGCCATTTGGGGCCCACTTGACTGAGACTGTCAGGAGTGTTGTGCAAGAGTCACGTTGAGCCTAGTCAGTACCGTGGCCCATACCCTTGTAGGCATCTACAGTATATGGACTAGGGGCAGTGGAAGGTACCGGAGACCAACCACTGTTACCAGAAAAAGGGGAATTGTTTGCTTGCTGGACCCCATTAATAAGGACACCACGTCGGCCGTTGCCGGCGCCATTGAGTTTGCAGCAGGAGCTGCAGCTGAAGGACTTCCTGATTTCTGTCCTTAAGAATATCCTTTGATTTAATGTACTGTTTGTCTCCCCGGGTTTAACCCTTTGTCTCCCTACATCCTTTCCATTCATGCTGTTTAACCTTTTACCTCCCTGCTTGGAGTATTCCCCTGTAAATAAACCTGTTAACCCTTGCTCTGCCTGCGTCCCGTCACTGCATCCCGCGTTCCTGCTTGTTACCTTACATGCCCTTCAGTGTTCAGTTGTGAACACTGCGTGTGTGTGCTAGCAGAGCAAGAAGAAATTAATGAGCTTTGGCTTGGGACAGCTCATAGAATCCTATGGTTTGCAGTATCACCTCTATGCTGATGACACGCAGATCTACCTATCTGGACCCGATCTCGCCTCCTTACTGACTGAAATCCCACAATGTCTGTCTGCTATCTCAGCCTTCTTCTCTGCTTGTTTTCTCAAATTGAATATGGACAAAACAGAATTCATCATCTTTCCCCCATCTCACTCTACCCCTCCACCAGACCTATCCATCAATGTCAATGGCTGCTCTCTTTCCCCAGTTCTGCACTCTCGGTGCCTTGGGGTGATCCTCCACTCTACGCTCTCTTTCAAACCACATATCAAAGCCCTCGCCTCTTCCTGCCGCTTCAAACTGAAAAATATTTCCGGGATCCGCTCATTCCTCAACCACGAAACCACAAAAACACTAGTGCGTGCTCTTATCATCTCCCGCCTCGACTACTGCTACCTCCTACTCTCTGGCCTCCCCTCTAGCACTGTGGCTCCGCTCCAGTCCATCCTACACTCTGCTGCCCGATTAATCCACCTGTCTCCCCGCTATTCCCCAGCATCCCCCCTATGCTAGGCCCTTCACTGGCTTCCTATTGCCCAGAGGCTCCAATTCAAAACCCTAACCATGGCATACAAAGCCATGCACAACCTTTCTCCTCCATACATATGTGACATGGTCTCTAGGTACCTACCTGCACGCAACCTTCGATCATCTCAAGATCTCCTTCTCTATGCCCCCTTATCTCTTCTTCCCACAACCGCTTACAAGACTTCTCCCGTGCTTCCCCCATACTCTGGAACTCTCTGCCGCAACACATCAGACTCTCACCATCAACGGAAACCTTCAAGAAGAACCTGAAGACCCACCTGTTCCAACAAGCCTACAGCCTGCAATGATCCTCGGTCTACTGAACCACCGCACAACCTGCTCTACCCTCTCCTACTGTATCCTCACCCATCCCTGTAGACTGTGAGCCCTCGCGGGCAGGGTCCCCTCTCCTTAGTACTTGTGTGTCCTTTGTCTTACACATGTTTATTATACTTGTCTATATTTCCCCTTTTCACATGTAAAGCGCCATGGAATAAATGGCGCTATATAAATGCATAATAATGATAATAATAATAATAATAATAATAATGAGCTGGTGGCAATCAAAATACAACCCCCTGCCCAAGAATGTGGTCCCTGAGAATGTGCCCGGGGGGCCTGATAAAAGGACATCGAGAGCTGTAAATGGCCTGGGGGGCTGAGGTTCCCCACCCCTGTCTTAACCTCGTAGAAAATCTTTGGGGTATTGGCAAGAGGAAGATGAGAGACACCAGATCCAACAATGCAGATGAGCTGAATGCTGCTATCAAAGCAACCTGGGCTTCCATAACACCTCAGCAGTGCCACAGGCCGATCGCATTCAAGCCACACCACATTGATGCGGTAACTGATGCCAAAGGAGCTCCAACCAAGTATTGAGTTCATTTACTGAATATGCTTTTCAGTAGACCAATATTTCGGATTTTAAAATCATTATTTCAAGCTGGTATTATAAAGTATTCTAATTTACTGAGATAATGACGTTTGGGTTTTCATTGGCTGTAAGCCATAATCATCAATATTACAAGAAATAAACACTTGAAATACATCACTCTGTTTGTAATGACTCTATATAATATATGAGTTTCACTTTTTGTATTGAAGAACTGAAATAAATTAACTTTTTAATGATATTCTAATTTTGTGAGATGCACCTGTACTTTCCATTATAAATTCATGCTTTCTAAATGTGGTGCTTTAAATAATCTTATCACACATATATTTTACACAGTTTTTTCTATATACCATATTTTGCGGACTGTAAGATGCACCAGACCTTAAAACTCACCCCAAATTTTGGGAAGGGAATTTTAAAATGGTGGTATGTCATATAGTCTCATTTTACAGTAGCTTACTGGGGGGTCTGCGACAGTGGAGCAGGTTATAGGAGGCAGGGTCATTGCTGTAGGACTTCAGCAGCGGCAGCAGGAGTAGTGCGGTGCTACGGGCCCTGGACTGGGTAGAGAGGGTGACCAGTTACATCGAGCCTGTGGCCTTGGGCTCTCCTAAGATGTCGGGGCTGGGCGGAGTCTTCCTTCCCATTAATTTCCCTGTGGTGGGCTTTGGAAAAATGGCGGCATATGCACAGATTGTGATCTCGGGAGACAGTAAGCTACCTTCGGATTAAGAAGCGCACCCTCATTTTCCACCCAAATTTGGGGGGAAAAAGTGAGTCTTATAATCTGAAAAATACTGTAATTACTATTTTTCTGTACACCACTATACTCGTCACTATGAGACAAAAGAAAATAACCTTTCTTCCATGTTCCCCTTTGTTCAAACTGATGTGTAGTGGTTAATAGAAATGGTATATGATATGTGAACATTGTGCTTGCATCGCCACTCAAGCAAAGCATGGGTAATGATATATTGGCATCCAGCATGGAAACAGTTTGCCTCAGGGCCTTCTCAGTGACTCACAGCTTTACAAAGACTTTGCAAGTGATGTCAAGTCACACAGCTGTAAAAAAGATACTGAGCTAAAACATTTTTAATACTTATTTTTAGACTGAAAATTCATCATTGCAGTTATTCAGCATCTCATGGAAAATAAAATTGATTCTGGCCTCTCTTTGTTTCCACAGAGCTGGGCATTTGCTGCTTTTTTCTGCCCTAATCTACCATAAAAACTCTAAGATATCTTAATAGGAGCATTTATCTATAAAATAAAGAAAAGTCAAATGTACATTTTTTACATTCTTGAGTGACTCTTGTGTGCTACAGCATATAAATTGAGGATGTAATTTCTGGCGAAATCATGATATACTGAATGTGTGTATGTATATGAATAGCAGGGGAATATAAGTATTTGATACACTGATGATTTTGCAAGTTTTCACACCTACAAAAATGGAGAGGTGTGTAGAGGTGAGCGAAACAGGTCGGTCAGATTCAAAAATCGCCGACTTTCGCCAAAGTCGGGTTTCGATCGGCGTGAGGTCGGCCATAAGGTCGCCAATCAGCGCGCCAAAGTCGCGTTTCAAATGATGCTTTCAGCACCTTTTCTCACCCAATGATGGAGGACGCACACTGTGGGCAGCGCGATGACATGCGCAGCAGCCAGCACCATCTTAGAGGAGGGTATTGAAGTGATTAGCTGGCTTTGTGTGGCGTCACAGTGGGTATAAAAGGCTGTGAACGCTGACCGCCATCTTACTTCTGCCGATCTTACAATAGGGAGAGGTGCTGCTGCTGATTCTGAACGGGGAGAGCGTTAGGCAGGGAAGAAGAAAAAAAAACTGCTTCTGTTGATAGCGCTTTTCACTGTACAGTTTGTGTGCACTGAAAGGGGAGGATTTTTGTTGTGTGCAATCAGCTGGTGGTAATTAGGCTGCCTTTTAAGGCTAGCTGCATTGCTGTGTGCACACTGCTGTTCAAATTGCTTTTTTCAAAGCACTCCAAATTTTATTATTTTGTCCTGGTGAGTTACTGAGCGTTCATTTTTTCACACACCGTCTAGCGGTGTACGCTCCTCACACACTACCGTGTACCGGCTGGTATCACGGACAAATAGAAGCTATCTGGGTGTGACTCTGGAAGAAAAAGTCGAGGAGTTTGTCCGTTTTTCCAGACCTACACCTTAGAGTCATGTCCGTTTTTCAAACAGTTTTGTATATCTGCTGTTTGATAACGGTCTAAATTAGACAGAGACACCGTGTCAGTCCGTATACAAATACATGGAGCTTGACAATTTTACATACACACACCGTACAGCGGTGTATGCTCCTCACACACTACCGTGTACCGCCTTCTGGCACGGACAAATAGAAGCTACCTGTGTGTGACTCTGGAAAAAAAAAACGAGGAGTTTATCCTTTTTCCAGACCTACACCTTAGCGTCGTATCCATTTTTCAAACAGTTTCGTATATCTGCTGTTTGATTACGGTCTAAACTAGACAGAGACAGCGTGTGTCAGTCCGTATACAAATACACAGAGCTTGACAATTTTACATGCACACACCGTACAGCGGTGTACGCTCCTCACACACTACCGTGTACTGTCTTCTAGCATGGACAAATAAAAGCTACCTGTGTGTGACTCTGGAAAAAAACAAGGAGATTTTCTGTTTTTCCAGAGCTACACCTTAGAGTCGTGTCCGTTTTTCAAACAGTTTCGTATATCTGCTGTTTGATTACGGTCTAAACTAGACAGAGACAGCATGTGTCAGTCCGTAAACAAATACATGGAGCTTGACAATTTTGCATACACACACCATACAGCAGTGTGCGCTCCTCACACACTACCGTGTACCGCCTTCTAGCATGGACAAATAGAAGCTACCTGTGTGTGACTCTGGAAAAAACCCGAGTTTTTTCCATTTTTCCACACCTACACGTTAGAGTCGTGTCCGTTTTTCAAACAGTTTCGTATATCTGCTGTTTGATTACGGTCTAAACTAGACAGAGACAGTGTGTGTCAGTCCATATACAAATACATGGAGCTTGACAATTTTCCTTACACACATCGTATAGAGCTGTCCGATTCTCCAACAGTATTGTATATCTGCCGTTCGCATTACAGTCACTTTTATACCTAGTCAGCGTGTGTGTGACACTCCGTAAATACATATACGAAGATTGTTAGTTGCACAAAAATCATATACAGCTGTACACTTCTGATACAGTTCCGTATATCTGCTTGTTGGATTACGGTCCAATACATGTTGTACATACTGTGAGAGTGTCTGTGACTAACATAATACATACATTGATTTAATTTGTTTAATACACCTTACACAGCTGGACGCGCCTCATACAGTACCATCTCTCTGCTGGTATTTTTGGTACATTTTCCCAAACATGAGAAAATATGGTGGAAGAGGCTGCGGACGTGGGCAGGGGGGCGCAGCTGGTACTGATGGTGGTGGTGCATCGGCTGGTTCTGGCAAAAGCACAATAGCAGCTAAGGCAGGAGGTGTTGAGCCTGCGTCATCCTCTGGCCCAAGAAGGCCTGTAAGGTTGCCTTTTCTTGGAGTAGGAAAACCGCTTTTAAAACCGGAACATCAGGAACAGGTTTTGGCGTACATTGCCGAAACAGCCACCAGCTCTATTGCCTCCTCTTCTGAACGGTCGGAACCTGCAAGCACGGAGTCATCAGTGCAGGGTTCTGGTCATAAAAAAACCCTTTCCTTGTGTCCTTCACCCCCACCAAAAGTTAAGGATGCGTCCGCCCACACTTCAAATTACTCTATGGAGCTCTTTTCACATACCATGCCTGGGTTATCCAGTCAAATCCTGAATTCCCCAGTCCAAGATGAATCATACATGGAGTGCACTGATGCACAGCCACTGCTAGATGATTCTGCTGGTACATTGACCCACAGCACTACATTGCCCTCGCAGTCTATTGAGCCAGAATCTGACCCTGATGAAACCCAGGTGCCCCTTCCCGCATGCTATACCACCTTACACGGTGACACAGAGGAAGGTAAAGAGGAAGGTGCAGATGACTTTGAAGAGGAGGTGATGAATGACCCAGTTCTGGACCCGGATTGGAATCCATTGGGGGAGGAGGGTGGCGCTGGCAATAGTTCAGATAAAGACAAGGATCAGCAGCAGGCATTGACATCGCAGCAGCGGTTATCTAGCAGGCCCGTAGCTGTCCTAAAACGTGGAACAAAAACTAAGGAGTTGCAGGACAGCTTGACCAGACGGTCAACTTAGCACAGCGTGCAAGGCCAGAAAATGTTTACCATAGTAGGAAGAGTGCAGTGTGGCACTTCTTTGTCCAAAATCCTACTGATGAGGCAAAGGTTACCTGTAAGAAGTGCGGAAGGACCTTTAGCCTAGGTAAACAACTCAGAAATTTGAATACCAGTTGCATGCTTAGACATTTAATCAACATGTACTTGCAAGCGTGGACGAACTACAAAACCTCAGGTAGCACATGTGCACCTGCTCCGACTGAAGGTAGCCAACAACGCTCCATCGCTACCCCCACTGTAAGATCACTGCCACCATTAAGCACCACCAGCACTAAATGTGGAGGTGTCGTCGCAAGGCCAAAGCACTCATGGAATCACAATGGTTTTGCAACACAACACTGAATCTAGGCCATCACCACCAATACCATCACCAACCCTCTCTCACTCCATCCGATCCACCGCTACTTCCCCCATATGCAGCTCTCCAGTCCAGCTCACCCTACCAGACACTCTGAGTAGGACAAGAAAGTACTCATCCTCTCATCCGAGTATACTGTGTTTGAACGCCTACATTGCCAAACTTATCTCATTATGATGCCCTACCGTTTGGTTGAAAGCGAAGCTTTCCGCGACCTCATGGCCTAAGCTGTCCCACGCTATGACCTACCCAGTTGGCACTTCTTTTCTTGAAAAGCCATCCCTGCCCTCCACCGGCATGTGAAAGACCGCATTGTTCATGCACTAAAACAGTCAGTGAGTGGAAAGGTGCACCTCACAACGGATGCATGGACTAGTAGGCATGGCCAGGGCCGTTACGTGTCCATCACTGCACACTGGGTTAATGTGGTGGTTGCAGGCTCCACTGAGGACAGCGGCGGTGGAACAGTGCTGCCTAGCCCACGGTATAGGAAACAGTTGGCTGTAGGCTTTCGCTCCTCCTCCTCCTCGTCTATCAGCAAAAGCTCGTCCACAGAGCGCAGTCGCACAAGCACTACATCCGCAGCTGGCAGTGTTGCACACAAGGTGTCCCACTATCGAACAGCTAGTGGTAAGCGTCAGCAGGCTGTGTTAAAGATGATGTCTTTGGACGACAACAGACACACCGCGGAGGTACTGGCCGACTACATGCAGCGACAAGTCCAATGTAGAGTCACTGCACACATGGATTTTTGCAAAAGTGAAATATTTTTATTTTTATTAAACGGTGAAGAAGCGACAACTTTCACTTTTGCAAAAATCCACGTGTGCAGTGACTACATTGGACTTATGATAGTGGGACCACTGGTTCCCTTTTCACTAGCACCGTATATCCACAACATTTGGTCGAGTGCTAACCATCTCTATTATCCGGTATACTTGCAGCGACAAACAGAGTCATAGCTGGGCAGTCTACATCTTGAGGCAGGCAAGGTAGTCAGTGATAATGGCCGTAATTTTGTGGCAGCCATAGCCCGTGCAAAACTCACACACATAACTTGCCTGGCTTACACTTTGAACCTGGTGGTGCAGTGCTTCCTTAAAAATTATCCGGAGTTAACATCCCTGCTCCATAAGGTGCGAAGACTGTGCTCGCACATCCGTCGCTCGGCCGTACACAGAAGCTGCAGCGATTGCTCCACCTCCTCAAGCACCGCCTAATCATAGACGTTGCCACAAGGTGGAACTCCACCCTGCACATGGTTGAGAGGCTGTGTGAACAGAGGCAGGCTGTAATGCATTTGTGGGAGGATACACGGGCAGGCAGTTTGAGGGAAGACATGGAATTGTCGGGTTTGCAGTGGTCAAAGCTGAAAGACCTCTGTAAAGTCCTTCAGTGTTTTGAGGAATGCACACGGCTGGTAAGCGCAGACGACGCCATCATAAGCATGAGCATCCCACTTATGCGTCTGCTCATGCAAAGTTTGACGCACATTAAGGATCAGGCGTCTGCAGCGGAGGAGGAGGAGGGAAGCCTTGATGACAGTAAGTTATTGTCTGGTCAGGGAACTGTCCTGTACAAGGTGGAGGAAGAAGAGGAAGAGGAGGAGGATGAGGATGAGGGGGATGATTATTTTGGGCAGGAGGATGTTTCTCAGGGGGCAAGAGAAAATGTTGGTGTTCCAAGGTCAGGGACAGTGTTTGTGCGTGACTGTAGGGATGTGGATTTGCCAGAACCTGATCCTCCACCCACCACGGGCAGTGCATCATTGACACCTGGAACATTGGCCCACATGAGCGATTATGCCTTGCGGATCCTAAAAAGGGACCCCCGCATTGCCATAATGATGAGGGATGACAACTACTGGCTGGCCAGCATCCTTGATCCATGCTACAAAGGCAAATTACACAACATCATGCCACAGGAGAACCTAGAGATAATATTAGCAAACAAACAAGCAACTCTGGTAAACCGTTTGTACACAGCAGCAGTGCTGGTTCTCCCACGAGCCGTAGTGGGCACAATAGAAGAGGTGTTCGTGGTGCACACAGCAGAAGTGGCGTTGGAGACAGGGGTTTAATGACGATGTTGTGGAATGATTTCTCAAGTACCGCTCACACGACTGCTAATACTGCATCGATTAAAAGTGACAGGAGGCAGCAGTTGTCAACTATGGTTACAAACTACTTTTCCTCCCATATCAATGTTCTCCCTCACAGGTCATTCCCCTTTGACTATTGGGCCTCTAAACTGGCCTGAATTGGCACAATATGCCTTACAGGATCTTGCCTGCCCTGCTGCTAGTGTGTTATCTGAAAAGAGTCTTCAGTGCTGCTGGATCAATCCTGACAGAAAAAAGGACCCTTTTGTTGACCCAAAATGTTGATGATCTAGCCTTCATTAAAATGAACCATGCATGGGTTTCAAATGATTTTGTCCCACCTTCCCCTGATGACACATAGGTTACCAGAAAAGTGCCTCTGTTTTTTCCTCCTCTTCCTCGGACTTGCCCAATTCCGCCCTTTGCAGCAGCTGAATGTCCAGCCAACACATCTACATATGCCAATTTTTAAACCACCCTAACTGGGCTGCCCACCCCTCCCCCAATGGCTGGGGTCAAGACCTGGCACACCTGGGCAAGTGCCGTTGCTCTGAACAGGTGGACGGGCCCACTGATGGCCAACGGCAATGGCACAGGGCCCCTCATAGTACAATACAGTGTCTCAGACGGTGGGAGGGCCCACTCGCCGTCAGACACACCAGCGTACTATGAGGGGCCCTGTGCCAGTACCGTCGACCATGATTGTGCCCCCCCTACTTGGTCATGGCCACAGCACTTGCATGTTGCAAT